>NC_089151.1:20718291-21024449 GCF_009819655.1 Sylvia atricapilla | reverse complement strand
ACCAGCTTGAGGATTTATATCACTGTCCTTGCCTCTGCCAACTGCTTCTGGTACAGGGCTCAAGGAGCAACTCATGAAATGCCCACCTGTGCTAGGTAGGCTTAGTGTTCTAAAGGTAACTGCCTTCACAAAGCGCTGTTTTCAATTCATTATTTACTAGAATTCACATTTCATAGGTGCTCCCAAGGTAAAACACCCTTTACAGTTTAAAGTCTGATATTCAGCATGTAGACACAAGCAAGTCTAATCCTGCTAAATCTGATTCTTTCCAGCTCTCTCTCCCTGTTTCTTCTCCCTTAAATCCCTAGCTAAAGATGGCAACTTTTCCCCACAATAACAGCTACAATGATGGGCTGCATCCTGATGGCCTGTGCTGCCAGAACCACACATGGCCGTTTGAAATATGAAAATACATCACTAGAAAACAACCTTTGAAATGGCACAATATATCTGACATGAGCTTGCAGCCTCTGGATTGTTCATTTATATTCAAAGGAGGCTTCTGCCATCTGGCAGAAGTTAAAGCAATCCACAGCGGGTGTGGGCAGGTGTTGACATCCCAAAAACACTGTCCCAAGGAGCAATAACTCTGGCCCTTCTCAGCTGAGGTGCAAAGGCTGAGCAGACCAGACACCAGGCTGCTCATCCCTCCTCTGAGAGTGCCCAGAGGAGAAAACAGAGCCCACGGGCAGAGCAGGGACACAGAGCCCTTCAGGCTTCTCAGTGCTCTCCACTGGAAATCAGATGAGGGCTGACAAGAACAGGAAAAGTCTTTTTGAGGACACCCAGGCTGCTGGTGCCAGTTCCAGTGACAATCACATCAGGCTGCCTGCACAGACATGTGGAGAGTTCATCCCCTCCCAGACAAATTCTGTATTTACTTGTTCTCCAGAGCAATCATACTGAAAGAAAAAGATGTTGAATGAGCTATACAGCAGGCGACTCAAAAATATCATCTATGTTTTCAAGAACCAAGGAAGAGAAAATAGACAGGATCAGATTTTGAAAGCACTAGATAAGTGCAATGCCTATGAAACCCAGGCCCTTGTCCTTCTAGAAAACAAAATTGGATGGGGTTGCCCATGTGAATTAGTTTTCATCTGATTCTCACCACTGGCTAAAGAAAAACACAAGTTCAGTCGCCTCTCTCATATCCAGAAATTGCACTGGAAAAACTCCACTGATCAGAAGCCTCCCCCAGGACCATGGTGGACTTTTCTATATAAGCAACAAGATGAAAGAGCATAGGGAGTCAGCTCCTCTTACAAAAAATGGCTGGTTTTCTCCTGCTGACATAAGAGCCTGCTTTACCCAGTTTGGTAAAGTTCTGGTTTATTATTTTAGGCCCCTTGAAAGCCCATTAATGAGGCAGGAAATTAACCCCCTTTGGATTTCTTAGGATCTGGGCACCCAAGTTCTCTGGGCTTTTTCTCTGCAGGAGAAGCTGATCTGGAGCAGTTTGTTGCCTTGTCACCAGGCAGATCTGTGTGCACCACATGCTTTACATGTTCCATAACTTACACACATAAAATCTTCTTTTCCCTCAACTATACAGCATAATATGCACATTTCATAATTGTGCTGCATGCAGACTGTCATGGGACAACACAAACTGCACAGGCTGCACAGCTCACCTGCCAACACGACTCGCTGGAAAAATTCCTGTTTCTGTCTCGGGGGATGGCTGATTTTCTAAAACAAACCAACAGCCCCAAATCCTGCTCCATAAGGGCTTCCATGCTAAAACCTGGAATGTACTAACATATGTTTTGCGTGTAAAGTGTGACAGAGCTGTAGTCAGCAGAAACTGAATTCAGAAGTAAATACTTTGGGGAACTTTTCCTGATGTGGTTGGAAAAGGATGCTGTCTGCAGAAGGAGCATATTTATTCTGAGGTCAAGAGCACAGCTCAGTGTTCTGCCTCCTAAGCACAGAGAGGACTCTGCTGGCCACAGAATAGGTTTTGTCTGTACATCTGCTTACAGTGTCATTGCTGGGGACTTTATGATACTCATGACAGCTTTTAGAGGATTGTAATACTGTTTTCTTTTTATTTCAGTGATTCTGGTAGGTGCTAAGTCTGTTCAGAGAGTGATGGTTGCTTTGGAAGAATTCAGGAAGCTCTGCCCTTTCAAATACAGCAAACCACTCCGTAAACGTCCTTGTGAAAGATGAGGCAATTCTGGAGACTTTTACAAACAGTACAAACAACATATTTAATAGTAACCACGATGGACTTGAACAATTTGATTACTTTCCAGTCTTCAATTCTAAGAGCATTTATAGATGCATTGTAAGGAGAAGTAATATAGTCTTTACAGAAGCCCAGCCTGGTTAGTTAGGTCAGTGAAGCTCAGGCAATTCCAAGGCACCTGTAACCTGCCTCCAAACCCCCATTCTGTGCCATTTGCCAGCTCTGAGGCAAGGAAAGGATGGCAGCTTTGAGGAAGAGCAAATCCAGAACCTCAGCACCGTCCATGGATGGGGGCACAATTTGTGCAGCCTCCTGTACAACGCAGAGCTGGTGCTGAGCTTTCCCGGGAAACCAAACATTTCCCTGCCTTTCTGCACATCCTGAAGAGCCCCTCAGCTGCTACCAGGAGAACCCTGAGGGAAACGTGATCATCTGACAAATACATTGCACCTTCGAGCAGCTCCCAGCAGTAGGGAAGTGTCTGCTGAAGGAAAAGTTCTCCCTGGGGCTCTTCAAGCCTGACAGTTTCAATTATGCACTTTTAAAGGTTTCACTTAATGTTTCAATAAAAAAAAATGCCGTAAATGCCTCCATGGCAAGAAATTACAGATTTAAAATGAAGAAATGAGCAAAACTCCCCCAAACCTGCCTTACAATGGATCCAAACCCAGCAAACCCCTCAGCTGAGTGCCCAGCCCTGCCACAAACATGTCCTGCAGTGTGCCACTGCACAGAGCCACCCTCATTTGTCTCTGCCCAGGAGACAAACAGCTCTGACACATTTCCTGAAACAGGTAGAAAGAGAACTCTAAATGCTGCAGCCTCTAAAAAAAATTAATTAAGGAAGTTCCTTGAGTTGATAAAAGTTGCTTTTGTACAAAGGGAGATGCTCACTCCTCAGGTATGTCCTTATGAAGGGAACTATAAATCCATTTTATTTCTCCATGTATTCAGGCTGGATTCCTTTTGATCACAGCCACTTGCTCCCTCCCACACCAGGATGGATTAGCAGGAAATACAGACATTACTTGGATACTCTTCCCACTCAGCCAAAGGGGTGGAAAGCCACAGGAATAATAATTTGATAATGAAAGGAAGAACATGTCCTTGATTATTTCTTTTTCCCATACTGTGTATAAACAGTAAAACTAAATCCATAACTTGAAGCATTCTTTGAGGAGAAAAGGAAGGGAGAAAAAAAAAAAAAAAAAAAAAAAAAAAAACCAAGCCAGGTTTGAACAGTATGGATATGAGTTCTGGCTCCTTCTAACCAGAAATGAGGCCACAGTGACCAGGTGAAACTTTGGGATTTTACATTACTGCACAATTTTTCATTTTGATACTTACAAAAAAAAAAGTTATTTTTCTAAATTTTTAAGTACTAGGTATTTTTGATATTTTTCCTTTTGTCTTCCTGAAACATCTGTCTTTGCATTATGCCATTTTTTACCTCTTCCACAGCAGGTTATTCTCCTCCTTCCCTTCCCTACATTTGGAATTTATGGGCCCTTTCCCATTGAAAGGAAGAAGCTTCTTGCTGCTCTCACAGGCACTTCTTGTTCCCTGAATATTTAAATAGCCCTGCTCTTTTCATGAGCTGTGAGACACCTACATCAAGGACCAAAGGATCTAAGCAATGACCCTGATATTTAGATCTAAGAAGTTGTTGATAGCCAAGTTCCCCCTCAGCAGAGCTCTCCTGAATTTGAAAGACTCACATGTGGGAAAGATTTGGTCCTCTCTGTTGAAGTTGTAGGGCTGATCTAGGGATACATAATAAGCAGAGACATTTGAGGGGGTTCAGCATCTTTCAGGGTAAGGATTTTTAGATCTGTACCTTTGTTCCCAAAAGAGTTAAATGAATAATGAAATCTCCCTGCAGTGAGAACAGCTGAACTTAATTCAGAGGAAATTTCTCAAAGAACTGCCTCGGTGCCTTGCAAATGTGCCTGTCAAAAAGGGCTGCTCCTTCCCAGGTATTTGTTTTAGAAATTCCCTGCCTATAGGATTACACAGAGCAGCGCAGAAGAGATGAGATGATTTTTTTTTGTGCTTAAAGCAGGTTTGCATTTTGTAGGTTTAAAAATTATGCTTTTTTATTAGTGTAAATGTGAAGCACTTAAAAGACCAAAGTCTATTTAACAAAAATTAATTTCAAGGTAAAAACTGTTCAGATAAACAAAATACAAACTTCTGCAGATCAGTACAATTTTCTTGAGCAGTTAATTCTTTCTTCTCTGAAATAACAACTCTCAATTTAGAGTGCATTTGTAGAATTGTTCCTATATCAGATTTGAGGGTTCCATTCTTAGGCTTCAAGTGTTTTGAACAAATTACAAAACAACCTGAATATCTGATTGCACAGCCCATACCCCAGCAGAAAATTACATCCTTTGTGTTTTGGAGTGGACGAAGTTAAACCCTGGTGTCATTCCTTACAATCACAAAATTGACCTAATGGCAGAATTCTGACGTATTTAACTTGGGCAGAAATAACATTTCTTGTCTTTAATATTCAACAGAGTTCAGCTAAACCTGTGATAACTGCAAGAATGACTGAAACCACCCTCCACATTTGTAAGACACTGATTTTCAACTCTCCAGGAGTTACAGTGCATATGTAGACATTGTTTTAAAAAGCCACCAGCAAAAAGACATTTATAAAAGTGCAGCATTTTGACCAGACTTTTCAGACCCTAGAAAGGTTACCTAAATATGGGACACTTAATCTGGATGGTTTTGGTAGGTTGACTCAACTTCTAAGCAAGAAAGGAGGTGTGGAAAAACCAAAGCTGAATTCTCCCATAGAACCCCTTCTCCTGTCAGTCCCCAGGTTCATTAAAGTTTCAGAGCTGATTTCCAGGCTACTGTTTACTTTTGTGTTTTTGTCAGCCAATCCACAGAAGGAAAACAAATTGGATGGACTAGTTCCAAGCAGCCTGCCAATAAAAAATTTAAGCACTACTATCTAGAAGTAAAGTTTAAACAGAATTTTAAACTAAATCAAAATGTCAGAGTAAAGGACCATCAATGTAACGAGCTCTGCTGCGCTGCTCTTTACCTGAGATATTGCAAAAGAACTTCTTCCTCCCCAAGTTTGAGGAGCCGTAATTCAGACTGATGCTTTTGTGCACTGGCTCCATGCTCAGAGGCCTCTGCAAAACATAAAATCCAGCCCAGCACTGCCCTGCTCCCCACAGGTGCCTCTTCAGCAGAAAACCTGGCAGAGGAGATGGTTTCCTTAAGAAAATCCCTGTTGAGGCTGGGGAAGCCTCGGGTTTCAGTGTGTGTGGAACTTGGCAGTGCCTGGGAAATGTGCTCTCTTCTGGCTGTCAGGAGTGTCTGTAAAAGCTGGCAGCTGGGGCCACGTGTCTGAGGTTTGTCTGCAGGGAAACATTCCCAGCACTCACTGTTCTCTTCTGCCAATTCTGCTGCTCTGCTCTGGTCTAAGTCCCGGGATAAACATAGCACACGAAAGGAATTTTAGGGATTTTTTCCCCCAAGATAATTAACTCCAGTCTGGATGAATTACTTTTATTCTGGAATACAGTTTCTAGAATGAGAGGTAGACAAGGGAAGCAGCTTTGCTGCATGGGATTAGAGTTTTAAAAAAAAATGTTCCGAAGGAACTTCCACATTTCTGCAAAGTGCCAGCTCAGTGAAAACCAGCAGCAGAGAAAACAACTTGGAGAAAGCAGACTGGGGGAAAGGTTGCTTTACTGTGCTTTACTGGCTGTGAGACCAAAAGGCAGGGATGTGAGAGCTGCACATCCTTTCTATAAATCACTCCGTGATGTTCCAGCCGAGTTGAAAAATAAAAAGGAAAGCGCTGGGCTTTACAGCACACTCGGCATTGTTTGTTTTGTCTGCCAAGTCTATTCCTCTTCCTTCAATGGAGTGCTTGTGGTTTGGCAATGACTTTTTAGCCATTTCTGTCTGTCTCCATCTGAGGCCCCAAATCCGTGTTTCAGAAGTGTCACAAAAGTGGAAGTTTGTAATGCTGTTCTGCAGCTTCAGCAAGAGGAGAGTGTTTGTGCCTCACTATTTATGCCATTTCAGCAAGCACTTAGGGAATGAAAACATCAACTCTCCCATCCAGGCGCAGACACTCGGCAGGCAGAGTTCAGCTCTGAAACACAAACACAAGAGGCGAAGCAGGGAACTCAGCAGTGCCTGCTGCAGACTGGAGCCATCCCTGGCCGTGCTGTGGGTCAGCTCTGGCCCAGCTGTTGCCCAGCTGTGGCCCAGCTGTGGGTGCTGGTTCCCAGAGCAGTACCTGTGGGCAGCACCACCCAGCCCTGCAGTGCCAGCACTGCTCACATCCCCTGGAGCTCGTTTCCAGCCTCCCCCAGAGGGTTACATTTGGCTTAGGGGAACAGGGAGAACAGGACCCTAAGCCCCTGCAGTGGCTGAGGTGCTCTAAATCCCCGAGAAGTGGGTGGGAGGCAGAGCCTCAGCCCTGCTGCCAAACATAACCCCCAACAAGGACAGAATTTTTCCCCCCAGGGATGGAAGCAGCAAGGACACTGAGAGAGAAATCCTCACAAGGGCAAGGGCTTGGCCTGGTAAGGGAAAGATTATTTTAATATCTTTTTGATGCATAATTCTCTCAGTAATTAAAAAAAAAGAAATAAACCACTGTGGTTCCAAGTGTTCAGTTTTCATGGTCCAGATGGAGCAGAAAACTGAATACAAACCCTGCCAGTTTCCATACTGGTTATTCCCACTGCTTACACAGAATGGATGACTCTCAGCAGGTATTTTGTAAGGAATATCAGATAAACTCTCCAGACAGCAAACCCTGGAATTCCAAAGGTTTGCCTAAATTCTCCTCCTTTACATCCTAGTGGAGGGGAAGCAGGAAAAACTTACAACCATTTAAACTATAATAACTCATGCTTCTTTATGTGGCTTTTGATAATGCAAGTATAAGTACTTGTTAAAATATGGTGTATGAAACATCAGGATTCAGAACAACTCTTTGCAAAATTACAAGAAATTTGCAATTTAATTCCATCATCTGATCATTCAAAGTTTACTTTTGAACCCCATTTTTCCTTATAGAGAAGATATAATCCAACACACGGCACATAACACATGGTTAAGGGAAACTTTTAAGAAAGCACTAGCAGATCTGCCTGGCTCTCAGATCCTTTTGGCCTTTAACAATCCTCCAAATGACAAATGAAGTTATGCTTGCATGACCCCCTCTGTCCAGGACCAGCTGAGACTGGAGAAGGAGTCCTCTGTTATTGCCTGGTTTTGTTATGGTTCTTAAGAAGGGCATCTAATGATTCAATTTTGTCTGTACCTCTATTAAGTACAATTAGTTACACTACAAAAAACTACTCTTCTCTGTCAGTTTTAAGTTTGTGAACCTGCAATACAAAAAGTTTGGTAGTTTCATGGGAATCCTCAGGTAACACTGTCCCTTTTCAAGTGACCAGCCTGACACAACAGCCTTTGGTAATATTTTAGCTTTAATGTCACTGCTAAGACATGGACAATTTACTTAGTTGCATTTTTGGCTCATATGGATTTGATTGACTGAAATGCTTCATAAGCAATAGTGAGATAAGGCACTGAAACTCCCAGATAACCAACTGTGAGTGGTGCCACTACCTGACAGAGCTGACACTGAGCTCTGCCTGAGCTTAGCCCTTGCTCCAAAACAATCAGCACATCTGCACTTGGGCAAGTCCTGTCTTTTACATCTTCTGAATTTCGTTTATTCAGATGTGACCGTGACCTCACAAGTGACTCTGGCAGGTGAAATCCAGCTCAGAGAGCAGGGGGGACAGTCTGATGGAAAATGTGCCCTGCAGCTCAGGGGAACCCCTGACCCTTCCCTCCATCCCAAACAGGCTGCCCCAGCCAGGACCATCCTTCCAGCCCTTCTTCCATCAGGGCAGCTCCTGGGCCAGCGGCAGAAATTTGCCAGTAGTCTGTTTCTCAATTATTTCACACTTTGAGAAACCATGTTATGAAATTATTATTTCTTCACATTTCACTCTTTGCTTTCTGTTGAATTTAGCATTGATTGTGTTTTCTGGCCCCAACATAGCTCCTGGGCTCTACTCCTGCCTCAGCAGGAGGCTGCACAGGGCAGCAGATCAGGTTGTCACCTTCACAAGGACCTGCACACCAGCCTCATGTAGAAATGGGCTTATTTGAGTTTATGGACAAGGCTAGGCAAAGATATGACACAAAAAAAATGTTGTTTTTAACTAACTGGATGGGAACTTAACCCTAGAGTCCTCCAAAGCCTTCAGTTAACTTCCCTCTGAGTGTGCACTTCACATTTGAAATATTCACCAATATTAGCTGCTTTGGAGAAGCATTCTTTATTTTTAAAGGCTTTCCCACAACCATGTTAGATCTACATGCCTTGAGACAGACTCCAACCATAATTAAGCAATTTTAACTGAGACAGACTCCACCATAATTAAGCAATCTTTCTAAGATCAGTGAGACCTCCGACATTCCCAGAGACCAGGCAACACCACGATTCTGCTCATTACAAATTTACTTCGGATTTCTGTGTTTCCAGCTATTAATCTGCTTTGTGCACAGAGTTCTGTAGAACACTGCTGCTACTAAAATGGACACCTCTGTTGGCAAGAAGGCAGCTGCTGTTGGAACTGCTCATTTCCCTTACAACCTAAGGCAGCAGCTCCTTACAAGCCCCACTGATGTTACAAGAGGAGCAGGATGACTGATGTTAATGAGCCCATCCCTAAATACTCAGGGGTACATCAGCTGCAGGTGGCTGACAGTGAGGTTTGGACCACACTTAACCTCCAGTGAGCCAAAGGTTTGCTTCTCTTCACCTCACTGATGTCAATTACCTTGCAAAGCTCCTGAAATTTTAGCTCACTTCAAATCAATAGAATTCTTCCCAGTATTTTCACTGGGCCCTGTATCAATAGTGTACCGTTTCAGCAGTCTCAAAGTAATTTTAATTTAGAGATTCTTTCCCCAAAACTTGATAGTGATTTAAGGTACAACCAGATTTTTTTTTAAACCTGATAAAAAATAGCTCAAAGGCAGGTACCTCTAAAATTAGTTGTTGTGCTTCACTGAGACTGTCACAAAACCCAGAAATCTTGTTCCCTTTCCTGTACTGCACACTCAGTGGATTTCAAAGCAATCTATATTTATTTGCTTGCTCTTTCTCGGTAAGAAAACCAACAAATTATTATAATGCACATTTAATACCTTATTAAATTAGATGTCACCTGCTCTTTGAGTGAGAGGTAAAGATTGAGTTCTGTGTAGTCAGAGGCACAAACTCAATCACGTATTAATGGCTGAATTACTTTCAACAATAAGATTCTAAGGCCAAGCAAAATGTCCAAGGTCACTCCATTCCAGATGGCACTAATATATTTACAGGACTGATGCCTCCTGGCATTTTCAATTTCTTATGTTTTTGGAATTAATCAAATTGAGGCGCTGGCAACTGCAATTTGCCCACAAAATCAAATTTAAAGGATAATAACTCCAGTTTTTAGCAGTGATTTGACTGTATTGATGTGAAACCACTATTCCCAGCTCTTGATTTCCACTGAATGATGACCACAGCATATCATAAATTCAAGCAGGACAAAACAGAGTGGTTATCATAGGGAGGGTTTTTTCATGTTCCCAGCTACTGAATTAAGCCTCAGCCATCAGAGCCAGCAATCAGGAAGGGAATATAACAAAAGGAACTCACACCAAATAACTGCTTCTGATATGGATTCCTCCACAGCAGGAGAATTTTAAATGACAGGGTTTTCACCTGAGCAGTTTTCCTAAGCAATGAACACAGAATTACAGGTGTCCATGTTCCTGAGGAATCTATAAACAAAAACTGACTGTCTGCTCCCAGGATTTTTTACTTCAGCACAGGCAAACCTATTCTTTTCTCACTGCTGTGCCAGGATTTTAAGGATCCTCTGCCAATCCAATCAAAAATTGGCTTCAGAGCCAGTCAGGGATCCCAGTGCCCAGAAGAGCATCGTGCCCCAAATCCCAGCCACGGGGACAGGGTGTCCTGGGGAGGGACAGCCCCGTGCTCAGGGCACAGAGGGTTTGTGCTGCACACAGAGCTCTGGGGGCTCCAGGGCAGTCTGTCCTCTGGGATACTGCCAGCACCTGGCAGGAGGGGGAAGGAAAGGCCAGCTCATTACCCGACACAAAAAGCAAAGACTTCCAGCTCTCTAAAACTGAACAGCGCCCAGAACCGAGTGTTGGAAACCACATCCCTGAGCTTTGTTACTCGAGCTGAGCAGTGTAGCCTCAGTTTTATACAGATACAGTTTGTATCCACATATATATTTAATTCTATGCTACTGTCAAATTTTAGGTAGGAAAAATACTGGTTTTGACTTATTCTTAACGTTTCTTAGGCAGAAAATCTTTCAGGTTCCGTATCTTTCAGTGCTTTGGGTCTGAGGTCTGTGGTCTGGGTTGTTTACACACGCAGCAAGCGCAGGCAGGCAGTGACAGACTGTCAGCACAGCTTCAGACATCAAAGATGCAAAGGAAGAACTTTGCTCTGTGCTGTCAAATCCTGTCCCCACAGACCCCCAGAGCCTCCTGGTGACCTCAGCTGAGCAACCCTCAGCCCTTCCACAAGCTGCTGAACTTCACTGGGGAGCCAAGGCAGTATATTCCTTCCAGGCAAATTTCCTTTGCCCACCAGCATCTCTGAGAGCAGCTGCTGCAACTCCTGGGTTGAAATTCCACCCAGTTATTCCAAAAGATGGACCAGCACACCAAGTAAAATGCAGTTTTTAACTGCCTCTATTTCCAGGTTACTGTATATGGGCTTTGTATTAAAACATGGATATTTAATAGTCTCCTTCCTTTCAGTGCCCATATAATACCCATATCTTGCCATATTTGCCTTTTTTCCATGTCACTGTGGCTCTTCACTCTCTGGCTTATGCTTCTGACCTCCATCAGTTCCAATTTAGTACTTTTATTACTGCACTAACCAAGCTGTGCCCAAAGTTGGTTTTCCCTTTTAATTTTTTATCTTGATGAAACCTTTAACTATTGCAGCAGGGTATTGATGATCCCAATATTCCAACTCTCATAAATAAGTTAACAAGAGTGTTCTATTTGTACTTCTATGTATGTATACAAAAAATAGAGAGATTAAAAACAGAAACTACTTTTAAAGTTTTCTGTCATATTAAATAAACAGTGGCTCCTGGGCATCTCCAGACCAACTAAAAATTATTTGAAAGGAAAAGAAAATAAAAAAAGGGAAGAAAAAGAGAAAAAAGTCTTTAAAAATTCAAGTGCTTAAGGTACTGGTGAAATCAGGATCCACAAAATACCTGGATGGAGCTGCTGCAAAGAGAATGGAGCCCTCAAGCACTTTTCATTTGATTACCTTAGGCAATGAGTGCTCACACTCTGAGGAGAAAAATGCCAGTAATTTTTCAGTTGGAATTTAGTTTTGAACAGAAAATGAGGAAGAGAATGATTCCTAAATTATTTAACTGAGTGATAATTCCCGTATTTCCAGAGACCAAACCTTCAGCAGTGATGTCTCCCTGCCTCCTTCCCAGACAGGACAAGGAAAGCAAAGATCAGGAACCTGCCAAAACCCCCCGACTCAGAACATTGGATAAGAAATGACTTCAGCTGTCAGAAGCTCTCTGACCTCACCTGGGGAGGGGCAGGCACTGCAAAGAGCCAAAATCCCCCATTTTCACCCCAGAAACCAACCCAGGGAGCCCCTGGGGGACACGGGGCTGGGGGACACACGGGAGATGGCACTGCCCTGGCCACAGGGTGACCACTGCCCTGGCCATGGAGTGACCACTGCTCTGGCCACAGGGTGACCACTGCCCTGGCCACAGGGTGACCACTGCTCTGGCCATGGAGTGACCACTGTCCTGGCCACAGAGTGACCACTGCCCTGGCCATGGAGTGACCACCTTGGCTACAGGGTGACCACTGCTCTGGCCATGGAGTGACCACTGCCCTGGCCACTGTTTGATCACTGCCCTGGCCACTGTTTGATCACTGCCCTGGCCACAGGGTGACCACCTTGGCTACAGGGTGACCACTGCCTGGCCACAGCAAGCCCTTCCCCACCCTGTGGTCAGCAGGACCCTCATGCACTGTAAATATTTTGCTCTCTGATGTTCTTTCGTTGCCTGTGGGGAGAGCAACAGGCACATCAAAGCAGGCAACAGCTCTCTCTCAGAGCAGAGTTATAAAACAAACAATTCAGAAATGGTTGTGCTCTCGGAGATTAAAACCATCCTGGATGACAAATTAACTCCTCAAAGTGATAAAGTGACATGTTTGCACAGTTTCTTTGTAGTGAAGATCAGGAGGCACAAAACTGACAAGGCAGCACTTACATCAGCCTCTGATATGTCTTGGCCCATTTGTATAAATGGCTGTCACAGAAATCCTCTGTTTCACGATGCAGAAAGCCAAAATTTAACTACCTTCCACTCAAAGACTGCAGCACCCCTAATTCCCACCTCCAGTTTGAAGGGAAATACAAAATAATCAGAATAGCTGCAGATTATAATGTCTCAAACACAGCACCTGTTTAGGAATTCAAATGCTTTCATCAAGGAGGTGTAATATTGAGCTTCTGTTCTCCCTGCATTTAAAATAAAAAGCTGCACTGCTCCAGGGTGAAGGGATAGAGGAATTTTACTGAGATTTGAGGGCTCCATCTACCTCCCACGGCTGCAGCTGGATTCACATAGGGTGAATGGAACAGACTTAATGATCTCCAGACACAAAAAGCTGAGGGATAACTGGAAAAGAGGAGGCTGGGAATGTTTCTTCCCAAACTGGGGTGGGGCAGGCATTCAATTAGGGAAATATTCCTGACCAGCTTGATGAATGATGGCACATCTCTGTTCACGCCTGTGTTTAATCCATGGACTCCCAGTGGCAGAGTGGAGAAGTCAGGCCACTTTGGGAGATCCTTCCAAAGCCTTTGAACCATGAAAGGTCTGCAGACCCTTCCCACCCCAGTATCTGAGCAGTCACACCCAGAAAATCTCAGAGCCACATTTTACATTTGCAAGGGAAGCATTTGTGTCCATCTGCATAAAGTTAAGCAATGTGGTTCAGAGCCAGAGATGAAGGTCAGAAAATCTCTAATTAATGTATATTAAAACAAGCAATAAACATTGAGAGATTGCAGGGCCTTTGATTAGAACAGAGAAAATGACAGCAAATAAGTGTTCCTGTAAAATATTCCCTCAGTGCTGCATCCTCACACCAAGGCTCCTTTGTCTTGCAGGTGCTTTTGGAGTCTCTTGTCTTTCCTGGTCAAGTGTAAGGAATCAACTGAGAGGACACGTGGAAAACTTGGAACTACAAGGGTAATATGTAAATCTGCATCTCCTTTGCAGCACATCTCCCATCTTTCCCAGCATCTGGCAGTGATAGTCTCCCCTAGGAGAATCACCCGTGATACTTCACCTTCACTCTGCAAGTTATGGAGAATTCAAGTGGGGGAGCTCAATCAAAAGCAACTACATCTGCTAGGATGGATCCTCCATCCTTCCCAGCTGTCCCAAAAGACTGACATCTACTGTACCCCAAGTTGTACTGTTTGCATTTTGTTCAGTACAGGTGAGTTTCAATAAATATTGTAGCTAAAATTGCAACCAGAGCTGCAGATTCCAGAGCAAGGGCTCTAAAAATCTCATCAGGGAATGCCTTGCATTGAGATATTAAACATTACAGTCCCTCCACACTGTGAGAGCAGAAATTAGCAGAAATTAATTGCAAGTATTTCTGCCTGATAGGGTTTGCAGGTACTTTTAAGCAGTTCCAAACATCTCTGGATCTCATCCTGTGTTGTAAGAACCAGCAAGAGCCATTTAGGCTCTGCCAGTTCTTGTTTTCCAAGCCTTGCTCTCTTTCTGGATCACTGGGCAGGCAGCTCAAACAGATCCCTGGTGTGCTGCCTTATCCCAATCCCACAGACCAGATCCCTGCCCACTGCCTTATCCCAATCCCACAGGACAGATCCCTGCCCACTGCCTTATCCCAATCCCACAGAACAGATCCCTGGTGTGCTGCCTTATCCCAATCCCACAGGACAGATCCCTGCCCACTGCCTTATCCCAATCCCACAGGACAGATCCCTGGTGTGCTGCCTTATCCCAATCCCACAGGACAGATCCCTGCCCACTGCCTTATCCCAATCCCACAGGACAGATCCCTGGTGTGCTGCCTTATCCCAATCCCACAGGACAGATCCCTGCCCACTGCCTTATCCCAATGCCACAGGACAGATCCCTGGTGTGCTGCCTTATCCCAATGCCACAGGACAGATCCCTGCCCACTGCCTTATCCCAATGCCACAGGACAGATCCCTGCCCACTGCCTTATGCCAATCCCACAGGACAGATCCCTGCCCACTGCCTTATCCCAATCCCACAGGACAGATCCCTGGTGTGCTGCCTTATCCCAATCCCACAGGACAGATCCCTGCCCACTGCCTTATCCCAATCCCACAGAACTGATGGCTGCCCATGGCACAGTTGTGGTGAAAGGACTTGTGAAACAGGTTGGGATGTTGGGATAGGAATGCAGGAAGCCAATCACTGCCAGTCATCCCTGGAGAATCCCAAATTAACCACTGCATGGCTGTGCATTGGAGACAGCTACTATTCATAGGGGAAAAAAAGATTTTAAACTCCTTCATGCTCTTAAAGTTCAGCCTACAATGCATTTTGTCCTGTTACCTTTAAGCAAGTGAGCCAGAAAAAAGTAAGTTAATATGATGTGATACCTCACAAGACACTAGCAACACTGTAAAACAAAATAAACTTGTTCCAAAGACTTCAACATTGTTGATTTTTTTTTTCTTTTAAAGAAGAATCTACAGGAGCAAATTCACACATTGGTAATGAAACTTTCAGCATTCAAATATGCAAAAGACAACTGCTTTGCCATGAGACATGAATTGCCATATTGAATTTTTAAGCCTTCGGGAGATTCTGATTAGATGATAACGTAATACTAATCATTATTTCTACAGGTACAAGTATATGTAATTGTACATAAACAAAAAATGAAAGTATAGAAATACGTGATGTTTTTAAAAAAATTATGCTACCAAATTGATTTGAGAATTAATTCCCCAGAAATCAGTTGGTATTGTGATTCAGTGAGTTTCTTTGAACAAAATAACCTTTAGGTTTAAAAAATATGCTTTATCTCCACCACGTGACCCAACATGGAACAGAGGAGAAACTGTAAGAGGCCAAAGTATTTCTGCCTCTCCTGCCAGAGGATTTACCCAGAGCTGAGACCCTGTACCCCACAGAAAGCCCATGTCCTGCCAACCACAAAGCTGGGTTCTTTACCAGTGTGATGGTTTAGCACGAATGTGAAAAATTTTTTCCTAAGGAAGTTCTAGCATGGATTGTGATTAACAGCTTGGCTGACGAATAAGAGTGCTTTTTACGCCTCTAGAGACCCAGTCTTGAATCACAAGTCCCAGGTGACTTGGCCCTTTGCTTTTCCAGCTGGCCAGGAGCTGACATCACCTCGTGAGTCGGGGTTTGCTGGGTCTCGGGGTGGGGTCCCTGCCTGTGGGAGAGCAGCTGGGGCTGGCAGTGTCCCCTCTGTCCCCTCCCGTGTCCCCTCTGTCCCCTCCCGGCCCCTCCGGTGGGGAGAGGAGGAGCAAAATGCAGATCAGTAATGTTGGCCCTGTGCCAGGACCACGGCCTCTGCAGGAGCCTCCAGTCTGAGGGAGGAGAGTCTTTTTTAAAACTTTTCTCCGGAGCTCCAGGGAGCTGATCCAAGTTTGAGTTGCTTTAGATCTGAGCGGGGTGGAAGAGGGTCATCCATCAGCATTCCTGAGCAGCTCCTTCTCCTCCTTCCCCCTAATCACCTGCGGCCTTGAAGTTCCAGAAGTCAGCTGGAGAGGAGAAAAAAAAAAAAAAAGACTCTAGGAAGACTCTAACCCTTTTTCCTCCGCCATGGAAGACAGAGGGATTTGAAATGTAGAAAAACAAAGTCAGTGAAAGAACTGAGAAAGACTATTTTGAAGATGGGATGGAGGAAGTGGACATTTCTGACCAGACTTCTCTCAATGTGAATTGTGGGGAAATGGACTGTATTTGTAATATCCTAATGCTGCTTGGGGAATGCAAGTTCTAGCCAAAGGGTTGTGTGCATTGATATACATGGGTTTTAATTGAGAATGTTGAATAGAATATGTCCCTGGCTCCTGGGAAAGAACAAGGAGGTCTCTATTTGTTTGAGTAAGAGGCAAATTTAGAGATAGAAGAGAATCCCTGTTTTGTACTAGAAAAGCATTCTTAAAATGATACCCCAAACATGTGGAAGCCCATTAACAGTTTGGAAAACTATTATATGGGTGAGACTGCACAGAATCTGCAGTGGTTGCATATTTGTGGCCTTGAAAGCCACCAGACCTTTTTATTGTGGCGTGTTCTCCATAACCCTAGAGAGGCTCCTCTCCCAAGGTGATGTAGGATCGTGTTTAAATGGTGGTGACTGACTGAAAATCATAGTTTTCTCTCTGTGGTGGGTAAAAAAGTGAACAGTTTGGGGCGGGGGGAGAGAAAGTGTTTGAATGTCTCTTTTTTTTTGTCTCTCTTCTTTTTTTTCTTTAGTGTATGTTAATGAAATCTATCTGGTTTTACTTTAAAATTGTGCCTATTTCGCCTTTTTCTCCCAAAATCCTATCTCCCAGTTGGTAAACAAAATGTAGCAAATGTAAAACCACGACCCAGTCACTAAACCCAGTTCTTTACTTTGAAATTAATAACTCCATATTCTTCAGCTTTTGAGTGTCTCTGAGTGTGAGTAGCTGATATCCTTGGTGTCCATTCTTTGCCAAGTGACAAGCAGTTATTAAAGCACTTACAAATGCTCCATCTCCCAGCTTTATTTCCAGGCCATAAAAAGCTATACAACAATGACAACAGTTAGGATTCTTAATAACCAGGGTTTGCATGAATGCTTATTTTTCCTTCAGATAACAAGGAGGAAATCATCGACTATTATCTTAATTGTTAAAATACAGAAGAACAATCTCTCTTTAGGGTTGAGGTCTGTGAGGCTGGACCATTTTCTTTCTTACAGATGACTGTAGGACTCAGAAAAATCTGCTTTCTTCAGAGTCATAGAAATTATTTAAAAGATCTATCTCACCACAATATTTGCCTTTCACCCTACTTGGAAACATTCCCTTGAAAGTGAAACTCCAGTCCCTTCACAGTGAGTGTCCCAGGACATCCACAGACTGCAGGGCTCTGCACAGCCTCGGACTCCAAATCTTTCAGCAGCACAACAGAAAAGATGGGCCTTTCCCAAGTCACCTGGACAGCTGCTCTGGCTGCAGCTGGGAGAGAGAAACCGAGCAAAACAGCTTGAAAAAGATGCTCAAGATTTACAGCATCATTTAGGCTTTGTTACAGATCCCTCCACTACTGCTGGTTCAGCTCATCCTTTGCCCCAGTTTATGCATGAAAAATTAAAGTTTAAACAGGGCAATTTTTGGCTGTGAAGATATTGTAGTTCCCTCCTTTTAACCTCCCCTCACACAATTCTCACTCTGTGTCAGACCCTCGCTCTGGAAGGCAGAATGGCTCTGTGTGCAGTTTTAGGAAGAGGAGCTGCAGTGGTTTCCAGAGCTCTCTTTGCACACTGGGATGGGTAAGATGGAATAAATGATGCATTTTTAGTGGGTTATTGAAACTCTTTTACTGTGTATTTTTAACTGTTGGCTCTATGTACCAATGACCCGACAGCCAAGCTTTCCCCAAATGCTCCTGGGATGCATTTCAGCTTTATTTTTATAGCAGCCTCCAGGTTAAAGCACCTTGGGGCATCCTACAATATTAAATGAAATAAAATGTCAAAGCATATAAAGTCTGTTCAAAGTGGCATCTAAGATAGAACATCAGACTGCTGTCTAATTCCAAAAAGCTGCCAGTTATTCATTATATCTTCACAATAAGGGTAATGAAATCCTCTGATAAGAGCATGAAATTTAATACGGCTGGGTGTCAGCAGGGGTCACCTAACTTGTATTTTCAAGGGTCTTTCTGAGTGCAAAGGGGTGGGTGTCAGTGAAGAGCACAGAAACACAGTAATGCGTGGCCTTGAGAGAGTTCATGAGAAATTGCAGGAGCAGCTCTCAGGAACCCTTTTGCTCCCCACAACAAAAACTATTCCAGGTTTAAACTGACCTTGGCAAGATGAATCTGCAAATTCTACTGATTATACAGCTCTTGGTTAAGAACAATTTTGTTCATATCTTTTGGATAAGTTCTTCAGCCCTCACCAGGTGCCTGTGCTATCCCAGGGCTGTGCTTCTGCTGCCATCATTCACTGCTCACCCTGGAGGAGATTTCTGTGCCTCACACGTTCAGCTGGAAGGAAACAACCAACCAACCAAAGCACACATACTTTTACTGCTGTTCCTGTCAGGCTGAGCAGGCTCACAACATGATTCTCCCCAGAGTTAGCTGACATTTCTCCAGGAGTGACAAAGTGGGCATCCATAGAGAGGACCCTGAGTGTAGATACAGATATAGATATATAGAAATATAGATATATATATTACTGCTGGAAATAATCTGCAGTGTAATCCATTCTGATAAACCCAGCAGGAGTTCTGGCTTCTAAGACATTTGGATCTGAATCCAGTGAATTAACAGAGCCCATAATCAGCTTTGTGCCTGGCACCAGTGTGAGGTGTCCACGTGTGATCTCCTGGTGCTCTGCTGTGCCAGGGTGCCAGGCTGGGCTTCCCTGCACCAAGCAGTGCCAGGAGCACCTGCTGGGAGAGCTCTGCAGCACGTCCTCCTCAGGCCTACAATCCCCAGGGACTCAGGTTTGAAAAATAAGAGGTCGGTTCTAGCACTAGAAATGCCTTTTTACCACCGAGACTGACATAAATAAAAACTGACATTTTATTTGGTGGACAACTCATCACTTGTGTTCAGCTGAAGGCATGCAGGAAAAGATGAATAGCAAAGCTGCCCAGCTGGATTATTTTGGATGTTTGCTGTGCTTCCTGAGTGGAAACTCCAGGAGACCTGCAAACACTTGACCATAAATGATGAGTAACCTATTAATAAATTGACTCCAGCCATAGAATTTCAAGTGCACGAAACACAGGCTGCAAAAATCCTCCCCACAGCACCTGCAGCTCCAAGAACTGAGGCTCCTCACACCACACATCTCTCCAGGTGCCTGAGCTCCTCAACACTGCAACTTCAGCTGGAACAGCAAGGTCGTGATGGGAGCCTGTGAGTCACCTGCCACAGAAAGAGAGAACTAGAATAAAATTCCCCCTAATGTAAGGCCCTCTAGATTTGTCCATACTCCAATGGAAAGGTGTTTTGAGGTGAATGCTGTTCTTTCAGGTTTGTTGTCAGCCCCACTGTGTGCTCTGAGCCCCTACACAAATCAGCTGCACTCATTTCATGGATCTGATACAACTGACTGTGCTGGACCATTAAGTTCACCAGATTTTGTAGTTTATGCAGCCAATAAACTGTAGTAGGCACAGAAACCTAATAATATAGAGAGAAATAAATAAAGGAAATTATGTAAAGAGACCTTTCTCAGTGTGATCTATTCCATGAACCCTCCCACACTGAAAGCCAAGCAACAGAAAAGTGTTAACATGCCCAGGAACACCCAGATCCTCCCAAAACAACTGAAATTTAAAAACTCCTTAAAAGGCAGCAGCACACACCACACATGGGCTTAAAAGATATTTTTAGGCTCTTGAAAAAGTCAAATCTAACTCTACAGGGAAAGGTTTCCCCACCAAGATTCAAACCTCTGATAGATTCTCCCTGCTTTCCACAACACACCAAAGATGCCATTGGACTGGCAGATGTCCATGCCAAAAAAAGGAACCCTTTAAAGGGATTAACTACTGATTCTGGACATCATAA
Source organism: Sylvia atricapilla (assembly GCF_009819655.1). Lineage (NCBI taxonomy): Eukaryota > Metazoa > Chordata > Aves > Passeriformes > Sylviidae > Sylvia > Sylvia atricapilla. The sequence continues at coordinate 21,004,319 of NC_089151.1, read as the reverse complement.
ATAATCTTTCAGAACCACAGGACTCAAAGTAAGCCCTTTCTGCAATTAAAAATGGATGTAAAACTTTTGATTTAAAGTAACAACTAAAGCACTGGGTTTGCTTTAGTGAGGAACTTGTTTTAAACAACATTCTGAGAAACTCTACCCAGACTCTTGTTCTACCAGCATTATGGATACCAACTCCTCTGCTGCTCCCAATGTGAATCCCCAGCTGACTTCATGATGCTCTGCTGGGGGAGGTGCTGTGCTGGTCACTTCAGTCCAAATGCTGTGTGTCAGGTCACCACAGTTCATTGTAAATGCTACTGAATTACACCAGAATTTCATTCCTAACCAGAAAAGAATTACAAATCTTAAGGTTGCCATGCAGCAGAACTTAGGAGAATAAATGCCTTTAGGATAAGCCCCACTTAATATATCCTATTATATCTCATGTATAAGACATAATGTTATTAGGTATTAAAGATCTGTGCTGTCAACTCTCTCAGACGCATGTACAAAACAGATCTAAAATTATTAATCAGCAGAAACAATGAAATTACTCACATTCCTCTTCCCCACGTATAGCAGGAGCCAAAGCAGCCCTTTGGTACATTTTTAAACTCATTTTATTGCCACACTCTATACAATAGCAGTACAGTGGAAAGCTGCAGTACAAAAGTCCAGCTTCAGAGCAAAACATGGAAAATTAACACAGATAATACTTCAGTGTCAGAGACTTTTGGTTTTCAGTTTACTTTTGCAGGTGCTGTCAACAAAACAGACAATAATACAGTATTTAGGCTTCACTAGGACTAAAAGTGACAACAAACTCTACAGGAATTGCTTGCTGCACTCACTCTCCATACTCTAATTTAGAACTGCTCTAAAGCCTGTCAGTTTTGATGGGAAATGCCATGAAGCTGCAATATCAGCAGCTTACATCATAGAATGCAGTAAGGATGGGATGCAGTTTCACTGAGAGCCCCTTTTCCTGTCAGCCTGGGCTCATTTTCTCTTTCATTTCAGAGCTTCTTTCTCTTTCCTTTTTGTTTCCACTTCCCAAGCAAAGCAGGAGAGAATTTGGGAATGATGCTTTCTTAAAGACATATACATGTAGATATACACATACATATAGATTCCTTTTTCTGAAAATTAAAAGAGATTTTCAGACATAACCTTTTCCTGCTCTGTTTGTGGAAGGACATCACACATCCAGTCATGCCCCTGTTCCATTTACTGCAATATCCATGAGGGCAAAAAGGCGCTGTAAAAGTGAAACTGCTCCCGGGTATTAAGCAGTGCCACAGCAATTCCCTGATTCCGAGGAAGTTTTTGCACCAGTAGATATGCATATGCCATCACTGTAAATACCAATTACCCATGCAAATGGGCTGTGATTATTTCCATGCACAATTATCCCGTCTGCACCTGCAAGCCCAGCATTTGCATACAGGAATGAAGTGGTGTGCGGGCGTTATTTGTTTGGGTTCTGACACATTGTCTGTGTCTCTGTTTTTCCCAGCGCAGCCCCACATCCTGATGGCTGCCAGCGGAGCGGTGCCATGTGCTACCTGCCTGTCCTCACCTCCTCAGGAGCCCTCACAGCAGAGGGAACGGGAAGAAAAGTGAGATGCTGAGTGAGACAGCCACCGCGAACACTCGGAGGTGCAAACAGCATTTCAAACGTGGGTGAAATGGAGCGTGTATGGGAAACCTCCATTTGATGTTCCACATCAAATGTCTCATTTCTCACTGCAAGGCCTGGAGCAGTGACCAAAGGCACACGCCACACACCCAGCCAGCCCTGCCCCACTGCAGGGAGCCCTTCAGCTCCTTTCAGGCCTCTCTCACGCAACTTTTCATAACAAATACCTGAACTTCTCAGAAACTAGTCATCTCTCCCTTTTTACAGCTCGATAAGAAGTATTAGAACATGGATTTACTTTGGTTATTTGTCAGTTAATTCTAAGAGCCTACGTATAGTGCTAAAGTGAATAATTTTATCACTCTTAGCACAAATAATCAACTCAACCACTGCTTGTAACAGAAATACTGGTTTGCTGAAATCAGACTGAGGTAGTCATTAGTTTATTATGAAAGAGCTTATTTCATACTTGAAATGTTGCTCATGGAATTGAACAAATGCCCCTATAGTATAATAAACAGATTGTAAAACATTGCATCAGGGCCTGGATCTTCAGTTCATTAGACATAAAAATTCAGTCCCATTAGCTCCCTCCTTGAAGATGCTCTCTCTTTTACACTAACCATGTTTAGCAGCAGTTTGCTCCAGCTGACCTTAATTTAATACATTTTTCACAGAAGGATTGCTTCAGGGTTCAAACATTTCTGTTGCTAACCACTGCACATGTTCTAGCACTTGGCCCTGAAGTTCTTACATCTTTCTGAGAACATTTGCTGCACAACACCACCAAGGGAGTTATCATTTTTTAAAACATATAAGATAATTGATTTGTAATTATCAACAGGGAGAACTACCATCGCTGGTGTTTGCTAACCTAATTGTAAAATTTATTGTTCCTTTCAAGCCTTAATGTACTGCCTCAAGTGATCACCACTTAGGCACCAACAGGCTGCAGTAAATGGAGTGGCAGCAGGAAGCCAGGGATGGAATTACCCACTTCTTGCATGATAAACGAGGTTCTTTTCTGGCTGTTCCACTCATTACTGGGGTCTCCAGGGGAGTTCCCCACTGCAACCCAGGTGTCCCTGCTCTGCAGCAGGATCCGGGCCACGGTTTGCCTTGCTGGGAATGGGGTGCTGAGTTCAGGGGGGGCTTTGGGAATGAACCCACAAACGGCACCAGGCAGTGCCCAGGGTGCACCCACACGCTGAGAACACCCCAAACGACACTGAGAGCACCCCAAACGACACTGAGAGCACATACACACACTGAGAACACCCACACACACACTGAGAACACTCACACACAGAGAACACCCCCAATGACACTGAGAACACACACACACACTGAGAACACCCCCACAGACACAGAGCTCACACACACACACACAGCGCACATACACCCAGAGAACACCCAAACACACACTGAGAACACCTACACACACTGAGAACATACACACACACAGAGCACCCAGACACACACTGAGAGCACGCACATAGGGCGCTCACACACACACAGAGCACCCAGACTGTGAGCACCCGGAGCCTTTGGGACCCCTCCTGCAGGAGGTTCCCACTGACCCCCCCTCCAGCACTTCCCCTGAGCCATTCTATCACCTTCCTCCTCTGGGGTCTACTGAGAGCTCTGGGCTCCCCGACCCCAGCCCATGCTGAGTCCCTCACCACTGCAGACCCTCCCCAAACCTCCCTGCCTGTCTGTCACCAACACAGAACAGAGGGGGAAAAGCAGCCATGAGCAGTGCCAGGAGCAGCACACAGAGCACACCCTGAGCTGGATGAACTCACATCTGTGGCCATGCTTCAGTGGTCTCTGCAGCACTCCCGAGGGCATGGCTCCCATCCACGTGTCCCTGTTTGTTCAGGCAAAATGTGTCATCAGAAGTACAAAGATGTCCTCTCTGTTTGTAGCTTCTAGAGTTTTTGCTCAATATCTCCATCCTCTACCCCTCCAGCCTCTATTTTTCCTATCAGCTAACGTGTTTAATGGCCTCTTCTTTCTATTTTTGGTTCCTGGGAGGACTGTGTGAAGAAAGGTCTCCCAGAGGATTGATTATCAGATGTTTAATTTTTCTGGCCTTTCAAGAAGAGTTGAGGTAGAGGTCTTAGGCAAAATAAACTGTTTGAACTTGATCACGTTTAAAATTTGGAGAAAAATGCAAGCTTTAGGGTTGACTGCCCAGAACTGCTTTTGTGTGTGTGTGAGTGTGTGTTCAGTATGAATTATTTTGGTGCACACTTAAAAAACACTCTATTTTTTTTCACAAGCAAAGTTTGCAATTCACTTGAAATATGATGTAGATATGGCAGATTTCAGGCCATTTTCACAAAGCATTTTTTCAATCCTAGGATCCACCTGTCTGGATTCATCCCCAAAGACAACTTCCTTATATTTGCATGGATTATCAATTTTATGAAGAGACAGTTTTATTTTAAAATCAAGTCCCCACAACTTCCTAAAATAAATACAGCTACATGATTTATAGACACTAGACCTTTATTAAACATGTATAAACTAGATTCTTGTTAGGAAATTAAAATTTAAGAAAAGCTAAATTAAATTCATAAATTATTCTGATGGGGCAATCTGATATTAATAGTTATTTTGTTGATATAAATGGTCCCCTGGTCACTCTGGGGCTGCCATCACTTACTCCCAGTGTTCCCTCTGTATCACCTCACTAAGCTGTGAGTGCAGCACTACACTCCCAGGGTGGAGTGAATGTTAAATTGTCCTTGGGCTGCATTTCTGAGCCCAGAGGAGGCTGAGGCTGCCCCAAGGGAGTTCACAACAGATAGGGAACGTCACCACAGCCATGTCACCAGATACTGTGGCCTTTTCTAGTTATTGCTGCCCAGAATATACCCTTGATACTGAACTCTCAGAGACCAGCCTGGCAGAAGGAGGCTGAGCACAGAGCCAAAAACCAACAGCATCAGCACCACCTGAGGAGCCTTTTCCCCCAAACACGAAGAGGTCTGGAGGCTGTGGAGAGCAGATTCCTCCCATCCAGCCCTTGGTGGACATCCACCCCCAGCAGTGAGTGCCCTGGGGATGCTCTGCAGCAGAGGCTGCCCAGACACTGCCCAGGGCAGGCACAGCTGGCTCTCCATGGGCATGGAAACCCCAGTGCTGCCGTCAGCTGCTGCCTTGGTGGGGAGAAAGGGGAACTTAGTGACCAGCAGTTTATGCTCACACAAATGTGGACACAACTGAGCTGAGCTGCCCCCAGAGGGGTTCCACCACCACAGAGGGGATGGCTGAGGGTGAATCCCCCCTGTGTGAGGATGTCACATCACCCCTGTGCATAAACCATCTTTAGGAGCTGCGGTGGTGGGTCCTCACTGGGCATTCCAAAAATCCACCAGGCGGTACCCAGCATGTCCCAGCCCTCTGCCACCCTCCCCACGTGGGGCAGAACACACTGGCTTTGAGCAAGAACAATGAACAGCCAAGTTTCAATTGAAGGGGAATTCCAGATCACCCTGTACCTATGGCCAAGCCTGTTTTTCTCTCCCTGGTTCTGAGCAGTGGCCACACAGAGCTGTGGTGCCCTGGGAGCTCAGGGAGAATTTCCCCAGCCTGGTACCCTGCAACAAGAGGGTCCCCCAGGCAAGAGAAAATTCAGATTCCACAGATTTCTGCCATGGAAAAGCAGAACAGTTTCATAATTTCAAAAATCTTGGTATGTGGCAGAAACAAAGAGACCTCACATAGAGATGTTATGCAGAGATATTCTGAAAATACCAGTACACCTACACATCTACTGGGAAGTGAAGTCTCTTCTGCTTGCTGACCTTAGCACTTGGGCTTTTTCCTGAAACTGTGCTTTAAAGGCAAGTTCTTGGCTGAGCAAACCAAGCAGATGTTGGACTTGATTTTACCTTTTTTTTTTTTTTTTATTCTAAGAGCAACCAAAACCTGCTTGCAATAAGGCATTTAATTTACTTATCTGTAAAGGGCAAAATATACAAACAGGCTCTTTTTTTCCACACCGTACCCTACTTAAGCAATGACAATGTATAACACTACAATTTAAGCAGGTTCTGTTAAGTTTTGAGTTTTGTCCCTGTCATTTCCTCTGTTTAGGGAGCAACACAGTCCAGCCTCTTTGAGCTGCTTGAAAATTGCATAACAAGCAGAGCAGCATTCTTTTTATCCACATATATAGTTTTAAATATGATCCCACCAAGCCATTAACGTCTGTGTGACAAACTAGCAACTTCAGCTGCTGCCATTAATCCCACATCTAAGAGCAATTTCAGCCCCACTCGGTACCTCTTGGTGCTCTAAGTAATGATGCAGTTCAAAAGCAGACTGACAGCTTAACCTGCCCTGACCCACACACACATAAAAATCTGGCTGCTGCATTACACTGTGTGCCTGGTGCATCACAGCCACACAGCAGAATACTTCAAAATGTCTCTGGCAGTCCTCGGGGGACTGAAAGAACACTTGAGAATTGAACCCACTGGTATGCCATAGCCATACAAATGAGTATCATCATAATCTGAACAGTTTTCCCAGCAACAGTTTGAAAATATCCTCTTAATAGGTATGTTTTACACAGGCCCTTTTATTCAGTCTCCTCTGCCCAGCGAAAATAAACCTCACACAAATTTACAAACCTACATTTGTGCTGTCCTGCAGAACCTCCAGGTTTGTCTTGCAAGAGAGTTTTTCTGCAGATAGGAACTAGAAAACACCGAGTAAAGACAACTAACAAATTACCAGTTAGAAAATCCAGATTTGAAAGGCAGCCCTTCTGTTTGCTTCCTCAGGTCCCAGGACTTGTCACTAGAGACACTGGAAGGACACCTGCATGTGATGCAGAGGAGCACTGAGGATTAATCCTCCCCTTGGTACCAGACAGGGACAGGAGAGTTTCCTGCTGGGGAAAACCACGTGGCCAAGAGCCACAAAACACCCACACAGCCTCCGAAGGGTGACAGCAGACACGGCTCTAAAAATGCTTTCTGCAATGGGAAAATGGCACTCAGGGCTCCTGTAGGGCCCCTGTTCAGTGCAGTGGTGCAGCACAAACCAGAGACCATGGCAGTCATTTTCAGCCTGTGTCCCCCAGAACAGAGAGATGAAGAGCTCAGCAGCCCTCCACCACCACGGCCCTTTTGGGGGAGCTGCACTGGAGCTGTTCAAACCCACAGGGCACTCAACAGCTGAGACCCAGCTCTGCTCCTGCCACCAGCTCTTGGTCTTCCTTGATTCCACTGCCTGAGGAGCAGACAGGGCTGAGTCTGGATGCCATCCCTCTGCGCTCTCAGAAGAGCGTGTCTGTGCATGCAGAACATGTTTAGATTGTACAGGCATTGCTCTGCTCCTGACACCTTCAAGTGGCAAAGCCTGGTGATCACCAAGTGAGAACACAAACTGTCCCTGCATTCACAGCCCCAGCGTGGCCCCATCCCTGACCAGGACACTGCCAACAGCAGCCCCCAGAGCCCAGAGCTTGTTCCTCACCTGGACAGGAGCAGTTCCTGCTCTGGGGAACCCTCTTCTGCCCCTCCACTGGAGCTTCAAAGTGAATGCTCAGCTGAACACATGCAAAAATATTCTAGAAAGGCTTTCAAGAGAAAGCTCTTATTAAAGATGCTAAACTGCACCGAGTGTGGAACAATAACACTGTCTGCCTGAAAATGTCATATCTTTGTCTGAGCAGCCCAAAACCTTATGTGCTCTGAATAAAGATAGAGATGTAATTGCTTTTCTTGTTACGACTCACTTGTGCATCATAGATTTTTTAATATCCTGCAGAACACATGTATTGTGGGAAGGAAGCAGGTGACAGCAGTAAACATATGTAATGGTATTTTTCTTTATGATAGATATGAGCGGGGAAGTCTAAATGATGCCTTAGGTTTTTAATAATCAACTATGGAGTCTTAGGGGGAAAGTGTGCATTTTGCCAAGAGCAAAATCATTAGAACTTTAACTCCAGCCATTGTAGGAAATTTCATTCAGTTAATTGTTGCCATTAAGTGACAGGTTATGCAATGAAATTACTTCAGCCTCGTCTACACTCAAAACCAGGTTGCTCTCAGCAAAGTAGCTTTTTCTGAGAGTGAATGGCGGTGAGAAATGTTCTGGGTTGTTGAAAGTCTGATTGGCTGCATGTGAGAGGAGCTGAGCTGATGCTACATGGTTTTGGAAAAAAACATCTGTGGAGATCAGCAGAGTTCTGAGAGAACTGCAGCTGCAACACCTTTGTCTTCATGTGCATGTATATGGACGGCCCATAAGCATTGTTAGCTAAATAATTCCTAAATTTTTGGTGAAGATTTAAAGCCACACCACCCTACCTGGGCATTTCAGGGCCTGATGTAATAACAAACTGCAGGAAGAAATAAAAATTGATTCTTGTAGCACAGAGGCTCTTACTGCACCGACTTTCTGATGATTTCCGAAAGCCCAGTTCAGCTTCCCACTGTCTCCTGCACATTCTTTAAACCCAAAAAGCCCTCACTGTGGGCACCTGCCCTTTCCTGGCTTTCCAAGCCCATGAACTGGGGTCTGTAAGAGGGAAGGGTTTAGAAGAGAAGCCTCCAGAGGGAAACCAGGAGCCTGTGGGCTGGAACCTCAGACATGCACAGCATGGAAATGCCTGGGATTTCCCCAGCTCTGCTCAGATCACGCTGCTCAATTGCTTCAATTGGCCCACGAGGCATCCCAGAAAAATGTGGAAATTCTCTGATCCACCTGAAAAAAGTTCCCACACAGAAGTCACCAAAAAGATTGGTGACCATGGTAGATTCCTTGGATGCAGCTCTACAGAGCCACAGCACCAAAACCCAGAGGGAGAGGAGGAGCTGACCAAGCTCAGAGCTGAAGCAGCCACCAGACCTTTCCCAAGACCTGCCAACCTCACCCCACAGATCCCCATTCCCAGCACATGGACACAGCATTGTCTCAAGGAAAAAGAAACCCCTCATGTTTCCTGGAGCAATGAAAATAATCCAAGTCTTTCTAGGAACAGAATGCAAAGCATATTAAGGTGTTATTAATTTAATTAAAACAGCTAATCAGTGTTTTGCATTTGTAAATTATGACCTCAAAGTTTCTCATTATTAAACCAGAAAATCAGAAGAAATAGGCACACCTGTATTGCCAGGGTTTAAGTTTGCCCCAAAGCTGTGCCAGGCCAGGGAATAGGATCAACCCATTAATTTATGTGATGATGCTTCTGGCTGTTGGAATTTCCCTCAGCTGCAAATAAATTCTAATGGAAAAGAAAGCTGGAGCAAATTCTTCTGAAATCCCCAAAGCTCTAGGCTGTTACAAATGAAAAACAGTGCTGATGAATTCAGAGTATGATTCAATTCTAACCACATCCAGAGTGCATGAAACAAAGTGGCATTAAGGTACTGTCCTGGGACGGTGTAAATTCTGCAACATCCGTGGAAAGGCAGGAGCATCATTCTGGGCTGCAAGTCTGAGCATAGAACCTCCAGAGGGTTTTCTACAGAATGACTCAAGTGAGGGCAAACCAAATTGTTTTGTTCATCCAGTGTTGGTTTTCAATTATGTGAGGTTATTTTATACAGATTGTATTTTGTGGTCCTAAATTCTTGTAGCTTAATCCTTATCAAACTATCTCACTACAGTGATCCAAGTGATCCCATTAGACCCCTGATGGGAGCTGAATCCTGGCTGTTTCCCTTGCTCAGACACATGACATTCACCCCTCTGCTCCATTCCCAGCTTTCCAAGTCAAACCAGAGGCACCCAAGGCTCTGGGAGATACTGTAGGCAATATTCAAATTTTTTTTTCTGCTGTACAGTAATCCAGATAAAATCCAAGGAAGTCTCTAATACTTCAGATGAAGTCTAATGAAATCCCTAATAAATTATTTCCTTTCTTCTTGTGTCAGATCTTGCAGAGCCTTCATTCCTTTAATGTTCTCAACCATTCAAACCTTCCACTTCAACTGGATGCAGACAAAAATTCTGCCTCTTGAGGATCACTGGAAAGGCCAATCTGTGACAACTTTGTTTTCAGCTTAGACTTTTCTCCTGCAAAACCAGCTTCCTAAATTCAGCCAGCTCCTGAAAGCACCAGCACAGAGCCCTATGCCCACTTGTGCCCACCCTGTCCTTTCTGCAGCTCCACCCTGCCTACAGAAATGAATAATTACAGCCAGTGTTCAGGCAGTGCCACGTACAGAAAAACAAAATCCTTCCCCATCTCTAGTAATCTTTAGCTGGTGCCCCCCTGAGTCACGAGTCTCCCTGTGCTTGGCAGTCTGCAGAGCAGTTTCCTTTCACAGATGCTCCTTAAGCTCATGACTTTTCCTTCACATTTACAATATTCTAGTCCTCTACAGAGAACATGGAAATTTTAAAAATTAGATATGCAGGTCCAGCTAAAAACAATACAGCAGTAAAGATTTCATTTCATTCGTATTTTTGGAAAATTACAATTTTAAGATTTTTTTTTTCTTCTCGAAATGAAAATTCTTTCAACAAAAGACATGTACTGAGGACAAAAAGATGTACTGAGGACAGTGTTTCTTGGCCAGAGAAAAGGCACATGACTGGGTAAATGCTTACATCACTTCTGACAAAAACCCTGCTTTTGCAGATGAACAAGACTTTACAGCTCCTGTTGTGTTGCTGCATTAACTGAACTTCACCAAAAATTCTGGTGTTAATATCCCACATTCTATCTCACCCAGCACGGAATTTAAAATCACAGAAGGGGAAAACAGGTGGGGGGGATGGGGATGGACAGGCACCAGACAAATGACCTCCAAATCATGGTACCCACATTTCAAAAAAGCAAAGTCAAACCCCTTCTTTGCAATCAGACTGGCATAAAGCAACAGTAGTTTAATAATTTCCACAAAAATAAAGACAAAATCCTGAAATTTAACACAATTTAATATAAGTCTGCCAAATATCTTAAGAAAAATCTAGTGGAGAAATTGTGTTTAAGTGCTAAGAACTTCCTCGGCAATGCTAGAGGGAACTACAATCATCATGATTTAATTCCCTTGAATTTCAGAAAACTAATAATGGTTCTAAATAATTAGAAACTCTTATTACATTAAAATGCATGATACATACTGATTAGATCATATTAAAATGAAAAGAATAATTTTAATTATTTACACAAAAAAAGCCCTCAAAGTGAGACAAATCTATGGACCATAAAGACTAAGAAAAGAATCCCTGAGACAGTAACAGCTCATTGCACAAGTAATTTTCATAAATATTAGTGATGTCTGAATTGCACCAAATAAAGCACTTCCACAAAAAATACCCCAAAATCATATGTACTTACTGACATAAAGTCGTTTTAATTCCTTGGCTATCTTGGTTCAAAACTAATTCTAAACTAGTAGACGCAGGCCAATGGTTTTTCATTAAATACAAAATATTCAGTATATTAGAAATTATCCAAGGCTATAATGTGAAATGCTTTTGTGACAGCAGCTTTATTTAATATTCATTGTCAGGTTCTCGGAGGATAGACTGAGAACTAATAAATTCAGAATATATTAGTATTATAACACACTACACAATTTATATTTAGTGTTTTATACCAGTCATAATGCTCAGTAGAAGGCAGGTACACCAAATACAAAAGATTAGATATACGAAATATATTCAGATATTAAACCAGAAATTAATGTATTCCTTCTGTACAGTTTAAATCTGGTTGTTGAACAGGTAAACTCAGGGCAACATTTCTGCTTTTTTGGTGCTCTTGCCCTGCTCTGTGAGAGCTGAGGCAAAGCCTGGCTGGAATCTGCTGTGCTGTGATTGAAGTAAAGACCATTACAAGCTCCAGACATTTTGGTTCCCAGCCCAAGGAAGGCACAGATCTGGAAGGAAATTTCCAGCTCCTCTCTGCAGGTGTCTTCTATGTGGTTTTAGATCACATTAAACCTGTAATTGTTTAATTTGTGCTTTGTGGGGTGGATGTTGTCTGCAGTCAGTCATTTACAGAGCTGAAGGACCTGTCTGACCCAACGTGACTAAAGAGCATAAATGCATTTTGAGCATTTTCCCCCGCCAGTGTGTGAGCTGCTGGCAAGGAGAGGTCAGACCCAGCCCAAGGGCTGCTCAAAGGTGACAAACGCGGTGCCACCACCTGCCAGCCCTCCCTGTGACATCCCTGACTCCTGGCTGGCTTCAACAAGGGACCTGGAGCTGCTCTCTGAGCAGTGAGAGCTGGAGCTGCCCCAGCCCTGAAACCCCCCAGGGGCAGCAGGGAGGGGATTCTGCCCCCTCAGGTGACCCCACCTGCAGAGCTGCCCCAGCCCTGAGCACAGCAAGGACCTGGAGCTGCTGGAGAGAGCCCAGAGGAGGCTCCAGCAGGAGCAGAGGGATGGAGCAGCTCTGCTGGGAGGAAAGGCTGCCACAGCTGGGATTGTTCACCTGGACAGGAGAAGCTCTGGGCTGAGCTCAGGGTGGCCTTGCAGGGCCTGAGGGAGCTGCAGGAAAGATGGAGAGAGACAATTGCCAAGGGCTGGAGGGCCAGGAGCCAGGGAATGGCTGCCAGTGCCCAGGGCAGGGCTGGATGGGATCTGGGGCAGGAATTGTTCCCTGGCAGGGTGGGCAGGGCTGGCACAGGGTGCCCAGAGCAGCTGTGGCTGCCCCTGGATCCCTGGCAGTGCCCAAGGCCAGGCTGGACACTGGGGCTTGGAGCAGCCTGGGACAGTGGGAGGTGTCCCTGCCATGGATGGGGTGGAATGAGATGATTTTTAAGGTCCCTTCTAACCCAAAGCATTCCATGATTCTATGATAATCCAGCTGAAAATGTCAGTAAGTTCACACACAAATACAACAGAAATCTGGCTCCAGCAGCCCTAGTACTTTAAAAAATACATATTAAACAGTAGTGGTAAGCTACTTTATTCTTTAAAAAGAATTCTATTACTATTTATCTAAAAAGTAAGCAGCAAGCCTGAATTCATTTACGCTTGTGAAATACTCAGATGTCTGTATCAAGTCAATGTACAAACAAATGATCATTAGCAAGTCATAGATACATTTCTGTTATGCTTGTAGGAACATAATGCATGTTTAATTAATTAATATTCATAATTTATTGTTATCACTATATATTTAATGTATTTGCAACTCCTGGAAGCTACTTAGATCAAAAACTAAAAACAAACAAAAAACCACAACGAAACAACATTAAAAAAAAACCCCAAACAAAAACCTGCTCTACCTTGCCCCTACCAAAACCCATTTTTGTTCCCTGCAAAATAAAAATTTCTTTGTAACTGTGACAGCAGACTTAGATCTTGTAGAACTGATGGCATTTTAATCGAGTCAGAGTCCATCCCTTTTTTCCTCAATTTTCCACATAACTGACATCAAGCTGACTTACTTCCCTTGGGGTGCAGATGGCTGGGACTGCTGACAATAAAATGTGGAGCAAAAGGCCGGGAAGAAAACAGTCAAGATGGGTCTTGTACCAAATGCATTAGGAAAAGGTCCAAGGAAGGGAGGTGAGATCATCCCCAGTGAAGCAGCTCAGTCCCTCACTCTGTCCATCAGCATCCTGAGACAAAGGAATGCTGTGATGGAGGACGTGCTGGCGCTGGGTTGGGATTTGAAATGTTTGCTCAGCCAGAAGGGTGAAAGGAAGGGCAGCCCCAGTGCCCTGGGTGACAGACAGGGACAGTGGCACCAGCTCCAGAGGGTGCCACCCCCAGGAATGCTGCCGCCGAGCCAGGGCTGAGCAAAGCAGAGCAAAGCAGAGCCAGCCTGGCATTTGGGCACGCTATGGCTCAGCGAGATGACATTCTTTAAAACTGACACATCCCCACTTTTAACAAGCACTGGAGCACAGGAAAGAAGGGGACATCTGCTGCCTCAAGAAAGTCTGGCTCCTGCCACAAAGGTGGCTCAAAGTCAGCCTCAGAAGCTCTTGCTGACCACTTGAGCAACTTGGCAAAGTCTCCCTGCCACTTGTCCTCCTCTGATGAATTGCTCTCTCAGCTCACTCCTTTTCCTTTCTCTCTTCCTTAGTGCAGCACGTTCAGCAAGAGCAACAACGTTAGCCCCAAAACGAGGGGATTAAATCAGAATTTCTGTGTAAGTACTGCATTTCAAGAGGAGCCAGGCCATTCCCCAGAGCAGACAGACTGCCATTACAGGAAAGCTTGGATAGTTTTTCAACTTCAGGTCGAGTTTTCCTATGACAGACCTGAGGCTGAGAGCCTCTTTCACTGCACAAAATATATAGAATTGGCCATAAGTCTTTAAAGCCCTGATGTATTCCAGTCCATTAGTTTTTACAGTTCAATTTATGTTGTATTACGAGGAGATGTGCTGAACTGCCTGAAAGTACAGATTTGCCAAACTATCCAAAAATAATCTGGAAAGCAAGAAAGTCAGGATACCAGCCAAATCATAAGCAGCATGGCCATTTTGCTACCAGTTCAGCTGGTAATAAATTTTTTAAAGCACTGTTAAATGTATCTAGATGAATCTGACTTTAAATCACACTTTCTGCTGTACATTTAAAGAACTATCGATTCAAAATGAATCACAGACAACTGGTACAGGTTCATGTGCTGGGAGAACAAGGCAACACAGACATCTCCCTGTCCTTCAGCTTTGCACAGCACACAATTAACCCAGCTCCTACACAGCACACAGCAATTAAAAGTGATCACACAGCTCCTGGGTGAGCTCTGCAGGATGGAAGAGGGAGCTGGCAGAGACAGAAGTCTAAAGGAAGTGGAGCTGGGGAGAGAAGATGCAGCATAATTACCATCACAATGCATCTTCCCACATACAGGAGTGAAGCACTGTCAAATTAAGCTTATCTTCTGCAAGTCAAACACATGTTGGGACTTTGTATTTGCTTACTCTCAAATTTACATGACAATTGAAGTATTACCCAAATGCAGAGTCATCCCAGAAGCAGCAGAGAGCCTGTCTGATCCTTCCATGTGGAACCCTGGCAATGAAGGTGTGAATTATTTCTGCTTCTCTTCTGTGCACCATCTGATAGAGAACTGGAGGCTCCAGGGCCATCCTCTGCTGCTTTTCACTCCATGCATATTCCCTTCCCTGACTGACATCTGACAGCTCTCCCCCGACTTCCCGAGTGCACAGCTCTCCCACATCCCTCTGGAAAACAGGGCAAATTAAAGCAGTACCAGGAGCATTTCCCAGCTGCTGGGCCAGCAGTGAAGGGAACCCACAGGCAGAGGCGTGCTTGGAAACGTGCTCTGGAAGGGTATTGACTGAAAACCAGCAGATTGTTATTTGAAGATGATTGGATATTAAATACCTCCTCCTGGTCAGTATTGTTTATGCCATTTTAGAAGTAGCTTTAGCAATCTTGCTGCCGTGAGATGCTCAGATTCATTCAAATTTAGGCTCTTCAGGTCAAGGAAATGGACTTCTAACGAGTGGCAAATTGAAATGTCAAGAGCAATCATACAGACACTTGTTTACAAGACTGTTATTGTTTTGTTTTACAGGGCCCAGGTTTCTTTCTCAGTAATTGTAACATTAACATTTGCAGCATAAAAGAATAACCAGATAACATCAACAAGTATTTGAGACCTCGACTTAAATTGCAAAATTCTTAAATGTGGAGAGAGCCCCTCGCAATTCCCAAATCTTTCACAGTCAGTTATAATAGAGCAAAACTCTGTAAGCAAAGTGATAGGCACCTGCATTTTTGACCGCGGTGTCTAATAGTGTCTCTCAGAGGGAAGGTGGGGGATCACCCTCGAACCCTGCTGGTTGTAGCTGTCACCTTTCCTGGGCTCTTTAAGGGTGTGAAAAGCCTTTCCTGAGCTTCTCCATTTTCCATGCCAAAATACAAAGCAGGGTAAGTCCAAGTGCCAGTTCGGAAGGCCAGAGGAGCAGGGATTTCAGAGCCCTGATGTGGCAGGTGCCATGTCCCGTGTCCTGTGCGATGTCCCCACGTTCCCAGGCTCACACCCTGTGCTGGCCCTGCTGCTGTAGAGAACCTTCTGCCCATTGCTGAGGCTTTGGAGTGGCCTCCTCCTCCCCCTCACAGGACAGGGGCAAAGGAGAGAGAGGAATTTCCCCATGGACTTCACCTGAAGTGTATTTGGATCAAAGGAAAGAATTCCATCCGGGGACTGGATCCGGATCTTCACGTGCCCTTTGGTCCCAATTCTTAATTCCTGGAATAGGATGAGAAATTATAAATATCCTACTTTAGTGAGCACAAGTGTGTGAATGGGGAACATATCCAAGCTTTATGCTACAGGAAAAAGGAATTACTCTGTTCTTTATCAGCTCACATTAAAATGTTAATTCAAGTGACACCACAGCATCACTTCAGTGGGGGAGCTTCCAGGAGTTGAACAGTTAACAGCCTTTACTGACAGATTTGATTTCCAATCCTTTCTAGGCAGAGATAAAAGCACTAAAATGCCCCGTTTCAATGGGGATTTTGCCTTGTGTCACCCGTGTTTATAAGAAAGGATTATACCCCTATTTTAGGGGAGGTAAATCAAAGCAATTCACTTTGCACTTGGCTGTATTGGAGGAAATGTTTATGGCACGATCTTAAAAACATACAAGAGAGCCTGAAACTTTCATTAGCATCTCTCTACAGGGTAATCCAGCCCTGGAAACAATCTGTTTGCTTTTGAATTGACAAGCAAGGAGGCCCCATAACTTCACTGCTGCTGCTTGCCTTGGTAGGGGTGAGGAGCTGTGATGGAGGTGGAAAACATCCAGTGCAGTTTCTGTCCCTCCCTGCTGCTTGAATAATGTTCAGCATTCACACAGAGAGGGCTGGTTTGGATTGCTGTTTTCTCTATTTCAAATCTATATATCCAAACCCTAAAAAGGATGAGGCAGCCATTGAGACAAAATGGAGGGGCAGATTAAATACTTTCTTTTAACTGAAGCCAATATTCTCGGCTGTATTCTGTTTCTTCAGAAAATAAATTACAAAAAAATTGTTTGTGGCCTTTGATGAGCAGATTCTATTTCTTATTCTATGATTTTTTTTTAAGTTTACTGTACACTGGTGCTTTGTATTTTAGAGTGCCCTGCCTGTGTAATCCATGGCCAGGAGTCCTGATTATTCCAGTTAACAGCTGTAACAGTGACTAGGAATACACTTAGGGACCTAAGCTCTCAAATGATACCTTCATAGATCTCTACGTTTCACTCAGGGATTTTAAAACATCAAAAGTATTAATTTTTACAACATGTCTATTTAACTAATTCTGGAGGAGGGAAAAAACTGAGACAGGGAGGTCAACCAAGCCCCAGGAAAGTAAAATTCAAGTCTCAAAGCCCTTGCATGAGTCACACAATCCAAATACATTGTGGGACTAAATTTAAAGGTATTACATTTAGTCTTGTCAAAGATAATTCAGGCACTCACACAGAATAAGCCACAAAACATCCTCTGTGTCAGTTCTTTTTCTTAAAGCCTCTTTAATTTGCAGGTAAATCACATAATAAACTGCAATGGCTGCCTTAGTATCCAGCCAGACAATGTGAGAACAGATCAGGATTTATTTTTTTACCAAACCTGTGATTATGTTCTAATTCCAGGTAATAATGTTTATTTCAGATTTAGTTGCTGAAAGAAGGTCCTGACCAGACATTTAATATTCTCAGAGAACCACAAAATTATATTACTGGGTTTGGAAGCTGCCATTGACTTAATTTCAACAGAATTGGTGCAATAGTCTCTAATGAGAAGGGTTAATGCAGGCAGCTCTCACATGTTGCCCACACACGTCCCCTGAGGCAAACACACCTTCCTGGGGGAGATGAAAAACTGATGGTGCAAAGGGGCCAAGGGCCTCACCTGCCTCTGAGGCCAGTGGGAGCTGGGACACTCAACCCTTGGCAAAATAGAGACCAAGAACATTACAAAGCCAAGACTACAGGAAAAAACCCACTTGCATCTCTCAGATTTATTGAGGAATTGCATTGTCTTATTTAAACAGTGAGGAACCTGGGGGAGGCTGTTTCTGCTGTTACAATGCCTGCTGAGGACGTCGGAATGACATCAATTAAGAAGAAACTTGGCAGGACGTAATCTGTTAATTTTATGCCATTTACATCCAATCTCTCAGCAATGCCAACTGTCAGCACTTGAACTGTTTAAGTTCTCCTCTTCCCCTTCTGTCTCTGCTGCACAGGATTGCAGAAGCTTCAGCTGTAGGAAGAACTTGCACAGCCATTGTCACTCCAGAGTTTCCCACACCAGAAAAAGTCTCTGGCTCACTGCTGTGACCTCTCAGGAGCTCACTGTTACCCCCGGGGCATCTGTCATGGCCAGGATTGCTGGGCTTTGAACACTGCCTTTGCTCTGTACCTCATGAACCTCCACACCTCATGGGTCTCCCTGCCTCCATGTATTTCCCTCTGCCCTCACACAGGCAGAGAACTGCTAAAAACAGGCTAAAAACAACTTTGTACCCAGACAAAAAAAGGGGCTAGACATCATTTCAATGAATCAAACTCCTTAAGGAGATTGGTACAGAGTAATTTGGCTTCATTTGCATTTTTAATCTATTTCCTGCTGCTTTGAGAGAAGCTGCTTCAGGTATACTTGGAGACAGAACTAAATTACAATCCTAAACACAATAAAAATCTGGGAAAAGGTTTCTGTGCCAGTCATGGGCTGCCTAGTGTCAGAACAACATCCCATATCAATCTACAAATCATCACTGGCATCCACCAGCGTGAAAAAATATCCCGTGGGATCATTGCCCAACCTCCCCTGGTGCTCACCCTGCAAAAGGCTGCTCCCACTCCAGGCACACAGTCAGGATGATCAGCTCTGACCCAAAAGGCCAGAGGCTCCACTGCTATAAATCCAGGCTTAAAAAGGTTAAAACCACACTTTCACTAATCTCAGAGCTCAGTATTTCTGCATTTAACAGCTAAAAGATAAACTAGAGATACAAGTGCCTGTGAGTTTTAAAAACTCCACAAAAATAAGTTTGTATTTCTTCCTTACCATTGCTATTCCTCAGGATAGTTCATCATTTTCTTCTTCTTGGCTATTTCTAGTTCTTCACTTGAGTTCTTTCCTGTTTTCCACCTTTTCCTTCCTATCTTTTTATAATTTCTTTGTTTTCCCTTTTCCTCATTCCATAAGGTTCTTTTCTTTTTATTGTCCTGCTCTTCCTAATTTTTTCTTCACATTCTCCTTAACTGATTGTCTCTCCTCCTTCCTGCACCCACATATATTCAATTGTTCCTCCTTGTCCTTCATGGCCACAAATCAAAAACACCAGAAATGTAAAAAGGGCACCAGACATTCTCAAACCACTCATGCAAACATCACATTTCCCATTTTCTCTCTGAATCTCTCACTGTTTTCTTCTTTCTCTTCCTCACCTAGGAAGTCACTCTCTTCCCTGTTACTATAAATACCTTTATCCATTCAGATCAATTGATTTGTGCCAGCCCAAAGTTCTTAAACTATTCAGATTAGGGGATAAGTAAGGTGGATTTTGAAGGGGAAGGTTTGCTACTGTGCCACTCACTGTCTGGATTCTATCAAGGCTTCACCCAGTCTCACGCACAGAAACACCAACTAAAATTTAGGAAACCTGTTTCTGTTGCAGAATTTGCTCTTTCCAGGGAGGCAGCTCAGTCTAAACCCACTTCTTGGTACATAAAAAACAAATATACAACAGAGTCCTTTTCCACGCTGAGCCCTGCTGATGCCATTGAAGAAAACAGGTATTTGTCCATCCATTGTTGAGTGTTTGTTTAAGCCAGGCACTGAAATACTGGCTGGGAACTGTCCAGTTGCTTAAAGACAGGCATTAATTGAATTCTTGTTCTTCTGGTGTGGGAGATAAAATGGGTGCCACTGGCCACACAGGATAGGAAGAATAAAACAGCCTCCTCTGGGGCTCAGAATATCTGGAAGGCTCCTGTGGACATTGAAATGTAATTTGCCTGTAATTTGCCCTTCCCATTAGGGACTGTAGCAACAGTTCTGGAAAAGTGAAGCCAGTGGCAACTTCCAAACCAAATAATCACAACCTTGTGATTATCTTAGAATATTTAACACCAGATCGAGACCTACTTCCAGCAGTTCTCACAATGGTTGTTACAGTGAAAGGAGAGATACAGGGGTTTATCTTAGAGAAGTTTTTGTGTTGACCTTGTGTCAAAAAACTGCCTTGTATGAAAAAGGGTTTAATAGCTTGCATTGAAAAAAGGGTAAAAATATCCCAGGCTCAGTTTTAAAATATTCAATATTGAGAGTATTTTTGCTTACACATGGGATTCCTGCTACAGTTAATTCTGAGCCAAGGACATGAAAGCCAGGAGGATGTGGATACTGGAGCACTTGGCCGCGATGGCTCCGGGTGACACAATTACTGCTGGATCCCCTCCTCGGCAGCAAGAGCAGCCAGGGAAGGCAGGAGCCAAGGGAAAAGAGAGAAATGAGAAAGGAAAAAAGAAAACAACTTCTCGAGTCAGCTGATGGCTGGGTGAGAAGCTGTTCCAGGAGCAGATCAGAGGAGCCTGTCACTGCCACTGTGACCATCACCATCCTCAGGCTCAGCTGCTCCAGCACAGCCACACACCCTCAGCCCTGGAGCTCAGAGCTCTCCCCGGGACTCCTCTGTGCCAGAATTGCCTCACAGAGATATTTTTTTATTGTTATTATTTTTTTTTTTGTTCATTTGCTGCTCAGAAAATTGAGACACATTCCAAGCTTGTTTTACTGCTCCTACAATGACAAATTACACGTTAACGTCTGGAAGGCTACATTTTGTACAGTTCTGTTTCACACAGACAACCTGTTTGAAAAGCTGTCAAAATGCATCAATAACTTACCATTATCTCCCCTGCAGGAAGTACCAAGGTACTCAGAGTAGTCAGCATCTTAATGTATGATAACTTTCAGGTGAGTTAAGGGGAAAAAACCATATTTATAGCATAAACCCTTAACAATTCAGCAGAAAGCTTCAGCACCAAGCAGAATTTACCCTGCAGCTTTTGGCACATCACTTAAAAATTCATCTAGCTCAATTTCACTAACTAACCAACTTTTATCATCAATTCTGGCAAATTCAGTTCCCCCAAACATGAGAACTCCAATCTGGGCACAAATTGACTTGTATTTAAGGAAGCATGTCGAACAAGGATTTACTTTTAAAGTCAATTAAACTATTGTATTAATCCAATTTCACAGATGCAGACAATTAATTACTGCAGGGGAAAAATGCTTTTCCACCCTAATGGTGAACTAAATAAGCCTCAATCTCAATTGCCCGTGATCAAAAATGCTTAGCCCTAGTAGCTAATCAGCAATATTTACTTGCCACATCAGAAAAATTTATCATGAGGTGGCTAAAGCTCATTGGATGGGCTTTTTTAAAGTCCAAGTCACCAAGTATCAGGGTAGTCTCCATATTTTCATGACTTTGACCAAAAAAAATGTGCATGTGAAGTAGCCAATGGACTGTAAACATTTCTTAATGACTGTCCCATAAATATCCTGACTGTGCCTGGACAGGTGGAAGCCCCCTGAACTTCAGTGCTATCGTGGATTAACTCATGTTCTTTGCAGCATTATCATCACCACACTGGGGCATTTCCCAACCAAAAAATGCAATAATTTTTGGAAAGAATGTATAAGGTAGAAATCAGTGGGTTTTGTCATGATTAAGCCTTCCATATTTTACTGTCAGGATGTTCTCCATCGGCCCCTCCAAAATGCATTTGCACTCTTCCACGCTGAGCTTGTGTTCCCTCAGAAAGTAAAGAAATGGCACCACTCAAAATGGTTTGTTCAGGCTATTTTGTAATTTCTTCACGGAAGTTTCCTCTTACTACAGATTGGTAGAGGTGGAACAATGAACCTCCAGTGGACTTCTGTTGTCAAAAGTAAACTGATTCTAGGAGTTTTTTAAGTGAGAACTTCTTTATCAGAATAACGGAAGACTCTAAACTACATCAAGGAATTCTGTCTTTTTCCTTTGTCCCCATTATATTAATGTTTTAAACAATGATTTCTATTTCCCCCCACTTTATCCCTGTGATATAGAACCAAATAATCAATTACAGCCTGAAAGAAAAAAAAAAAAAAAAAAAAGGAAAGGAGGAAAGGAACATACTGCTGGATACTGCTGCTGGTTTTATCATTTGCATATGGAAAAGTCTCAAAACGCAGTGAAAATATTCTGGTTTGTATTCCAGACCATTACAGATTTCCTGCAAGGATGCAGTCTCTGTTCAGATTAACTGTTTAATATTCTGCTGGGAACACATCACAGTGATATCCAGACAGGAAGACCTGCATTTCAGCAGGCTTAAATACCAAAGAGTCCTTTCTCTGCTGTGGTGCCCAGTGTGGCACAGGGTGCCACCAGGGCTTCCAGTCAATCAGTGTCTGCTGCAGCCTTTGCAGAGCTCTCCACTGACACAAGGAATATGTTTAATCCTTTTTTAGGGAGAGAGGGACATGGCAGATTAGCAACCTTATGAAGAAGCCTGGAACATCTCTTTGGAAGGCAGAATATCTCAGAGCTCCAGCAAGGGCTCACTTTAATTTCTTTTGTAAAAGCTATCAGTCATCAGCCAGTAGAGTTTGGTAAATGTATGACCCTGCAAGACTTCATTACCACCAAAAACTCCAGTCCCCTGATGAATCATGCTTGGCAATTTATAGATACATTTAGAGGAAGTTTGCTGCACCCATTTTTTATGCCAAATGTAGTTTGTCTCCCACCAGGCAGCAGCTGAACTGCCCATCCAATATCTCTCACCAGGCAGGTCTCTCATTATGCAGAGCATTCCTCTGAGACACAATGCTCCTTGTAAGCCTGGAAGAAACAAATGTTGAATAGATTATATTATGGGCTGAGTTTTGATGCTATTTCATATGAGCTGATAAGCCTGAAAGAATGTATTTGCTGGATTAATTTCCTGTAATGCTTGTGGGCCACTCTTGACTGTAATATTCCTGGCTGTGATACACCTGGACATGACATTATCACCACGAGCTGCCTGTGGCACCCCAGACCTCCCTGCCCCTCTGGCTGTGACTGGGAATGCAAACACTCCTGCTTTTATTTCAATGCATCTTTTAACAGACATTTAAAATGTAGGAATTCAACATTACCTAGAGATACATCATGCTGTCTACTTCTATTTAACTGGGCAAGAGGCTCCTTCCATTGCAAGGATTTAAGCCAGGGAAGCATCATTCTTCATTAAACTTGAAGTCCTGGGCTGTAAAGTCACTGTGTGACCTTGCAAACAAACATTTTGTACTTGCCAGTCACATCCCAAAGTTTTGCCCCTGTGATGAATGGCACAGTTGATTCATAACCTGAGCCAGCTCATTAAACCAGCCCCAAACTAAACATTTGCAACATCCCAATCAAACAGCTATAAATCCCACCTGCCCTTAATTGTGAGTGTAAATCTGCAGCACCAGCCTCTGGAGGCAGCTCAGAGGAAACTCCAGTGGAAACAGCCCGGAGTGAAACTGGCAATTCCCAATCCCACAGAATCCCCCATCCCACCAGGAAACACAACAACTCTGCCCTGAGCATTTTCTTCACTTTCTGTTTAGACTGCATCATAGCTGTTCTGTTTAGTGTCAACATGGTTTTATTAAATATCTGGTTTGTGCTCTAAGGTTGTACTTGTTTTATGGTTTTTGTTTTCCTCTTTTATTTTTCCAGGGACACTGGTGCATGGTTTTAAAGAACCGAGCAGGCTGGTCTCAGTAACTATGGCCACCATTCTTTACCCTTTATTTCTTCTCCCACCAGAACTCAGAACTATTTTCTTTTTTAAATACAAATTTAAAAGCAAGATACATAAGTATGTATAAAGTAAAAATACATGACTATCTTTATAAACAAGGATTTATTAAATTCTTCCAGCAGAAATTAACTGTGTCCATCAAGTGATTTCACTGTCAGTGTGTGTAGAGACTGAGTTTAATTGACACCTGAATGATAAAAATCAATACGTTTTAGGATTCAAAGCACAAAAGCAAATGAGGTGTTTACACTGGTTTGTGGAAGGCTGCAGCTATGACACAGCAAAAACTGAAAGTGAGTATGGATAAAGTAAAGGAAAATTCCTGGGATTCACACCCAATTCACCTCAGCCCGGTGAGGCACTTAGGGATTGACCTCCAGCACCTCATTAAGGACTCCAGCAGCCCTCCCTGAAGGCACCAGAACCCTCCATGAGGAGAAGGGACCCCTCCAAGAGCTGCAGGAGCAGCTTTGCTCCAGAACATCAGGAACCCAGCACTGAGGCCACAGGGGTGAGCAGTGCACATTCCCAGAGCCAGGAACAGCTCAGCCTTGCCCCACGTCCTGGCTCCCCTTCTCCCACAGACTGGCCCTGCTCCAGACACCTTGGGTGAGTTACCAGAGCACAGCCAAGACTCTGCTGTTGTTCATCATCCCTTTCTTCCCAAAAATAGGAAGGGAAAAATAGTGACCCAGCAATCAAAGTCTGCAAGTCACCATCTTACCTCTAAACGAGTTCAAAGAAGATTTTGGCTATTGAAAGAGCACCTAAAAAAAAAAAAAAAAAAAAAAAGACATATCAAGAATAAAACAAATTCAGTTAAAAATAAATACTATTAAATTAATAACCCTGAGTAAAAATGAACTAACAGCTCTGCTGCTGTTATTAATAGGATGGAGTAATGAGTAATACTCTCACAAGATGAGACAATCTCAGGTCTGTAAGCTAATGGCACTAGTGAGTATTTCAGTGTTGAACTACCATAACTTCCTAGAGCCATGGAAAAAAGCAGCAAGAGCACCTTAAATTCTGAAATAAAGCTCTTAACAGATCCTATTCCCTGATACACATCTTCTGATAGTGAACAAGAAAAAATAAAAACCCAAAGGAAAAAAATAAACCAGCTAAAAGGCATCCATAGTTGACAGCAAGAAGAAACTAAAGCAGAACAAACTCTTATTCACAGCACTCTGATGTTGTTGCAGCAAAAGAATGAGTCCTATTAAACCAGAACATCAGCATCAAAGGCATCGAGCAGAGGTTGTAAGAGGAGCACAGAAGAAAGCAATGCATCTCCAAAGGATTCCTGCCAGGGAGTTGCCAGCTGTCCCAAGGTTGAATAAAATACCTGGAAATCATTATTTTGCAAAGAGTGATGAGGTAATTAGGTGATTGTATCATACAATGCTGCTTCTTACAACACTGGAAATTAGAAATGTCCCAATCCTACAGCTGAGGAGACAGGCAGAAAGACAGAAATTCATGGGAAGATGGAGTACTGGCATTTTCATTCAGAGCTCATAAAACCTTCTTTCTTTCCTCTCAGTTCCTGTTTTCCCTCTTAGATAAACCAGGTAAGACTGTGTGGAGTGCCTGCTCCATCCTGTATTCCTCAGGTGGCCTAGAAATCCATCAGCTGCTGAAAATCCCTGACCCTTGGGGGCAAACACACAACCAGAGAGCCAAGGGCAGAACTGCAGCTACCTGACAGTCATCAGAGTGTCAGACCCAGTCACAGCCCCAGAGCATCACACAGATCTCAACCAGACAGTGGAAAGGGGAAAAAAAATCACAACAATTTCAGCTTGTGATCAAAATGAGCAATAAAACTGATGCATTAAATTTAAAAAAAAAAAAAAACTGAACTAAACTATTTTCACCACCACAGTTGTTTCTTTAACATGTTATTTTCCATACAGTGCACACAGCCATGAACAACTCCCTGGCTAATTAAGACATTGTGTTTCTCTGTCTGACTAACGAGGACCTGACCTGCACATATTTCAGAGCTCTGCACTGGAGGGAAGCCCCAGCTCACTCCCACACCTGCAAAACTCAGACAGTGCTGGCTCAGAGTGGCAGTGGGGAAAGGCAGAATTCCCACAGCCAGCCCTGGGAGCCAGGACAGCCAGGACAGAGACAGGCAGCAGCCACTTCCCACTTTTACAGAGCACTGGCATCTTGAGAAGTGACAACATTTTCTAAAATTCAGCTGAACAGTGAGAGGAGTGAGACACTGCCTTAAACATCAGTCCCAGAACAACTGCAGCAGTTAAAACATTGCACCAATTCAAACAACCACCCCCAAAACCCCACGCTGTTTCACTTGCTCCCCTGGGATGAGGAATGAGGAACTCAAGCCATGACAAAAGGCCTGGTGTGAGCATCCAGAGCATCCCCAGGCTGACCAGCCCAGCCCTGCCTCTGCTCAGCTGTCCCCAGGTGTCCCCTGCCCCTGGAGCACTGCAGAACATGGAGTTCACCTTCCAAGGGACAGAAACCCCAGCTCATTGCTGCATGTCCCCTGCCCAGGGTGACAAAAGGTCCTCCTTGCCCTGACTCCAGCTCCCTGGCCATCTCCTTGGCTGTGCAAGCAAATTTACAGTGCAAACCCACTGTCACTAATACCTCATGCTCTGACTTTAGCACCGTGCCTTTGGCTGACCACATCAGTACCCAGCAGAATTGTACACCCAGGAAAAATGACCATAAATACCATGCTGTAAGTCCCAGTTGTACCCAGGGATCCCTAACGTGAATATTTTTTGTCTGCAATGTACTAAGGTTTTCAGAATTACCGTGTTTGTGGTATGGACCAAACTCCAAGAGAGGGCACGTATGCACAAGCCCACTGTTTTAACAGCTGCAGGCAGATAATCAAAAATAACTGGGAAAAGCAACATGCAAAATGGACAGGCCCCTGGATACTGTCAAAACAATCCATAGGCTTTGCAAGGAATTTTCTTTTGCTGTATTCCCTAGTAGAGATCCAGCAATGGACCAAACGTCCCCATTTGTGCATAAGGTGGTTTCAGCCCCTCCAGCAGCACCCTCATCTCCACAGGGCTGAGGCTGCCCTTCCTTGCTGACTGTGGGGAGCACTCCCATCCCAGAGGGTGCTCCTGTTTCCTCCTGGCTGCAGGGGATGCTCTCCTGGACCCTCCTGCACTCGTGAACACTGCTCAGCCCTCTGCTAATGGCCACAAAGAACAACTGAGTGGGACCATCCAGGGCATTCAGCATCCAGCAGGAAAGCCCCAAGGA
Source organism: Sylvia atricapilla (assembly GCF_009819655.1). NCBI lineage: Eukaryota > Metazoa > Chordata > Aves > Passeriformes > Sylviidae > Sylvia > Sylvia atricapilla. The sequence continues at coordinate 20,977,663 of NC_089151.1, read as the reverse complement.
AAGAGAGCAGGTCCATAAAACAAAGAAAGGGCTCAGGGTCAGGGTCCTGCTATGGGCTCCAGACACCACCAGGCAGAACTGGCCTCCCTTCTCCTAGAAATATCCTTTTCCCTCACACAGGCTGCCCTTGAGATCTCAAAAGCAACAGAGAGCACAGCATAGGAGCAGCCCTTGGGGCTGGGGGGACAGAGAGAAGGGTCAGGACATCCAGGAACAGCAAAGCAAGAGCAGTTTCTTTCTCCTGAGCTTGATATGCCTTTGATATTTTGCTTTTGATAGGTTTTCCATATGCCTGCCACTGGGCAGAGTGAAGTGATGAACTGCATTTAAACACAAAGCCATTTCCCCCCTGATGCACAGCCCTTTGCCCTGGAATTCACCACCACCACTTCCTCTGCTCTGGAAATGCAATCCCATCCAGGCAGTTTGGAGGTCTCAGTACAAGGAGGTGGTTTTGTCTGTGCTCATGCTAATGCTCTCCATTCCACACCATTTTACAGTTCCAGTCAGCACAGGCAGTCTTGAACAACACAAGGAGTAGAGAACAGACTCCCAAGGCAGCTTTGAAAATCAACTTTTGTCTTTTCTACTCCAGCATAACAATCTGGAAAATCTACCTACACGAAACCTGATGGCCCCACTCCAAACTCCACGGAAGAGCTGCCCACATTATCTACATCCAGAGCAGGGACAAGGCAAGGTCAGGATATACTGATGGCTCCTATTCAAAGAGATGCTCACATGAGGCAGCACACTTAAATTGGAGAGTCTGTGGGAGGCTGGGGCTCTCAGTCACCTTCAAACACATTCCCTAACAGGGGAGCGCTAAATCTCAGGGTCCTGGGGATGGGAATTATGAATGATTGCCCGTAAGCTGTTCAGGGTGTTTGAAGAGGTCCTTAAGCACTGAATTGTGGTATGAGTTATGTCTGGGCACTTCAGCTGCCATGTGCATGGGCTGCTGCCGTGGCCAGAAGGTGTCATATTTATGGAGAACACGCAGTCAGTCCAAAATGGCCTGGATGTGTCACTGCTAATTCATCTTCCCATGTGGTCTAAACAAGCCCAGGCCTTGAGAGACCTAGATTTGATCCAGCCAGACACAATTTGGTGTCCAAACTCCCAGATACTACATGATGGATCTCAGATCTCTCCAGACCAGGACTGCAAACAGAGAAAAAGAAACAGGTGAAGAAATTCAGGCAGAGGGCAGCCCCGGGGTCAAGCTCAGCAGAACCACCACAAAGAAAGCTGTAGCCAACTCAGGCCAAGGGGTGATTGAAAATCACGATCAGGATTTGGGGACCTGGGTCCAGCACAGGAAGGACAATTTAGCTGCCAAAGCTCTGCTGGGGCTGTGTAACAAATCTGCCACCTGCAAGGCTGAGTGTCTGTGAGAACACGCTCCAGAGGGCATTGGCAAGACCTGGCCTCTCTAACATGCTTCACTGTGGACTGTGGCTGTCTGGTTCAGCTCTCCCTCCCTTTAGAAACCACAAAAATCCTTCCCTGTTTCTCCTTTTATTCTCCTTGTTCCCCCCTATGAATGCCTGTCACAGATTCTGTCCAGCTGTTACCCATTTTTTTCTGGAAAGATCAGGAGGTCCATCCACAAACTCATCTCCTGGAAAGAGAAACTTATTTTTCTTTTTTTTTTTTTTTTTTTTGCACTTGAACATATTTTTCTACTTTGTCTGGGGCCTTCTAGGCAGGCAGTCATAGCACTCCAAAATATTCCCAGGTGCAGCTGAAATCGATGGGTGAGCAGCCAGGCGTCCCTCCGCAGATTTCCACGGCAGCAGTGCTCAGCATCCACCAGACCCGCCTGGCCTGCTCATAACCACAACTCCATGCCCTCCTCCGTTTGCCCTGAGCTTTTTGCTGCTGTTTTCCCCACTGCTGAGCTGATTCTCCCTGGTGGATTTGGGGAATATCACTGAAGAGCAGCAGCAGCTGCCCCCTAGGCTCAGGACCCCGTGGATCTCACACACAAACCCAGCAGCCTCTGGAGCTCCAGATCAATGGCTGAGAGCAGGTTTTTGTGTAAAAGCAATATGGATTCTTTCTTGCCATGGATTTTCCCATCAGGTTTGTGATGGGCTGCTGAGTAAAGCACTGCAAGCTGGTTTCTCCTCCCTTCCACCGTGTGCAGATTGATCTGTCCCAAGGTAAAAGGTAACAAGTGGTGCCGTGGAGGCTACAAACTTTTCTGTCACTTCAAGCTTTTAAGATTTTTTTTTTTTTCAGATCTGTCTTAAAAATACATATATATTTTTTTTTCCTATACCCTGAGTGAACACAAACAAAAAGGAAGATGTAAAAGAGCCAACCAGTTTAGAAGGAAGCTGCAGGAGTGTACATGACCACAGAGCCAGCAAGTCCAGAGAAGAGTGATTGCAGCCCGAACACTTTTACAGTTGTATAAATGGCAAACACACTGCTTAAATTTGCTGAATTCAATCTTTTGCTTTCTCTTCCTGAAGTGAGAAAAATACAGGTGTCAGCAAAGACAACCTCAGGCACAGAATCCACTGCACACAAAGCTACTCTACTTGGAAGTGTTCTAATCAAGACTTTCTCCTGTAAGACTCCTCAGTTAGACAGAGAGAGTGACCCAAAACCAGGACACAGTTTAATTGCCTGACCCAGGGCCGGCTGACCTTTCCTCAGCCCATTGCTTGGCCAGCCAAGGGGAATTGGGCATCAAAAAAGACAGGAATGAGTTTAGTCACTTTTTATTTTCTCGCTTGCACACTGTGTTTGGCCACTGAAGGACAGAACAACACACAGACCTGATGCCACTAAATTCCCCAGGGTATTCCCTCTCTTCAAGTGGAGAATTGCAATGAATAGCAATGAGGTTCTTAGAGAAAAAAAAATCCTCCCTTCCTGTAAAGTACACAAAATCAGAAAGGACCATATTTATTTTTTTTTTCTTCTCTGAAAATTATTTATAGGAATAGATTTACAAGAACAAACCCAAGTTTGCTCTACAATGGAATATTTCAAGCCATGTTCAAGGTACTATTCACTATAACTTAATAATTTTAGTGCATTCAACACTCTCTTTGAAACCAAAATAAAGAAAAAGCATATGAAATATGCTTAGAACTACTTGTATTTCCCTTATTAACAGCATATTTTCCATGCCTTATTTATCCTTTCTGCTGGCATATCTGCTGCAGACTTTGAATCAAAGAAAAGCTATATTCTTTTTATTGCCAATTTTGACTGGATCCCTGATAATAAACCATTAAAATGACAAGCAAGTATATAAAACAAATGGAATCACTGATGCCTATGTATCACAGTTCTTGACTCTAATAAGTACATCTCTTCTCTTTCTCTCTTGTCTTACATCTGAAGAGGACTTCTTATTTTTTTAACACAAGTCATGATTCAAAACTATCCTACTTAGGCATCATATCACATCTACAGCTAACTCTTCTTGGAATTTTATACTACATTTTGCACAAAATTAAGTGAAGACAGAATTCTGGTGCTCCTTTGGGTAGATGCTCATTCCATTTCTCTGTTCCTAGTCTACTTGGAGTCACTCTATGCTTAATGAAATCTAATGCTGAAATATTTCCTGTAAGAAATTAAATGTCCAGCAAAACTGTCAGTTTTCAATGTGAGTTACTGGTCAATACTGGGGGAAGCTTCTGCATGGATCTGTGTTCCCTGGAGTCTGTGCAGGCTCTATCTCAGCCCTGTCACCTCTCCAGCTGCCACAACCAGGTTTGCTTCTTCCAAATTTTGATCACATTATTGAGGTTGTCACAGAAAAATCTCTTGCATCAAGCCAAGAGAAACATTCAGTTCTGTTTATTGAGCATTACCTGTAGAGCTGACAGTGCCAGCCCTGCCAGAGTAGAACACGAGCTCCACACCTCCCCAGGCAGCTCCCAGAGCTTCCCAGTCCCTTTAACTTTTACTGACACAGATACTGGAACCTGAAGGCACCAAAATGCAAACCTTGACCCAACCCAGGATGCAGCAGTTACCATTTTTGAGAGCAGCCCTTGGGAGGCTTCCCTAACATGGTACTCTTCAATCCCATGGAAAATGAGGGCTTACCCCAGAATTACACCCATTGCTGACCTCAGGGAATTGCACTGCTCCAGGCCAGGGCACTGCAGGCATCTTAGCCAGCTGAGCTTAGAAACACCCTGTGGGATCATTCCAGCTATGCAAGGAACAGATTTATTTTAAAAAATTACAGGAAAAAAAAATCTACAAAAGAAATCATTATCTAAATTAGAACCTAAATCGATTTGCTTTGAAACCATCCCTTGTACTGCTCAAGGAGTTCAGGCTGAATTCTCAGCATCATAAAAGAACTCATCCCAAGTTTCATCAGCTGGCAGGTCTCAGACCCGGAGCAGTGAAGAGTATGGGATATGCACACCCCTTTTATAATTTGCACCCCTGGCCTTCATGTGCTGCCTTAGTTTCTCTTAGAGAAAAATCCCAAGATTCCTGGTTCCTGAAATTTCTCTGCAGAGAGATAATATTTGTAGAACCTTCTAGTAATAGTCTAGAGCTTGAAGAGATTCGTTTTAAATTTGCTATTGCTTCCAATCCTCACTTACAGTCCTGTGAACATTCCTCCTTTCTGCTGCTCGTTTAGGAACCATCATATTTATATTTCTTAGCAGAACAAACCAACCACTCACCCAGGCCAAGTTCGGACTGTCTCAGCCCGAGGCTCTGCAGCAACACAACCTGGGGGTGCTCCCCTCGGCGCTTCCTGCTCCTTTTGCTCCTCCAAAGACACAGAACTTGGTGAGACCTGCACCAAAGCTGCCTCAGCAGCCCCTTCCCACCCCCCAAACTCCAGTCAGGCCTTGGGGGGCAGCAGCAGCTCCAAGTCTGGCACTGGCTGGGGGTCCCAAATGATCATTCTGATTTTCAAACATACGTTTTGCTTTTAGCTATATGAATCCCCAAACCCCGGCAGATGTGTAATTATGCAGAGGCAGAATTAGGAAATATTTCAACAGCTCAAAGGCACCTAAAAATGGCTCTGTCTTTAGCTCATCACATTTCAGAGGGCACAGGACAAGTCCAAAACCCTGCTGAATAAAAGTCCAATGACTCCAACTGTGGACTCCTGCAACAGACTGACGAGTCTGAAAACAGGACACAGGAATGTTAACTATCTATGCTTAAAATAAATATTATAGAAAGGATTTGATGCCAAAAGCTTGCCACATTTAAGTGAATTGAAACATCCTGTTCAGAGTTCTACAAGACACCTTAATTTATTACTCCTACCAAAAAAATACTCCTACCTCAAATCTGTTTGAGCCTATTCCTGCTGTCCCTAATCCAAAGGAAAGACACCCTCCAACCCAAATTCTGGCCTAAACATTACAGAGAAATTAGTTCATACATGTTCCTGCCCTCAAAAATATAGATTATCTTCCACTTTAAAGCTTTGAGCTAGTTTACCTTCCTGTGGGACAGTCTTGTCAGCATTACCAATACTTATTTCAGAGAACAATCCTATGTTATAAATCAAAAACAGCTCATCATTCTTAAAAATCCTAAGTTTATAGACCTAGATCCACTTTCCAGCTGCCAAAAGCCATGGACACCATGAAGGTAAATTTAGGATTAAGTGAAGATCTTGGAGATGGTGAAGACAACAGCCTGGTGACTACATTTGAAATGCTCAGGATTTTTTTAACCAAATATGGTTTTTTTAATAATATATTTTAAATTCCCTTAAATTGGGCTGTCCTTTGCCTCAGTTGCTCTTTTGCTTTGGGAACTTTCAGACCTCACATCCTCCAGCTCTTCTCCACTGCCACAGAAACAACCACGAAAATATCTGAAATGTGAGACAAGCTCCGAGTGCAGAGCACTGCAGCAGATGGCTACAAAGAGACAGCAAAGCTTACATGAAAAGGAATTTAGAAGCAGAGAAAAAAGGTTCACTGCTGCTTCCATTCAAGGGGAAATCAGGGTTCCCCCCTCTCTTGAACATGCTGAGATCAATGTTCAGTTTGTTGGGACTTACAGAAGAGCTCAAAGGTGGCCTCGCTCCCTCTGCTGCGGAACCAATTTACCCTGAATATCACTCAGCTGCTTCCAAGCTTTGTCATTCCATAACCCAAGATACAACTTCAGGGGAGTCCCAAATTAACGGGAGCAAGACCTTTAAAGTCAGCTTTATGGTTTCCAAAAGAACTGGTTTGTGAAAGGGTGGGGAAGGCAGGTGGGCACACAAGCAGTGCCACTGATGGAGTTTATTGTGGCAGAATAATGCAGAACAGAGCTGTGATTCAATTGCTGCTGCCTACACAAGCATGATAGCACCTGAGAATTCTCCCCACGAAGGCCACTTTGTTTTCTTGTATATTTTATCACTTTCAGAGGCTTCAGACTGGTTTCCATCAGGAAGAAAGCCACTCTCCCTAAGCTGCCTTTGAAATGCACACACTGGAATTTGTTCCCATTTCAGACCTGCTGACCCAAACAACCTTCCCAACAGCAAGCCCCATGTCCCACATGACCTGATCTCCCCTCCATATGCTCTCAGCTGCTTCCCAAGGCCCCCGTTTGCCTGGCTGATAACTCATCCACCCAAAGCTGCCTCCCAAAGCAAGCATGGATTGAGTTCTGCCAGATTCTCCCTCTGAAGGAGCTTTAATGTAGGTCTTTCACCTCCAGCTGGGGAATTTTCATCAAACTTGGGGGAACTCTGTATTTCTGAGCACTCTACATTACTTTTGGCTTCAGTGGAACTGGCCCTGGCTTGGAAAGTAATTAGCAGGGAGCTGATGAAGATGCACAAGCAGAATGCTGGACTGTGGGCTACAGGTGTGCCTGTGCCGAGTGTGAAACACCTCCAACACTCAGTGCAGGTTTGGCCACTGCAATGTAAGATTTTGAGCCATCAGAGTTTCCAAAAGAGGCCATGAAGATGGTGAAGGGCCTGGAGGAGCAGCTGAGGGCACTGGACTGGTTCAGCTGCAGCAGAGGAGCTGAGGGCAGAGCTCCCCAGGGCTGCAGGGGCAGCTCTGAGCTCTGCTCTGGGCCGGGGGCAGCAGCCAGGGAAGGGCTGGAGCTGGGCCAGGGCAGGCTCAGGCTGCAGAGCAGGGAAAGGTTCTGCTCCCCCCAGAGGGTTCAGGCACTGCCCAGGCTCCCCAGGGAATGGGCACGGCCCCGAGGCTGCCAGAGCTCCAGGAGCCTTTGGGTACTGCTCCAGGGATGCCCAGGGGGGATTGTTGGGGGGTCTGGGCAGGGACAGGAGCTGGATCCAGGATCCTTGGGGGTTCCTTCCAACTCAGCTTACTCTATGGTTCTGGGATGTTACGTAAAATTGGAACCAAACAAACCACACACCCCCAAAAGAAAGAGAAAAAAACCAACTCAGCTTCAAAAACCTGCATCCTGCTGGGTCTCAGTGTGGATGTGAAGGATGTGAGGGTGTCTCTGATTCCATTACACAGCGGATTTGAAACCCACACAAGTGATTTAGGAGTGTGACAGGGCTGTGCCTGCAGGCAAGGACAAGCCCAGTCTTCCCAGTGAAGGAAGCTCAGGAGATATTTGGATCTGGATATCATTGGTAAGAACACGAGGAGGACGACAGAAACTGGAAGTTACACACTTATGGATAGAAAAAATGGCTTTGTCCAACCTACATTTAAGTCTGAAACCGTATTTGAGCTTTTACTTTTTATTTATTTCAACATTCTGCTTATGAATGCAGTAATATAAAAAGCAATTCAGCCTTAATTATAGTGGTTTAGCTGAGTTGCTATAATTTTCCTGTCCCTTAATTCTCCCCATGTTTATAACTATCAAAGAGCTTAGGCTCTGGTAAATTTTTTATTCTTCATAATTGCCAAGCCTGAGCAGAGCAATAAGAGCTCCACGCTTAGAATTTCCTCCTGTAATCTAAAGTCACACTGTGCCAAATATAAGGCACTTGAAGTAATTCCCCGTGGGCAGCAATGTATCTGCTTTAACTCATGGCACACGAGGTGTCTGATGTGGATTTTGGAGTCACCCACACACCTATTCATCCCCAGCCCCCCCTGAGCCAGGCACAAACAAAATCCTCTGGTTACTCCTTTGTTCAGCAGTCACAACTGACTTTTTCCTACACTTTTACTTTACTGGAGCAATTCACACTGGGAAGCCCAACGTAAGGAATGGCTGCATGTCCCTGGGACACAGCTCCCCAGACCTGCTGAAGGGAACTGGGACAGTGCCAGGGAGGGGCAGAGGATCTGATCCTTCACTCAGCAGCTTCCTCCTTTCCTCCCAGGAAAAGGGTGATATTCCACCACACTCTCAGAGTCTACACAGGAAAGCAACCCACCCTTTCAGCAATAAAACATCCTAATTGTGGTAGCAGCAACCTGCAAGTTTTACTTTAAACAGACAAACAATTGAAAAAATGCATTGTTTTTAAAGTGGGGAAAACCTTAGGCAATGCACAAGAATATGGGAGAGACTGAGGAAATTCTTTCAGATGTTGCAAGCTCCCAAATTAAAGGAAAAAGTCCCTAGTAGCACTTGAAAGACAGCTATTTCCTCAAAATTCCCATTTGGTCACATAAAATGTGGCCACTGGTGATGCAAACAAACATTCCCACAAAACCAACTCAAGTTTTGTGAGCAGCCCAGCTCCCAGAGATAGAAGGCAGGTCCACGTGCCCCCCCATGGGATCATTGGAGCCCTCCACAGAAGCCACCATCCAAAGGGCTGCATCCCACAGGAACAGCCCCCAGCATCTTCATTTCCCTCCTCTCCTGTCTAACTTGAATTTTCAAAGGTTTTAGCCGGGGCCCTTCACTGGACTCTGTTGCTTTACACAATCAGAGCTGTCCTCCTTCAGAGGAGACTCCTCACTGTCTGCCCTGAGCCTGCCCAAGCTGCTTTTCCCTGCAAGACCCTCACCCCATGTGGCCCAGAAGAAGCAGTCAATAGATTCCAGGGCCAGTATCCAAAGGCTTCCTCAGCAGGGCCCAAATCCCTGACAAACAGCTTGTCACAGCTTCGCTTTACAGAGTTTATAATTGTTTTGGGAGGTGCATTACAGAGTAATCAAAATGATAACTATTCTGAAAAAATTGCAGTGGGTTGTGTGGAGAGATTAAACAGCTCGGTCCTATTCTCGCTGGGAAACAGGAGACTTAGCAAACATGGAATTAACATTTTTAATATTGTGAAGGGGAATTAATAAGACCATAAATATTAGGGGAGGGAATCAAGAAGCAACGTGACCGACAGCAGGTATTCTGCTGCTATCTGGAGGCTGAGGAGGGAAGGAGGGTTTTGTTTGTGAAGTGTCAGCAGGGAGCAGAGCTTGTCCGGGAGGTCCACACCAGCCAGGCAGGGACATGTGGGGTACAAGACACAAGAGTCCTCCCAGCTGGCCCCACACCAGGAGCTTTGTGACCCATCTGAGGGGGTTTTGTCCAGGTGCAGCAGGGGCAGAGGGCTGGGGATCCCACTTGCTCCCATCTGGTCACTCACAAACACACACAAGAGGTGAGCGAACGCTTTCAGCAATCTCAAAGCCACCCACCCAAATGTTAATCACCCCCAGAGAACAGCACATATGGGACAGGCTTTGTTTCTTTTCACTTGTAAGCAAAGTAATTTCCCGGTGGTGTTACCATCATGCTTAATTTAGATTTTGTAACATCCTGGAAACCCTGGCATGACGTGAATGTTGGCTCATAAAACACGCTCCAGAGCTGCCTCCAAGTTCTTCCACTAACTGTAGGAAATTAAAAGGAAGAGGAAAACAGGCAGAGCATCATTTGTTTTCTTATCAACTATTTTATCATAAATTTACTTAAAAAAAAAAAAAAAAAAAAAAAAGAGCCTACCAAAATAGCCCTGCTTTACAACTAACTATTTGCAGTTAACGCATGCAGATCTAGGTAACATATTCATGCCACCCCTAAACCACAAACATAACTTTCAGAAATTTGCATCCATTCCTGAACAAAATCAGACAAAATCAGCATCTTCCCAGTGCTCTGGGTCATGTAGGATTGATGCAATCTACAGCCAAGGCTGAATATATCAGGGAGCTTCACATCACCAAGGTCGGGTGTTCTAGTGGAGAAGCTGCAGCCCTAGCACAGCTCCTGTTGGAATTTCCACCCGGCTTCTGAAGAAGCTTTTACCATTTTCTCTGGGCTCCTAAAGGTCCCAAGCCTCCACTAAGGTAGAGGCAGCTCAGGAGACAGGAACAGGGAAGGCAAACAGAAGCTACAGGGGTGTATATCCAACCCTTGGCGTGATGTCCAGGTCTGAAAACACTGCCTTCAGTGCAGCAAAGGAACAGGAATTTTCATTTCACAGCTGAATATTGAGCATCTGTGGGGCCAAATCCTGTTGTCACAAATATTGTACTGCTCTGAGCAAAGCTGGGGGGCAAGGAAGGCAGAAGAAGTGCTGTGCTCTGCTCAGGTCACCTACAAATATTTCATTCCTACCATACTCCGCTGCAAACTGACAAATCCAGCTCCCTGGGCACTGGTATTTTATTAACCTTTTAAATTATCTAAATGTTTGCAAAAATTGTTGTCATTTTGCCACATGCTTCCTTTTCCACTTGAGCTTGGTAATGCAGAAGTGACAAGAAGTGGGAAGAAAGGTTAGAAAACCACCCAATCCCATTGTGGAGTACAATTAACACAGCACTTCAGTTTCACAGGGCAGTTCTGGCTTAGTAAACATAATGATAGCTTTACTCCGAGCTATAAATGAGAGGCCATTCATTTGCATTACTAACACACCTTGACAAAGGTTCCAAGATCAAAGACAAGCTGTCAGCATAATTGTAAAATAACACTTTTCCTCCATTTTAATTACTTGAAATAGCTTTTCTGTATTATTAATAACATCCTCCACCATCAGAGCAAAACTTGATTAAAGGCACGGCTTTGTGCACAAACACAGAGGAGGTTTGCATAACATGGGAATGACTTGAGATGTGTTTGGAGCACAAGCTCAGGCACAGGGTGGGATTGTGGGGGTCTCCTGTGCACCAGGAGTTGGACTGGATGGTCCTGGTGGGTCCCTTCCAACTCAGCACATCCTGTGGTTCCCTGTTTGGATTGCAAACATGGAAGAAAACTAAACAAATGTGCTCACTTCAAACCGAGCCAAATCCAGGCAGTTTGAAGCAAGACTCGGCTCCCTCTGAGAAGCTCCCAGCCCCAAGAGGCAGCTGCTGTAAATCCAGCCTGAGATCCCTGCCAGGCAAGCAGAGAGAGGAGTTGGAAACCCCACAAACCCCTCATCTGAGAGCAGATCACCCTTCTCACAGAAGAGGGAATAAATTCAACTGGGCAGGAATTGTTCCCTGTGAGGGTGGGCAGGGCTGGCACAGGGTGCCCAGAGCAGCTGGGGCTGCCCCTGGATCCCTGGCAGTGCCCAAGGGCAGCTTGGACACTGGCTGCTGGGACAGTGGCTGCTCTTTGAAGAAACTCTGTGATCTCAAGTGTCATCCAGTGCCCTCTAAACCTCTCCCCAACACTTTCAGTGCATTCTGGAGGGGTCCCAAATCCAGCTGCTTTAGCCACAGCTGGTGACTGGAGTCACTCAGACATCCCATGGCTCATTTTCCCTGCTCTTGCACTCCCCCAGTATTGCTAATGCATCAGTGCAACAAAATTAACACAAAAAGTACCCATTGCTGCAATAATTCTTCTCAGTTTGATGTTTCCTTCTCTCCAAGAAAATGCCTTGCATTTCAGGCTTGAGAGAGTAAATGATTTAGTAGGTTTTTGCATCCCTATCTTCCATGACTTCCATTTGATAGCTTTGGTCCAGCCCCAACACTCACTGAGCCATTTCTGCAGATGATCAGCTCTCTGAATACATTTTGCATTGTTTGATTGCATTTAATAGAGGAATATTGTAGTACAAGACTAAAACCAAATTAATTTACAAGAGATAAACTTTTATGGTCACATTTTTTAAAAAAGTAAACAAAAACTCAATTTGCTTTACATGTGAACAACTTAGATGTTTTTCCAAGAGATGAGCAAACTGCAGGCATTTCATAGTCCCCAAAGCAGTGACCACAACAGCTCACCAGTGTTAGACTTGTCATTTGTTCAGAGCACACACAGCATGTTACAAACTTCCCTGCTTTTGAGTGTGGTGATTACACTGATTTTTCCCAAGCCGCCCTGCCCTGTGCTGGAAAGGGCTGAGACACTGCAGCTCCTCTGTGGAGACCCATCATCACTCCATCAGCTCGTTAGCAGCGGGGCAGAGAGGATGTCCTTGGGCTGATTGTGTGCTTTCCTCCTTAGACAGGGACCTAGCCCATGAGTAACACAAAATAAATGAATAAATAAAGCCACCAAAACAGAACCTGCCTCCCCCAAAAAACCAACAAACCAAACCAACAAAATATTACCATTCTGTGATTCTCTGATTTCAGTTGTTGCAACTCAGACACACTTAGGCAGTGAACACTCCAGAGTGAACACATGAAGTGTGCCATGGCAAAGGTCTTGGCAGTCTCTACAGCACCATTTTATCCGGGTGGAAATGGGAGCCGCTGAATGTGCCTGAGGGGAAAGGTCACCTGGAAATCATGGCAGCACTTCCCTTTAAAGGCCATTTGCCTCCGTGGTTATTGGCCGTCCCTCGTGCTCTCTGCAGACCTGACAGCTTCCAAAGTGACCAGAGCCTCCTGCAGTGCCTCAGAAAATGCCCCCAGCCCCAGACCTGTGCCTGCTACAGCTCTCTGGCTCCTCAGAGGGGGCTGCACCTCAGCCCAGCAGAAAAGCTGAGCAGTGCCCAGGGCTGCGACTGCACCTTCCCTGGACATCCCTGCAGCCAGGCAGGGCCAGCCTTTGCCTTCCACAGCTGGGAGAGCTGCTGTGCTTCCACCCTGCAAGCTCCAGTGTTTGATCTCTGTTAAACGGAGAAGCATTTCCCTTGAAGTCATTTCAGTAGCCCACTCAGCCTTCCAAAGCCCAGCCTGAGGACAGGCAGGGCAGGGACACTGCTGGACAGCCTCCTCCATCCCAGCCCCAACTGCACTGCACACAAATGCCTTCCACAACAACTCCTTAGAGCAAGATGAAAAGAGTGAGAATCCCAAAAAGCAAAACATCCCTTCTCTGAAAGGTTGAGATGCTTCTTATGGGAGGAAAATTGGATATCTGGCAATCTTAGAATGCTTTAGGAAGCTGGGATTGTATTTATTTCCCATCCATGTGAGGGAGGGAAAAGGGCTCTTCAAAAATAGTTTGTTGCTCAATATGGTCTTTTGCAGGCCTTTAACTTTTTTTGTTATTCATTGAAATGTATAAGGAAAAGCTGAGAGTCACAAATGGAAAAGAGATTTGACTGACAGCTACAACTTCAATTTGTATGAGAAATCTCCCTGGAAAACAGACTTATTTTATCTCAACCTCACCTTCCAGTAGCAAAACCATGACAGTTACACTCACTATTCTCTTGTGTACCCATCCTCACTGGAAATTACAACTGAATTACCAAACAGATTGTCTGATACTCGTGAAAATAAAATTCATAGTCCACTCCACTCCAGCTAATTAATTTTCTTCAAACCACATCCCAGAGTGATCAAATGAGACATGAGCTCTTTCATGAGAAGAAAATCCCACTGGAGTTCCTGAACATCAAATATAACAAACACCAGCGTTTCAACATTTGCATCACCATGTTTGAACCCCCATGTTTGCATATGTAGCACCCATTTGCATGTGAGCGTTATGTTTTATTAATAGTGATTAATATTAATATTCCAAGGTGGTAGTCTGTGTGAATTCTGAATTGATGCAAAAAGGGCTTGTGCAATGGGACAAAAGCAGATTGCTCGTGGTTAAGGTCACCAAGAGAAGAGGGTCCATCTGACCACACTAAAAGCAAAGCACAGCACCACGTTCCTGCTCTCAGCATTACTGTTCACAACAGCACCACTGTGAAGCTCTCCAGCACAGCCTTTCTTTTGTCTGCCTGGCCCTGGCAACCCTTTTGCACATTTTCATATAATTCATATTAAATATGGGAACTTTAGCTTGCCTCATGAGACCCAGCTCTAGAGCTGTTTTCCCTAAATAATGGCATCTGTTCGGAATGACCTCCCCAAACAACTCGCTTTGCTAATGGCAACTTTGCTGCAGTTAATTCACCAGTGGGGATTACTCCAGCCAACTTTCCATGGGCCTCTATTGTTTTGAAAACCTATTATCAAGCAATTAAATGACAGCAAGAAGGCAATAAAATACAGCAGTTTTACTTGTAGCATTATCCTGGGTGCTGATGTTAATGAAAGGCTATCGCACTCCTGACTGCAATTCCAAAATTCTGCCATACAGGAGAAAACTCCTGTCAGCAGCTATTTTCAGTCTTAATGGTCTGAGCACTTTCAGTCCTTGCCTAGGCCCCTCCCCAGTATTTCACCCAAGTTAAATGAAGGACAGCTCGGAGGTGATGTCCAAGGCTGCTGTTGAAGCCTGGCCCAAAGGACACAGGGCTCAGCGTTCCTGGAGCTCGGCCAGGGTGGGAAGGAGTTGGTTTCCCTGTCACATAGGTGAGCCTCACAGAGGAGCACTCAAATCCCTTCTCCTCTGGGCAAATGAAAGAATAAACCAGGCTCCTGAGTTCTCTAGTCTGAACTTGTATCAGTAGAAAATAATGGAGTTGAATTGCCCTTAAAGTCCTTTTAGTGGCCCTCTGGCAGGCTGCACTTCTGGCATGACACCTTTCCTTTCCTTTTCTCATTTCTAGAGCTAAACATAAACTTAAGTAAACCTCTTTGTAAAACGAGATGCACATAATTGCCACAAATACAACAAGGTGTCTAGACCATTCTAAATTATGCTGCATTTGAAATTTATACAATCAGCATTTTGTATTTCTCATATAAACCAGAGCAGTAAGTCTGAAACAAGTTATGGGTTTTTCTCCCCACCATGAAAGAAATGTACAAATCTATGTTGACATGAGCATACTTTCCCTGCTGCTGGGAGGATCCAAGTGCAGTCATGCTGCTTGGCATGGCTTCAGCTAATATGCATTTCTAGTTCTCCTGCCCTGCCAGAAGGCAGGATATTTACCAGCCTGGATGTGCAGTTAGGCTAAAGTGTTGTTTTTCACTGGGACTCATAACCTCTCCTCTTTGGAATATTGATTTTCTTCCTAAGATGCCATAGGGAAACTTTATGCAACTTACTATATCACTTCTCCCTCAATGCTACACCCAGGTTTTTCCCAGGTATTTGGCCAAAACAACAGGATGGGAAAGCTCCAGAACAGAAATTACTGCATGAGAGAGAATATGAATGAATTCTTTGTTCATAAGCAATTTTAGATTGCTTTATAATTCAGGTTTTATAATCCTGGCAATAATTTTATAAGGCAGAAGTGTTTCACTCAATCTAATCACAGGAACAAACTGCAAGTACAGTGTCCCAAGAAGGGCCCTTCAAAGGGAGGTGCTTTCCAAATCAAACAAGAAACACAGGATCCAAGTATTTCCCTCTTAGAGGAGTTGAAAAGGATTTCGTTTCTTGGGAGAAACCACAGCAGCTGCCAAGCAGCATGGACAGTCTTGGATGTCCCTCCAAACCCGCTCCCCTTTGCCATGCAGGGACACAATCTCTCTTCTTTCCTCTGAGTCCATAAGCCAAGCCAGAAATGGGAAAAATTAATGTGGTACCTTAATCCTCCTCACTATCCTTCACATAAAATATTTTCAACTAGAATTATACAACAAAACATTATCTTTAAAAAATCAGACTAAAGCACAAGGAAACCTCATAACATATAGGACATGTTCCCTGTGCACTGAGAAAAAGAAACAGGATAATAATATATTAATCTAATAACACAGATAGGATTGTTTCTTGGAAGAACATTGGTAATAAAGCAGCAGAGTTTTTTTCTGTAAAACGAGTTGTGCTCGCATGAGAGAGACCTGAACATCACTCATGCTGCTGAGAGAAAACCTGTATTTCCCAACTCCCTCACAAATGACAATTTCATCTCTCCCAACTCTCTGTTGTCAAGCAAAAGAAATGTGGTGTAGACTTGTATAACAGCCAAACAACTGACATTTACTTTTGGTAGTCCCTCCAAAGTTGTGCACTTTCAAAACCAATATTTTTGACTAATAACCTTTCTGTTCCTCATCACAGCATTTGTTTGGATCTCTTTCTGAGTCCTGGATTGCTGAAAATACCTTGCTAGAGTGATTTTGTCCTTGACACCTACAGTGTAACATGGGGACTCCCCTCTTGACATCACTGATATTTCCCAGCACACAGGAGAGCAATGGAACAGAGCTGAGGGTTTCCCTGAAGCTCCCAAGAGAGAGTTTTGCCCTTGAGTGTTATCCCAGTGAGCTTTGCCTGTGTGCATTGCAAGGGACAGCTGTGACAAAGGTCCCCAAAGCCTAAACCTGCACTAAAGAATATTTCTGAGGCTGCACAAAGGGGGTTTTACCCCTTTGTGTAATGGCCAGTCAGAGCAAGCAACCACCTGTAGCAGATCTGGATTCTGGGGTTTATTTAAAGGTGGATCAGAGACTTTCCCCTCACCTCCTTCTGTGCTATCTTTGCTCATCAGGTCTCAGCCCCACTGTGGAGTGGGAGTTGAAGCAGGAAGTTCTTTTGTTCCAGCTGTGCACAGCTGTCCCTCTCAGCTCTTCCTGGCCAGGGCCCCTGGGCATCCCTGGCCTTCATCCCCCTACTCATATCCAGTATCCAGGATCTCCCCTCCAGGACCTCCCTTCTGGTCTCTCTTCTTCCCAAGACCACTTCTCACACTGAGAACATTCGTTTTTAAAGCCCTGCTCTGCTCTCCAGAAGCCCAAGGCCTCAGTTCTCCCTCTGCAGTCTGTGTACAACTCCCAGTCAGCAGCTCTGGTTCAGGCCTCCCTGGTGGATTTGGGATGTGCCCCTTATCTAATTCAGGCATTATAAGACTTTAGAGGTGTCCTATAGGAGGCTTCTCCCAGAGGTCACAGGTTCAGTTTTGGCTGTTCACGCAGAGGCCACCTGTGAGTGTGCACCGTTTGTCCCACTTACAACGCTTTGGTGTGAATTTATTCAGATACGTGGTGAATAGTCAGCACAGATTCTGATTACACCCTAATCACAGAGCTCCAGACAGGGACAGGCACAGGTACTGTACTCCTGATTAAAGCTGCAGCCTCTGCAGGGCTCCTGCAGCACACAGGGCTCTCCTCACACGTGTCCATGTGAGCACAGAGCCTGCCCCGTGCTGGCCAAGCCCTTTGTGTTCTGGGGCACTGACACCCCTGCGAGGTGCTGCAGTGGGGGTGAAATGCCACATCTGGATTCTGGTTTTGATATCAGCTTCCATTGGAAAAGACAGCCCCAGCCAAGGGGGTGGCAGGGGAGAGCAGCCCAGACAAACACACAACTCGATGATTAAAAACGTGGAGGTGGATGTGAGAATATACAAATCAGAGGACTGGCTTTGCTCACACTTGCATCAGCATAAAACCTGACTGGCCCAAGGGAACTCGGTATAGCTGAAGCCACATAAATAATGAGCTGTGAAATCAAGCCTTGAATAGCAAATAATGCGCTTCATGATAGTGCTCATTTCACAATATTGCTGTACTACCTGCCTCCTGCATTAGCCTGCCTTAGAGTCAGGGCTGAGATGAGTATTCAGCTGATAACCAGCTAATCAGTGGTTACATTAAAACACATCAAATTAAGCTCTGAAGTGAAAGGGAGAAAACTTGTAAATAAGAAATAAATTACTTTTTAAAAAAAATACTAATGAATTTTTAAAACTACCTTTTGAGACACCTACCCAGTTGTTTCACCTCCAAGGCAGGAGAGAGCAGGGGTGGTTTTGCTCTCCCCTCAGTGAGCTGATTGCTGCACACGTCATTTGACATCCTGCAAACACAACGAGCGCTCCACCAAAGGCAGACAGAAGCGTTCTCAACACTTGTCACACTCCCTGGTTTGTTCTTACTGGGCTGTTTGGCATGGAAATGTGGGGAGGATGGAGCTCTGAGAGATGGAACACGGGGAAAGCGACAGCGCAGTGACTCTGGGCTGGGAAACTGAGACAGGGATATGCATGGCCGTGACACTTCTGGTGTTGCCTGCTACACAAATAAAGAGGAAGTTCGTCATTAAATCCCAATTAAGTATGCCTTCGTGGCTTTGCTGAAGTCCATTTATTTTCCAGGAAGCACACAAGCACACACAGCTTCAAAGTGGATGCAGCCCCAGCACAGAGCCCAAGCTCAGCACGCCCCAGAGTGCTCTGCCAGACAGGGATAAACACAGAGAGCCCCTGTGCCTCCAATCTCTAGAAACTGCTTATCACAAGAGGATAAGCACATAGGCAGGCAGCGAGCTGGACCAGAAATTTCTATCCAAAAATGATTATGAAACACTTAAAATCTAAAGCAGCAAAGAACACAAACAAAAAAGAAGATTGAATTGCCCTAGGAAGCTCAAAAGAAGGACATGCTTGATTGGATTCAGATTTGATTGAGATTCGCCCTCATTCATTAAAAAGTTTGAAGATGTTCAGACAGCCAAAAATTAACTCTCGAGCTGTGAGCAGGGTACAGAGGAGCCATTTCTCACAGGCTGGATTTCCCACACAGCTTTTCCTCCAAACTCATCACCTGAACCCCTACAGTTACCCAGGCACTCATAGCCCACACATTAGCAAACCATGTTTGGTTTAAAAAATAATGACTCCCATGCAGGCAGCTGCCAAAGCCCCCACACCCTGGGTGCATGCACACACAGCCCCAGTTCTGCAGCCAATCCTAACACTGACATTCACCCCACTGTTGAACAAACACCCATGGAACTATTTAATTAAATAGATAATCAGGTTAGTATAAAATCAGTATAAAATCATAGAGTTTATGACTGTATGACTTCAGCATTTATGCTTAAATTAAGTCCTGCGCTCTGTGTCCTGTAACTCATCTGAAGTAGACAATAATTATTATCTCCATGCCCTTCATAAATGGGAAACTGAGGCAAGAGAAGGTCAAATGCCTCGCTCAAGAACACCTGAAAGGTTAGAAGTGATGCTGTTGTGAGTGATGAGTAGGAGAGTGGCTGAATAACCCCTTGTTGAAAGCCTGAAGTATGTTTACTGAAACCGATTAAAAATAGGCTCTTTGCCTTTAAAATGCCTCATTGGAATTTTCAGCATTTTGTGATTCTTTTCTCTTGCCCTTCACCAGCAGCAAAGTTCACACACACTGAAAGCAATATTTAGCACTAAAACCTTTAAAAGTTATTCTGGTCCCAGTGGTGTTGACCTAAATTTAGAACAAATTCAAGGATAAGCTTTATCCTGTAACCTCCGTGTGCCCCATGAGCCCCTCATGCTCAGGCTCACAGCATCACCTTTCAGGGAGGAGGCCCCAAAGAACAACAGCCCAGGGAAAACCCTCTCCCTACTATTCCCACCTTCAACACAAGCAAGTCAGCAGTGTAAATCTGCCTTCAAAGTTCCAATCCCTTATGTTTGTACCTGGATGTTCCCTTAGTACATCAATTCATTTACTTAAGGTATCCATCCCAATCAAGGCAGGATAGACTATCCAAGAGCACTCAGGCCCTGGGTAATGAAAAGATCATACATATGCAGCAGGAAAACGGTAATTAAACTTAAAGCCAAGAAAACTCCAGGCATTTCCCATTGTCCAGTGTGCACAAAAGGGAGTGACTCAAAGAACTTGCAGCTTCATTTTGAGCACAAACAAGAGTTGCTCCTGAGCTGGAGGAAGCAGGGTCACAGGGAGCTGCATCTCAGCTATAAATAATTCTGATTTTAAGGCTACAGTTAAATGAAAACAGAAAATACAACTGACAGCACCTATGCTTCTTGTCTTTCTCTATATTCTCTTACAGTTGACCTTGAGAATATTTAATATTAGCCTAAGGGTGGAAAGGAATGTTCTTCCTCCCTGCAATCATTTAATAATAGCTTGTTCTCCTTCTGCTCAATATGCAGGCAGACACTGCTTTTGTCGTGCCTTCAGCAGGTGCTTTGTTCACACGGAGCCGGTGGCCGGAGCACAGGGACCGCCCGTGCCGGGGATGCAGGGCTGTGCCCAGTGAGCCGGCAGAGCCACACCCGGCCAGCGGAGGTGTCACACACGGGGGGACCACGGGGCAATTCCTCTGTCACTCAGCACAGCTCTTTAGAGGGCCCCTCCGGCGTGGGGCTCCTGCCCCTCACCAGCCCAAAACACCGTAAAAGACAAAGTGAATTTTGTCTCAACAGGCGTTTCGTCAAGAAAAAACCGCCCGCCAGCAGTTTGGCGATGGGCTGAAATCAGATTGTTAAACTGTATTTTGTTGCCGTTTGTGAACGCTCCGGTGTGACAGTGTCACGGGCTGCCGGATGGGCGCAGGAGGAGCCCTGGAGCCGCACTGCCCTCTCCCGACTCGGCAGGAGCGGGGTTTGCGGAGCGCATCCCTGCCAAGGATGCCTTTGTACAGCACAGCACATCCCTGCCCGGGCTGCCTCTGTACAGCACAGCACATCCCTGCCCGGGCTGCCTTTCCCTTAGCACGGCACATCCCTGCCCGGGCTGCCTCTGCACAGCACATCCCTGCCCGGGCTGCCTCTGACAGCACAGCACATCCCTGCCCGGGCTGCCTCTGAGAGCACAGCACATCCCTGCCCGGGCTGCCTCTGCACAGCACATCCCTGCCCGGGCTGCCTCTGACAGCACAGCACATCCCTGCCCGGGCTGCCTCTGAGAGCACAGCACATCCCTGCCCGGGCTGCCTCTGTACAGCACATCCCTGCCCGGGCTGCCTTTGTACAGCACAGCACATCCCTGCCCGGGCTGCCTCTGACAGCACAGCACATCCCTGCCCGGGCTGCCTCTGCACAGCACAGCACATCCCTGCCCGGGCTGCCTCTGAGAGCACAGCACATCCCTGCCCGGGCTGCCTTTGTACAGCACAGCACATCCCTGCCCGGGCTGCCTCTGAGAGCACAGCACATCCCTGCCCGGGCTGCCTCTGCACAGCACAGCACATCCCTGCCCGGGCTGCCTCTGAGAGCACATCCCTGCCCGGGCTGCCTTTGACAGCACAGCACATCCCTGCCCGGGCTGCCTCTGTACAGCACAGCACATCCCTGCCCGGGCTGCCTCTGCACAGCACAGCACATCCCTGCCCGGGCTGCCTCTGTACAGCACAGCACATCCCTGCCCGGGCTGCCTCTGCACAGCACAGCACATCCCTGCCCGGGCTGCCTCTGCACAGCACAGCACATCCCTGCCCGGGCTGCCTCTGAGAGCACAGCACATCCCTGCCCGGGCTGCCTTTGACAGCACAGCACATCCCTGCCCGGCTCTATGCACATCCCGTCCCCGCCGGGCAGAGCCCCCCGGGCCGGGCCGGGGCTGCCTCCAGAGGGACGGAACACGAGGAGCGAGGCTGTCTGGCGTTCCCCTTTGGAAAACAGCTTTACAAGAAGGCGGGCGGGGCAATGGGCAGGGAAGCTGCCCCGGAGCGGGGCTCTGCAGGCTGCGGAGCGGGTCCGGGCAGGGAACGGGAGCGCGGCTCTTCCCAGCCACAGCCACCGCACGGGAATTCTCCAGCCGAGCCACCGCAGCGGAGCTTTAGGAAATGCTCTCGCAGCTACGGAGAGCTGCTCCCGAGCCTCGGGCGGGGAAAGGGCGTGTGCACCCGGGCTGCGAGCGCTGCCATCGCGGAGAGAGCCCAGCGCCAGGCACGGGGCCGTGCTGATGGAACACAGCATCCCACCCCATCCCATCCATCCCATCCCATCCCACCCCATCCCATCCCGTCCCATCCCATCCCATCCCATCCATCCCATCCCATCCCATCCATCCCATCCCATCCCATCCCATCCCATCCCATCCCATCCCATCCCGTCCCATCCATCCCATCCCATCCCATCCCATCCCATCCCATCCCATCCATCCCATCCATCCCGTCCCATCCCATCCCGTCCCATCCCATCCCATCCATCCGTCCCATCCCTGCCAGCGCCAGGGCAGGAACTGCAGCTGGGCACAGGAGATCTCCCTTAAAAACCATCCCAGCCATCTAGGAGGCGAAATATAGGCTTCATTTTCAATAAAGCCACTTAAAAATTGCTTATCGTTTTGTTTTTGTTTTTTTTTTTTTTTCTTAAATCATAAAATAGTCTCTTGACATTATTTTTTCACCTTTTTCTCTATTCACACATCCTCTCTTCCCAGCCCTCTCATTTGGGTTCCTGATTTCAGCTCCAGCCCTGCTTTACAAGCTGATTCCTGTCGAAATGGTGACAAATTCTTTCCCATCTTTCTTCCAGGGGTTCATGAGGACACAGATTCACCATGCAGTTCAGTTTCAGAGGACGTCGAGTCTAATGAACTTTTAAAAATCCAGTTTCATTTCTTCATCCTCGAGCCTAGCACTCCGATTTCCCTGTACTGATACACCATGATTGAGTGATGCACACTGTAACTTTATTTAGGCAGAACTTGTGAGTCATGAAGAACATAATGACAATAAACCAACTTTTGGGCAAGTCTTTGCTGCAGCTCTCACACCAAGGAGTTCAAGAGCTTTCAAATCACACAATCATTAAGGCTGGAAAAGACCTCCAAGACCATCCAGTGATTGATTCCCACCTTGTCCCCAGCCCAGAGCACTGAGTGCCATGTCCAGGGGTTCCTTGGACACCTCCAGGGATGGGCACTCCAAACCTCCCTGGGCAGCCCCTGCCAATGTAGAATTAAAAGGATTTCTGCATGTTTATGTCTCATGTTAGCAAGCTACAACTCCTTGCCTAATTTAATACTGGCTGTTAACAAAGTAATATCCAAATATTTCAGCCTTGATGCTCACAGCAGCCACCCTTCTCCATGATGCTTTCCTCTCATGCATTTATAAACATCAGTCCTTCCCTTACCCTTAAACTGAGCTTAAATGGGCACTGCTGTAAAGTTTAGCAACAGCAAGAACTTCAACTACCAGAGCACCTTTTCATGCCAAAACATCTGTGTTTGTGCACCAGCAACAATGATTAATGTCAACAGGGCTCTGGGAATTGTGTTTGTTAATTAACTGCTGCTGTAGAGCTTGCAGGCAGAGTACAAAACATGACGTTCCTACAGGGTGTACACAAATACTTATTATTTTCCTTATGCAAAAAATCCCACTGGAAGACTTATTGTTTGGGTTTGTTTCAGTTAACAGATGAAACAGTTACACTTCGTGTTGGGTGTTTTACAGGAGGGTCTCTAGCAGCAGACCACTGGAGAAGATGAGCAGAAGAGGAGGTCGGGTTTCTGTATTTTCTCTAAGCTAGGTTACCTCTGGAGAAAGGCAATGCCTGCTCCAAAGTGTGATAAATTCCTGAAGGGGATTATATGATACAGCTTTCTGTGATAGGAAGAGATTGAACTCACCGACCCAGAAAGCCCCTTTCTGCTCTTCCCTTGCTAAAATATTTCTTCCCAGGCACTGCTTCTCAGCACTGGCTGTAGGAGAGGAGCCTGGAGTGACCTGTTGGGCAGGTGATGGGGACAGGAGCCACCCTTTGGGCACCCCCCGGAGCCCCTGCTGCTGACAGAGCTGTCTGTGGCTCTGCAGAGCAGAGCCCTGGGGACACCCAGCTGATGGCAGAGCAGGCACAGCTCCATGGGATCTATGGCCTGCAGCCTTCTGGCTGAGCCCTGCACACCAAACACAGCCCGTGAAATATTCCCCAGGCAGGAGCTGATCCATAACCATAGCCTCTCCCCGAGCTCACTGCAGAGCCCTCTTTGCTATCCTGGGCCCTGGGATGCTGCTGTAATTGACTCCATCCATTACCTTAAAGTGTTCTCCTGTTTATCCTGCCTTTATCACATCGAGCCATTGTAAAAATCTCTTCTGGTTTACATCTTCCCTGTGCTTTCAGCAGTGCTATTACTCCTATAATAAGCTTAATGAGGACACTGAGTGGAAGAGTCTTCACATAAATAATCACAAGAGAAAATGCTCCAGAGATACAAACAGCAATGTCACACTGCCCTCTGTTGAAATTTGAGGCACTAAAGTAATTTTGAAACTTCTTATTTCTAAGGACTAAAGGTTAATTCTTTAATATTTTTAACTGCAACACCTCTTTCCAGCCATTAGGGAAGATGATTATATTTTTTTCCACGGATTATAACATACATATTGAACTAAGTTTTAATGAGCTGTCAGAGAGAGAAATCCTTACATCCCTGCAGTCAGGGGGCAGCAGGAGGGCCTGATTCTGAACCTGAACAATCCTTTCAAAGCTCAAAACTTGCCCCAACACTAACCATAACAGACTGACCCAGCATCTGGGTCATGAAACTCATCCTGAAGCCAGGCTGCCTCTCACCAAACCCCATCCACTGTCACACGGCCACTTCCTGCCACATCCTGCGGCAGCTGTGGCAAGCACTCACCTTCAGAAACATTCCTGCAGAGAATGCTTCTACCTCAGTGAAAGGAGTGGCACCTCGGGAGGATGTGCTGGGTGGTCTGCAGGAATCACTGACACTTGCCCTCTGTGCTGCAAAGGACTCTCCTGCAGCACAGCTCATTCTGTCTCTGCAGTATGTTAAAAGCATAAAATACAAATCATTCTTCTTCTGCATTTATCAGGTTGTGCCATATGTCACATTTTAAAAATCCCAGGTGACATCCCATGATTACACCCCAAGGTTTTTAGGGTTTGACACCACAAGGCACAGACCCACACTTTAATCAGCTCCCTTTGCTTTGTGCACATTGCCCCAGAAAGGGTCAGGATCAATGATCAGCAGGAGTGTCATATCCTGTGTGCAGCAGCTCTGTCCTTAGGTACAAGAGGAAAGTTAGACTCTGGGAGAAGTAAGTCTGTATTCTGACCCTGCCCAGTTTGAAGTCACCTTGGTGGGGTGGAATTTGGGGAAAACACCTTTTGGAAGGGCTGGCAGGAGACCCTTGCAGAGAGAGGGAAGGCGCTGGAAGGAGCTGATCATGGCATGCTCAGAGCTGGGAAAGGGCTGGGAGAGCCCAGCACAGCCTGTCCTGCACTGCCTGTTTGTCCTCTGGGGCCAGGAACAGCCTCAGCGACAGCAGAGAGAAAAGGAGAGCAGCTCTGCATTGGCATCTGGGTCAGGAGAACACAAAGGACTGGAATAATTCAATCATGGGCTTTGGCTGTCCAACAACAGCACAGGGCCCCCCTGAGACCCCCACCCAGAGACAGCGTGGAGCCTGAGGCCTCTGGGGTGAAGCACATCTATCCTGATTGTCTGAATGCACATTTTTATCATATGGCTGTTATTCACAAAGGCAAAAGCAAGCAAGGCTCTTCAAAATGTATTTCTAGTAGAGATAATGTTTTCTACCACAATGACAGCTACAATACCAAATCCAACTTATCAGCATTCTTCTCTGATCTGAAAAGTAATTCATCAGCTCTATCATTGTATCTAATAAGAATATGCTGTAAAGCCTCAGCTTTGAAAATGAGAGTCAAAAGCATTTGTAAGAACTCCATGAAGTATCTTTCCTTATCTATCATTTGCTGCAGACATCAGCCTTTTATCATTTAAATTATAAAAGTAAAGAATGGGGGCTTTTGGTGACTCTAAAGATTTCTGGATTTCAGTGCTAAAAAACTGTCCTCTGCAGCATGGCCCAAGAGGATTGGAATGGAGGGTGACCTGAGCAAACTGCAATATGTAAAATCAAACAATCAGTTATTTTCATTTTGCCACTGCTAAAGCAGGAACACTTCTGGCCAAATACCTGGGAAAAACCTGGGTGTAGCATTGAGGGAGAAGTGATATAGTAAGTTGCATAAAGTTTTCCTATGGCATCTTAGGAAGAAAATCAATATTCCAAAGAGGAGAGGTTATGAGTCCCAGTGAAAAACAACACTTTAGCCTAACTGCACATCCAGGCTGGTAAATATCGTGCCTTCTGGCAGGGCAGGAGAACTGGAAATGCATATTAGCTGAAGCCATGCCAAGCAGCATGACTCTGCTTACCAAACTCTCCCAGGCCTGTGAGAGAGTGAACGACCAACGTTTTGGCCTCCCTTGCCAAGCAGGGACAGGTATCTGAGGCCACCTGAGGATTACAAGATGACGGAGTCTGAGCATCCTCGAAGCAACATTAGCTTTAATTAAACACATACTTCTTAGCTGGGACAAAGGTTCTCATAAAAGCACCCTGAGTTCCTGCCCTTCTGTTAGGAATTACATCACAACAGTGATTTGCAGACCAATTACTGGTGTCACAAAAGAACAAACTTTATATCACAATTAAGGTAGAAACAAACTTTCCTGAAATAAATACAATTTTTTATTACCAGAATAATGCATAACAGGGAACAAACAATAAGTATATTGAAGGCTAAGCATTTAGACACACCTTTAAATAAAACACACCTAAAGCCTGGAGGTAGCAGTTGATAACAGATGGAGGCTAAAAGCTCTCTCCAGTAGCTGCCAAATACAGATCTAAAGAAGAAATGATGCACCAGTTTATGCTTGGAGTCCAGTTCTAGCAAAATAAAACTGAGAAAAAAACCTCATCCTGGGCTACCAAGAATCCTGCATTAAAACTCATGGCCAAGTCCACATCACTCTGCAGGAATAAAGAACATTTTCAAAGCTCCAGCCTTACCTGCTGCTAAGGCTGTGTGAACAGCAGCTTTACAGCATTCTTTGTGTTGGCTGTTTGATATCGACCCTGAAATATTCAACTGGAGTTCAGTCTTTAAGACTTGAGATCATTCAAACCAGAGTGAAATTTCAGAGGATAGAGGTAAATTACTGGAAACACTGAGGGCAGGAGGAGGTAATGAAGTTGTTGCAACCAAACAACTCCATACAGTCCTGAACTGGTTATGCTGTGAGGAACAGAAGGATGCCCTATTTGCTAACAGTTCAATTCCCAATAGTTGGATGCCAAGGTAAGTGCAGGAAAAGCCTAAAGAGAAGTTCACACACCTACCTCTGCTTGTAATACCCAGTCAGTACTAAAATAAAGGTTTATATCTGCAATAGGTGTTAATGCCCTTTGGTTTTTACACGTGCATGACAAAGCCACACATAAAACCCAAAAATCCCTTCAGTTTATCTGCTCTCTGCTCTTTTTCTTCTACAACCATAACTTTCTCAGTCTGTTTAAAATTTGACAATCCAGTAGTCCAATATGGAATCACAGAATCACAAGGTTGGAAGAGATCTTTAAGATCTTCAAGTCCAATCCAGCCCTAACAACTCAACTAAACCATGGCACCAAATGTCACATCCAGTCTTTCTTTAAACACATCCGGGGTTGGTGACTCCACCACCTCCCTGGGCAGATGATTCCAAGTGTGTAGTCACTCTTTCTGTGAAGAATTTTTTTCTAACATCTGACTTAAACTTCCCCTGGCACAGCTTAAGGCTGTGTCCTCTTGTTCTGTCAGTTGTTGTCTGGGAGAAGAGCCCAACCCCCACCTGAGCACAGCCACCTTTCAGGGAGTTGTGAAGAGTGATAAGGTCCTCCCTGAGTCTCCTTTTCTCCAGGATAAACAATTCCAGCTCCCTCAGTCGTTCCTCACAGGGTTTGTGTTCCCAGCCCCTCACCAGCCTCGTGGCCTCCTCTGGATGTGTTCAAGCATCTCAACATCCTTCCTAAACTGAGACACCCAGAGCTGGACACAGCACTCAGTGTCCATCCTAAACTGAGACACCCAGAGCTGGACACAGCACTCAGTGTCCATCCTAAACTGAGATCCCAGAGCTGGACACAGCACTCAGTGTCCTTCCTAAACTGAGATCCCAGAGCTGGACACAGCACTCAGTGTCCTTCCTAAACTGAGACACCCAGAGCTGGACACAGCACTCAGTGTCCTTCCTAAACTGAGATCCCAGAGCTGGACACAGCACTCAGTGTCCATCCTAAACTGAGACACCCAGAGCTGGACACAGCACTCAGTGTCCTTCCTAAACTGAGATCCCAGAGCTGGACACAGCACTCAGTGTCCTTCCTAAACTGAGACACCCAGAGCTGGACACAGCACTCAGTGTCCATCCTAAACTGAGATCCCAGAGCTGGACACAGCACTCAGTGTCCATCCTAAACTGAGACACCCAGAGCTGGACACAGCACTCAGTGTCCATCCTAAACTGAGACACCCAGAGCTGGACACAGCACTCAGTGTCCATCCTAAACTGAGACACCCAGAGCTGGACACAGCACTCAGTGTCCTTCCTAAACTGAGACACCCAGAGCTGGACACAGCACTCAGTGTCCATCCTAAACTGAGACACCCAGAGCTGGACACAGCACTCGAGGTGTGGCTTGACCAGGGCTGAGTCCAGGGGCAGAATGCCCTCCCTGCTCCTGCTGGCCACACCATTCCTGATCCAGGGCAGGAGCCATTGGCTCTCTTGGCCACCTGGGCACACTGCTGCCTCATGTTCAGCTGCTGTCACCAGCAGCCCCAGGTCCCTTTCTGCCTGGCCACTGTCCGGCCACACTGTCCCCAGCCTGTAACACTGCAGGGGTTGTTGTGGCAAATGTGCAGGGCTTGGCACTTGGACTTGTTAAACTCCATGCTGTTGGACTCTGCCCATCCAGCCAGCCTGTCCAGGACCCTTTGAAGAGCCCTCCTATCCTCCAGCAGATCGACACACGCTCCCAGCTTGGTGTCATCTGCCAATTTACTAATGAAAGACTCAATCCCCTCATGCATGTCATCAACAAAAATATTGAAGAGCTGGCCCCAGCACAGAGCCCTGAGGGACACCACTGGTGCCTGTCCCCAGCTGGATGCAGCACCATTCCCCACCACTCTCTGGGCCCAGCCATCCAGCCAGTTCCTAACCCAGCCAAGAGTGCTCCTGTCCAAGGTGCACAAGTACAGAAAAGCCAAATATATTCAATGGCTTAATCTTCCTTTGCATAAAACAACCATGTCTGATATAATTTGATCCCCATGGTTGGCTTTTGCCATGAAAAGCTGGACCAGGTGATCCTTGAGCTTGCTTCCAACACACTATTTTATGAATCTAAGATATTCAGAAAAGTCTTTCTCTCCCCAAAAGTTCTGTATCAGAGCTCTTCCATGAAGCTAACATTTCCTCTAGTTCCTTCCTCTTTGAAGATAGAGAAATTGAGGGGAGGTTGATACCTATTCAAGCTGCTTTAACTTCCCAAGTCCCATCACCTCAGGAGTGCACAGAGCCTCAGGAGATTTGGGGTGCACAGCAGACAGATGTTCAGATGCGTGAACTAACTTCTCATAGCATCTGACACTGCCTTTCATTCTGAGTTTTATTTTTCCTTCATGCTCTATCAGCTCATACCAGAATATATTTTAAAAAATTAAAAAGAAAGAAAGAAAAAAAGGAAAAATAAAGCCCAAACACAATGGGCAAATTTCCCTTTAGGTTCAAATTACTTTGCCTCTTAATTAAAAGCACAGAATTCTGCAAAAGTGTCACTTTTTAAGGGCACTGTCTAGTTAGCATTGAATAGAACCAAGGCCACAATTTATTGTTCTACTCCAGTTTCTGGGAGGATCTTTCTCTCCTGTTCTCCCTGAGGCAGCAGGGTCAGCTCAGAGCCCAGAGCAGAGCATCCCCACCCAAGTGCACCCATAAACCCCAACAGAATGGTTTGCTGTCTGTGCCAGGGGTAGCAAAGGCATCCTGTTCTATTTGTGTTTCCCAGGCAGTTTATGTTGAATATTTAGGAGGGTTTAATGTCAACACAGCTTCAATAAAACCCAAAGAGCACAGCAGCCAACCTGAGGAGGCACATGTTAAATGCTGAGGTACTGAGCGAGATCCGGAGAGAAATAACTTGTGGAATTAATTTATAACACCGTTGTGGTTTTCTGAATAATATGGCCTGTTACATATAAGGCACCTGTTTTAAGAATTTTCCCTTTACTCCAATCTCCAGAAAATAAAGTTTGAAAAGCATTCTTCTCCTTAAATGCTCTATCTGGTGTTTTGTATTACACACAAGGCCTGAATTTCTCCTACAATTACTCAGATAATTTATCTACCAAAATCATAAAACAGATCATTTCCCAGGTATGAAAATATCAGTATTCCACTTCAGTACGTGCTGTTATTTCCTTGCCTACAAAAAAAATAAAAAGGCAGAAACCATTATGTACCTGTTACAAAGAGATTTTAACTTTCTAAAAAGCTTAGATAAGTAAAACTGCCATTCTCGAAGGTCTACTTTAAAGCAAGTAAGGTACATTTTATATTTAAAGGTGAAGTTTCTTCTTCCACCCTAAGGGCTTTACATTCTCATCTTGATGTATTAATTAAAGCACATTTGTGGTGAATTTTTAATTATCTCCCTAATAAATGGTATCACAAGGAATAAAATGGTCTCTTCACAAGTCTCTCTAGACTCCCCTGTGTCTTGGAAGCGGCACTCATTCGGCAGCAAACGAGGAATGCAAATCGCTGGGAGGCCTGCGAATGCTGATGGGCAGGGAGCAGATGGCTGTCTTGCACTCTTTCTTCATCAAAGAGCTCCGCGAAATTCTGCAGCTCCGCTTGGCCGCGCAAAAAGAGACGAGTCTCCTCCGTTTCCCTCTGAAATGCAGATATTGCCTTCCGCTGAAAAGCAGACCAAAGGAGCGGGAGGGGCTTGTGAAGCTGATCCCAGTGCTTTTCCCTGGGCCAGGTTTTGCTCCATGATCCCCGGCAGAGAGGGGAAGGACAAGGGGGTGGACGGGCTCATCGGGGCGTTCGCACCCCGCAGTGCTGTCCCTTTGTTTGGAGCGGGAAGGGGAGCAGTGCCGGGGATGGACAGTGTTCATGGATGGACAGTGCCGGGGATGGGGCAGTGCCGGGGATGGACAGTGTTCATGGATGGACAGTGCCGGGGATGGGGCAGGGCCGGGGATGGGGCAGTGCCGGGGATGGGGCAGTGTCTGTGGATGGGGCAGTGGAGGGGCAGTGTCTGTGGATGGGGCAGTGTCTGTGGATGGGGCAGTGCCCGGGGATGGGGCAGTGTCTGTGGATGGGGCAGTACTGTGGATGGGGCAGTGGAGGGGCAGTGTCTGTGGATGGAGCATTACCGTGGATGGGGCAGTGCCCAGGCACTGCTGGGCTCACCAGGCTGCTCCAAAGAACTGGGAAATGTCCATAGAAAACCGCAGGACAATTGCAATTTGCCGTACAGGGTAAGCCGGGCACTCACCCGGGTCAGGAACCGGACTGTGTCAGGCAGTGGCAGCGCAGGGCAGCGGGGAAAGAGGACATTTCCTGTCCGAGTGGCAGAGAGTGCTGCCTTTTTACCCCTACTTATGTACACACAAGCACAAAATGCAGGGAATTATTTGATTCTTGCGTTGCTTTCCAAGAGGTTTTCCACAGAGGACACTCCAGACCGAGTGCACAGACACATCTTTATCCAAGAGTGACAGGGTACAGTCAGCCCAGCACAGGGAACTGCGCAGAAGGAGCTCATAAACACCTCTGGGGGAGGTGACTGTTCCCTGCTTTGCTTTTTGTCCCCCACCCATCCCTCCTGGAGGGGGCCGGTGATCAAACCCAGCCAACACTCCAAAGCCACTGTTAGGGCACTGAGAAGGTAGAGGTAAGTATTACTAATTCCCTCAGAGCTGAGGTCATAAATCCATTTTTGTTGTAAATGCTGGAAGTCAATTGGTACCATGCAGTTAAAATCCTGTTTGCTGTTTCCAAAACAGCCTCTAACCCGTAGCCTCAGTACCTCTGGCCTGTTGCCAGACACTTTAAATACAGGGAAAAATATTGGAATTCATTACTGCTAGACAGAATTCTTCATCGATTAACAGGGAACTTATGACTATTTCTTTAACCACAGTCTAGCTGTTCTAATCAATTTTCTCCACCTTTAGTTAAGAAAGCTATTTCAACTGTGCAGAGCAGCAATCAGGAGTAGCATTTCTTTAAATACACATGCAAAACAGGACCTTAAAGCATCTTACAGCATTACACAGAAGAGTTCCATGGACTGCAGAGCAGGACCACAGCATTAATTGACTGTTGCACATTTAGTTATTTGTGAAATGGAGCTTCCTGTGTTTATTGTGCAATGTTTGAAGGCCTAACAAGCTGTGGATAATTGGGAAGAACCAGGATCTCCTGACTTGTGAGACACTGAGAGGTGTCTTGTATACATGTAGAAGAAATTCATGAGCAGGTATGTAAATAACACTTTCAGCGTATTGAATAATTAACATCCCCGTGGCATTTTCCTGTTCAGCTAAAAATTGTTACTATGCTTTAGCAATTCTATGTTTTCCAACCTGCTGTCTTTTAGATTAAAAGACTTCAGGAGTTCTGCAAGACTTCTGCACTCACCAGTTTAGAAGCTACTACTCGTTCAAGCTTCTAAGCAGAAAAACGTCAATAGGAATTGTATACATTATGTATTGTCATTACATGCTGGCATGATTCCCTTGCAGAACAGATTAGGCTGCATCTCCAACATGTTGATTTCCTAATAAAGCATATTAATTTGTCTATGACAGTTATTGCCTTCAACCGCCACAAATTAGGGATGAAATAAAGTATTTTATTTTTAACATTTTCATTTATATGCTCATCTGTTGAAGTACAGGCATTATTTTCATGCAAGTTATGATGTGGGTGAATCAGATTCACTTGCTTGTAAAGTCTTAGTAGCTTGTAATTAAATTGCTTATTTTATATGCAATGCAGGGCAGAGATTTATGGTGTGTGCACTGCCCTGCCATGTGTGCAACTTCCCTTGCAGAGCTGCCCAGCACAGCCACCACAAAACTCTATTTTACACTCAATTCTCCAAGCCACTGCTAATTAACATTGGCCTCCAGAAGAGGACCAGACCCAGGCTCAGGGGACGGCTGACACAGGTGTGCTGGGGCCATCCAGTCCTGAGCACCCTGACTCACAGACACACAGGAGGAGCCCAGCACCGCAGGTTTGGGCTCTGGCTGGCCCTGGTGAACCCTCAGCTGCTCCCAGGGCTGAGCTGCCAAAGGCCCCAGTAACCAGAGCAGGTCACAGGCACAGCTGGGCAGGAGCACCACAATAAAATATCCAGAGCATTTATCACAGCTCCAACTGCAAACCTCCCCCAGGCAGGAGAGGCAGAGCACAGTGCTCCGGTCTGAGCAGCCAGAATTTCCATCAGCTTTATTCCCTCCACAGAGCCTCAGTGATGGGGACACTTTCTCCGAGCTGCATTCTGCCCACAGCTCCTGCTCCCAGAAATTCAGTGCCAGAGCATGGCTCCTCATTTCATATTCCTGTCTCATTTGTGTCCAGCTGGAGCAGGAGCCTTTTCCAGCAGGTACAGGAGGGAGGTCACAGATGCACAGTGCCAACCGCAGCAGTTCCTGCCAGCGGAAAACCAGCTGTGGCCATGGAGTGACACCAGCGTTCACCTTCCACGGGGACACTGGGTGTGCCTGAAGCCAAAGCAGGGGTTACTTCACACAGATGGCTGTGCAAAGCAGTAGGTAGTGCTCAGGGTAGAGTTCAAGTGCAATAGAAATCTGTGGCACTTTAGAATAAAATAGCATAGACAGCGGGAGGCAAAGTCATGGAAGGAAAGATTCTGGAGAAAGCTCATTCCTTTCTTAATCTTGCTGCAAACAGACGTGTCTGGAAGCTTCTGAAGGCACAGAAGCCACCAGATCACAGACCTTTTCTCTGCCATCTATAGATCCCTCTGAGGTATCAGGAACACCTCCAGCTTTCTCTTAGAGCAGTCTTTTCTCCAAAGAACCCCCACTCTGGATGAGCCCTTCTCTCCCTTGACAGCAAATCAGGGACTTTAAGTACCTACCACCAACCTGTGTTCTCTGCTTCCTTCTGGGCCCTTCAGCTGATCTCAGAGCAGCCAAGATTCTGCTCCTAAGCAATTGCTATTTCCACTCTGACATGAAACACGTCAGAAATTACACTATGAATAATCTCTTGCACTCACCACCTATTGAAGTGTCAACCTTTTGACAGCTGAATTGTCAAGGTTGTGTCAATAAGTGACATTAATAAGTTTTTCCATAATCCTTAGTGGATCCATTGGTTGCTAGGCAAACTTTTTATTACAGCACTGCATGTGATGAAGAGGTTCAAAAAGACATATTAAAAAATGGCAAAGTTGTCCCCCTTCCCCAAAGCAGTTTAACAAAAAGCCCTTTACAAAAGCAAGATGAAATAAGTGTAGAAATTACTGGGGACTTTGACGAGGGGGAAATGTTTTGAGTTGTGCACCATTTATTTGAGTTTTGCACAGTAAACTATTTATCAGGAACTTTGAAACAGTAATTTCTTCCTGAAAATTCAACAAAGCAAAACATGGATATCTGCCAGTTTCCATCTGAATTCCTTCAGAACCCTAAATATCAGCAGAGCTGCCTCAGCACCTGAGGGAATACTTGGGAAGTAAGTCACTATTCACAGGAATCTATCCCCTGGTTCTAATATTTACTCTGGGATATGTACTTAATTTATAAACGTCCACTTTCAGACATGTCTTCGTTTTTGCTGGGTGGACCTAAACTCACCTGAATAACTGCACTATCTGAATGGTGCCTTCATCCCAGAATTCCCATTTTTACAGGATGTGCAGCTACAGCTTTATGCTCTTCAAGGGGCTTCTGTCAAGCAGCAGAACATAGAATAAAGACCTGTAATTAAGTGTCGTTCACCTCAATCCCCCTGTGCTCCAGCAGCCCCAGAGGACAGCCCCTCTCCCTTTTTTGCCTGGCTTTAAGACTTCCAGCCTGCCCCAACCTCCCCCTTGCTCCTGCACCACCTCTGGCTGCCGACAACTCTCCAGACCCAGTGGAAGAAACTCATCTCCTTTTCTTCAAAAAGGAGATTAAAGGATCAAAAACCTCTCACCAGGAGGCTTGGCTACCACCCCGAAATATTCCCTTCCTTGCAAGAGTATGAAGGTTATTAATCCTTTCTCTTCAAGCTTGCGCCACCCAGGAGCCCCACTGCAGCCTGCCGTGGCCAGGATGCCCCACTGCGCAGATTTTCTGCCTGCTCCGTGCCCTGAGAAGCTCCTTTTCTTCACTCCCAACCATCTAAAGTATTTGATGAGTACTTGAGTCAGGCACTAACGTTTAGTTCGTCTCCTGAAAAACAAGGGGGGAAACATATGGGTAATATGCAGCCTGCTCTGCAAAACAATAACGAAGCATCTGGTAACTTCTCCGGGAAAAGGAATGGAAGCTGAGGGGGTATTTTGCAGAACTTGGAAGCGTGCATGGGATGGCGTGCTGTTATCCAGCATGTGTCTAAACACACACAGTCTCCTAGCACAGCTTGAGGGGAGATATTTGGTGTGTTCATTGTAAATCTCTGGCAAGCCCAGCACACGGGCGCTCTGCTGCTGGCAGCAGGCACAGGAGCCAGCCCAGGCAGGAGGTGTGCCCAAAACTGCAGAGACACGGCTTGTGACAGAGCCATGGACACACCTCGCTGTGGCACAGCCAGCAGAGAAAACCCCTCACGGGCCAAGAGGTTTGTGCCAGCTGGGGGATATACCTATCCTAAAATTCAGGTTTTCCCTTCATTTATAGTCTAGCATCAAGTCTAATTTTATCCCCTGCTATGACAAAAAGGCAAATTCAGTTTGTGTGATTAAAATCTGAGGCATCAAAAATAGGCCTTCCAGATATCCCTTTTATTGTATTGCTGCACTCCCCATAAGCATGCATAAAATGCCAAATTTAACAAGCAGTACATGTAATGCACTACATAATGCTCCCATCCACGTTTCAGGTAGTGTGTGTTGAGCCACAATATCAGCCCGTACAACAGACCCGGGCTTGGTCTTAGCAGTGGAAGAAAAGAACACTAATTAGAGAGCTGCAGAGAATTGAAACCCAAGTTGTTATAAAATACTATAAAAAGGATCAATGCTGAGAGAGGGAAGGGCATGCAAGCAGAATACATTCTGCAAGGACATGATCAAAGGCAGGACAAATAGACTGCAAACACTCTGTAATGTGCAAACATCTCCAAGGTGTGTGAGGATCTGAGGAGCATCCTCCTCACAGCAGGAGGCTGCGGGCACATTTGGCGTGGTCTAATTCGCCAACAGATCACAGCCAGCTAATAAAGGCATTCCTCAAAGCCAGGCAGGCCGGGCTGGGCTGGGCTGGGCTGGCAGGGAAATGAGAGAGCTGCTCTCCATGCAGCAGGCTGCAGCCGCCCCTGCCTCTGCTCCACCTCCAGCACTGCAGGTAACAACACATGGCTGGGGCACTCTGGAGTGCAGGAGCCCTTGCTGGGGACACTCAGCAAGCCCCATGTTCACTTTGGGCTGTGCAGGAGTTCTTTTGGGGGACACTCAGCAGCCCCATGTTCACCTTGGGCTGTGCAGGAGTTCTTTTGGGGAACACTCAGCAGCCCCATGTTCACCTTGGGCTGTGCAGGAGTTCTTTTGGGGGACACTCAGCAAGCCCCATGTTCACTTTGGGCTGTGCAGGAGTTCTTTTGGGGGACACTCAGCAGCCCCATGTTCACTTTGGGCTGTGCAGGAGTTCTTTTGGGGGACACTCAGCAGCCCCATGTTCACTTTGGGCTGTGCAGGAGTTCTTTTGGGGGACACTCAGCAGCCCCATGTTCACTTTGGGCTGTGCAGGAGTTCTTTTGGGGGACACTCAGCAGCCCCATGTTCCCCTCGGGGTGGGAAGGGCCAGCAGCAGGTGCCCAGCTCACACCAAGGGCAGGAGCAGAGCCGGGAGGGGCTCAGCCCACACTCAGCTCACACTCCTGCCCTGGGACAATCAAGCTGCCAGCCCAAGCCCTACATCCCACTGACCCCAGCCAGCACCTCAGAGGCCCGTGTTAACCCCCATCTCAGCTGAAGAAATATTTTCTTTTAAGTGCAGCTCATTTCCCAAAACGATCCTCAGAAACACCTTGGATGCTCCTCCTCAAAGCACCAACCCAGGCCCAGAGTCCCTTTTTGCTCAGGAGATTCCACAGGGGAACGGCACAAGGGAACAGCCAAGCTGCAGAGCTCCTGGGGTTCAGGTGACCTCCAGCCCCTCGGCTCAGCCCCAGCTGTCACAGAGTGACTGCTGCCACATCAGCAGCTTTACCTGTCCCCCGCATGTCCCCACCACGAGCAAAGCAGCCCAGACTGGCTCAGGAGGGTCCCACGCCCATTCCCCAGCTGTGTCACTCGTGTCACTCTGTCCCTGGGCCTGTTGGATCTCTGCACCACCACTGGAGACAGACCCTCGGGCTCTGAATTTTTGTGTCCTTTGGAAATTAGGAGGGGATGGTGGCCCTAAAATTTCAGCTTTAACCCAAACCAGACTTCTGTACAGTGCCTGAGCATGCAGAATTCCAAGGAAGAATTAATTATTAATATCTTAATGTACCGAGGGCTGTGGTTTTCATTCTCCTCACAGCTGTCAGGGAGGCACGGATGCAGCAGCACCTTGTGTAATTGGAACCTTTATTTTACAAACAGGGCACTAGCCTGTGTTTTATCTCCTCTGATCCCTGTATAATACAATCAAGGCTCACCAATCACGGCTCCTTCCCCTTTGTTTGCCCTTCAGATGCTGCAGAGAGGCTCTTCTGTGCCCTGCACACTGAGAGTGGTGTGAACAGCTGCATCACACAGAGCTTTTGTCCTGACTTCAAGGTATCCCCGAAGTGCCAACTGGCAGCACATTCCAGCCTGGCCAGGTGCTGTTCTCCGAAAGATACCATTATATACCAACAATTAACAAAGCTATCAACACATTTCCTTTGTGCTCCTCGGTACACGGAATTTAAATACACTGCAGAAGGATAGCAGTGCCTGGCTGGCAAACAGAGACACATCTAGCTGCCAGAGCTGACACACGAACACAACCAAACCTCTGCTGAGCTGCAGAGGGATGGGAGCACACGCAGATCCGGAGCCTGCGGAAAACCCTTCAGCTACAGCCGGAGCAGAGGCCGCCCGTGGGACACTCGGAACTGCAAAGCATCAGCTGCAGTGGAAACCTCGTCAAATCTTAACCAGTCAGGGCACTTCAAAGGGACAGATTTGGTGTGAGCGTTTCAAGCTCAACACTTCTGCTGTTTCTGGGAAGGTCCCTGAAGGAAGAAAGAGCTCATTTTTCCCAGGCTGACTACAAATTTTGACAAATATTTTACTTTAAGGTCAGGATACTTTTTTACTTTTTCCAGGATGTCTTTTTTACTTGCAGAGAAGGCAAGTGGTGGGGAGCAAAGAGATGGATAAAAACAGCTTTAGTTTTCATGATAACCTGCCTGATTTTGAGATCACTTTATAAGTAAAGTTCATGGCCATTGAGTGTAAATATGGCTTGGATAAAGAGCAGGAAAACAGTGTGGATGATGTGAGGAGGGAAGATTGTTAATGATCAGAGCTGGAGATTGTATCAGGCTTTGCAGGTGAGCAACAGGAAGACCAGGACTACCTGAGCAGTGCTCTGGCTTCAGACATGAGAGGAGCAAAGGCTGTGCTTGGGTACAATCAGCTAGAGAATGGGCTTGTTTGAAAGGGAAGGAAAAGCAAATAGGATTTAGGTAAGTGAGCAGCAGAATGTGTGTCCAAATATCACATCCTCTCCCCAGCCTTAGCGTCACATCCTGGGCACAGAAACAATCTTCATTATTTTAGGAATAGGGGAAAAGGATGTATAAGCACAATTGGAAAACTAATTAAAGCAGTTATCAAATTATGAAGTTAATTTACCTTGAGCAACCCTCTGGTAACCCTGCAATCCAAGA
This sequence comes from Sylvia atricapilla, assembly GCF_009819655.1. Lineage (NCBI taxonomy): Eukaryota > Metazoa > Chordata > Aves > Passeriformes > Sylviidae > Sylvia > Sylvia atricapilla. The sequence goes on along the minus strand of NC_089151.1, from coordinate 20,938,907 downwards.
TCAGGGCAGTTTTGGAGGTCTCTTTTTCTCAGGGAGTCACAGCTGGCTCTGGCCCAAGGGGACATCTCCACTGCCCTGAGCTGTGGCCACTTTCTTCACCAGCCAGCAGTGGCAGAACAAGCAGGAGTTATGTTTTCTTGGCCAGGGAATCTCTAAAGGTGAGTGAATTTGCCTGTGCTGGGCTGGCTGCCCCTCTCTTGGAGCACACAGGGACGTGTGGCAGCCTCCCTGCAGTGCACTCACTGCCTCTGCCCTGGCTCCTTCCTGAACACCTTCCCTCCCTCCTCCCAAAGAGCAGCAAGTGTTGGAGTCCAGAGCATGAGGAAAACCCCTCAACTTGCCCTGGGGGGTCCCAGACCCTGGCTGGGGCCCCAGGAAAGCATTGCCTTTGACCTTAGTCCGTGGGGAAAACTTCCAATACTTAGAGATTAATTGAAAACAACAGAGATTTAGAATAGATAGTGGTTTAGTTTGTCACAGGGTGAAAATTTCGGTTTGGGTTTTTAGAATGGAAGTGGATGAGCAAGATGGAGAGTTTTGGGCGGTGCCTTCAGTTCTTCTCCTTTGACTCCATCTTCTGCTGTGACAGTGGCACAGAGACATTGGTGGAATGTATTTGATCAGAAATTGTGTGTCTAGACTCCATAGTAATTATTAGCACAAACCTGTAAACATAGTACATTTTCAGAGTTAATTGGATTAGAAACTTTTAAAAGCCCTGGAGACTAAGCCTGGTGTGTTAGGCAGTTCTGTTTTCCAGCACTAAGCCTGGTGTTAGGCAGCACGCACACCTTGAGACAAGGACTTGAATAAATGTCTTTAAAGATTGAAGCTGCAAGTTCCATGCATCTTTTAAACCCAGGTACAGGACTTTGTAAGGAAAAGACCCCAAATTAGGAGGTTCCTGGACACCAAATCTGAGAAGCAAGGACATCAGGAGGCTTTGGTGCAGTGTCTGCATTCCCTACCATGTCCCAAGAGCTCAGAAGCTTTCAGCTGTATCCTATTCACCATCTTTTCCTTGTCAGACATCTCTTGATGAGAACAGGGTCTGACAGGAGGGAGAGGAAGAAGGAAATTACATAAACAAAACAAAAGTGTAATATAATTGCCTCTGCAGATGAGCAGATCAGGTCTTGGCTGTTACCTTTATCTTCCTTCTGGCACATTCTGGATAGTTCTTTAAGGAATTCTCTGCTAAATGAAGCTCAGAGGGCAGGTTAAGGATTCCTTTTTCAAAGGAGTGGCAAGCTCTGCTCTCCTGTTTCACTCTCACTGTTTCATGCCATTTGCACCAATGTGAGCATCGATGGGGGAAACCTAAATGTTTCTTTTCAAGGCTCTGAAATAAAAGCACCAAGGCCATGGCTGAATTATGCAGGATGAAAGCACACTTCCATCCAGAGCCAGCCTCCCTGGGGTGTACTCCTGGGCTGTCTCAGCAACTGCTCTCAGCATCACAAAATGCCAGCTGACTGCTCCTGTTAGTGTTCCTCGGGACTCTCATCAATCACAACTTAAGCCTTTCCCAGGGAGTTACTTAGGGAAACAAGGCCATTCCTCGTGCTCATCCTGCTCTGGAGATTTTCAGGGCCTCCATCATTCTGAGTTAGGCAGGTGCTTTGTTTCTCCCCTTGCACAACTTCTAGGTACAAACTGCTTTTGATTTAGCACCCAGATTAAATCCTTACCCCATCTCGATTTTCTAATTGAAAAAAGGCCTGAGGCAAATTTAAGGAAAGTTGTCCCTGATTCCTTCTCTCAGAGTAAAGCTGTGACATATTGAAGAAGGACACAGAGGATGTTGAGAGTGAGGTGTTTCAATGCTGCCTGGAGAAGACAGACCATGAGGTCCTGATGAGAACACAGAGGGATGTCACACTGAGCTGCTTGGCTTTTGTTCAGGGTTATTGGGCAGAGCAAGCTGAAGATATTCCTTACAGTGGGGATAGTAGATCAACTCCAGATATTTTACCTGCAGGCAGAACATCACCCTGGCATTCCTGGAGTGCTTAAACAGATCGAGACTAACTCCAGAGGCTAAATACAGTTAAAACAGGTTAGATCTTGTAAGAAATAAAATGCAAATGACTGAACTAAAACAGGTCTCCACGTCCCATGTCCAACAAGAACAATACTTTTGCTCACTTTCTGACAATTTATTTGCAATATGTGCAACCTGACACAATTCCAGGCTGCTTTGAAAGGTGCTGAAATAGCCATTCAAACTCTTAATCTGATTGCCTACATGGAAATGTTGCCATCCCTTTCAGATATTTCAGCTACAAAATTCTGAAAAGCAAATTATCCAAATCTCTTAAAGGCTCAAAATTAATAAGCATTACCTAAATTTCTTCTAAAAACAAAATTATGTCTGATTTTCTCTCAGTGTTTCTACCAGCTGAAAGCTATGCTTTATTTTGTGGAGCATAAAAAAGGAAGCAGCAAAGTTTTAAAGAAATTATGAACTTCCTTGAAAGCTGGAGAGAAAAGAAGTGAATCTTTCAACTCCAAAATGCAAGGTAGACAGCAAATTCCCAGCATTTAAACCAGCAAGGACTACATAATTTTGCAGTCAAGATTACTGCATTGACAGCTTTATTTCTCAATTTTTAACTTGATAACATTTAGCAGAGGTTTCAGAAAGTATCTGTTTACATGGGGTTTTATCTTACTTCTAAGGTACTTGATTATTTTGTTTGGGTTTGGGCTGGAGGGTTGTTTTTTTAGTTAGTAGGAGAATGACAGTGATAGTTTAAAAAAAATCTTTAGTTGTAGTTACAGTAGAGGAAAACTCTCTCTGAATACCATTTAATTTCCATGATAGAGTTATTTCTGAAATCCAGACTCCAAAACCTATCAATTGAATGCATTAGATGGGTTTGCACACCTAAATTTATGACTTAAAATGGTACCAAGTGTGTTCACACAGAACTATGACCCATGACCACTTAAGTGACCCTTACCAAGGGCTAGCGGTGTTTTCCCAGGCTGAGGAAGTGATTTACTTGAGTGATCCTGGTAAGGGGGAACTCCAGCTCCAAGTTCTGCCTTGCTTGCCCTACTTTAGCACCTCACCAAAACTTCTGGGGGAGCAGTTCCTCATCTGAGAGGTGGAACACAGCCAGGCCTCTGTGGGAACACGGGGCTGCTCACTTCCACATAGCGCTGTGGGAAATCCAGCACCCAGAGAGATTTCTCAATGAAGCAGCCTCAGAGTTAACTGGGGTCGCTTAGGGAGGCCTTGAGGATGAAATGGGATGGCTCCACCAGCACTGCAGCATCCTGAGGACACAGAGTCCAGGAGATCTGTACCCTGTCTGTGCAGCCACATGGATGGAGGGATGGAGGGATAGAGGGATGGATGGAGGGATGGATGGATGGAGGGATGGAGGGATGGATGAGTGGAGGGATGGATGGAGGGATGGAGGGATGGAGGGATGGAGGGATGGAGGGATGGATGGATGGAGGGATGGATGAGTGGAGGGATGGATGAATGGAGGGATGGATGGAGGGATGGAGGGATGGAGGGATGGATGGATGGATGGATGGAGGGATGGATGGATGGAGGGATGGAGGGATGGATGGATGGATGGAGGGATGGATGGATGGAGGGATGGAGGGATGGATGGATGGATGGAGGGATGGATGGATGGAGGGATGGAGGGATGGATGGATGGATGGAGGGATGGAGGGATGGAGGGATGGAGGGATGGAGGGATGGAGGGATGGATGGAGGGATGGAGGGATGGATGGATGGATGGAGGGATGGAGGGATGGATGGAGGGATGGAGGGATGGATGGAGGGATGGATGGAGGGATGGAGGGATGGAGGGATGGATGGAGGGATGGAGGGATGGAGGGATGGACAATGGATGGATGGATGAAAGGATGGTTGTACAACCACAGACTTTATTAACTGTGGTAGTAACTGATGAGCCTGTGGCCAGCCCATTTTACGCACAGCTCCTGGGTTTTAAACTGAAAACTGCACCTGCAGCTGCTTCATCCCTGCACTCGAAGGCTCATCCCTGAATGTGGCACCACCCAGGTCCCTGTGGGCTGTCCAGTGCCATTCCAGGGACCTGGGCAGCTCGCAGAGAGCAGGCACAGCCACCCTGGAGTGCTCAGCAGGAGCCTGTGCACCACATCTTTTGTGCCCACCCATCCCCAGGGACAGGGACAGCTTTCCAAAGCCTGTCTTCTGGTCTCAGCTGTAATATAAACAATAATAATTCGAGGAAAAAAATATGAAGCATTAAAGCATTTCTCTACTTTTTAAGAAGAGCTCAGTAATGACATGAATTAAAATTGCTAAATGAGTTGAGGGTTATGGTTCTCTCCAGTGAGGAAGAGAAATGTCAGTCTGTGGAAACAGCAGGACTTGTACTGGTTGGAAATTCAAATGGAGAAATGGTTGGGATGGAGTTGGCTTTGGAGAAAACAGTTTAAAAACCTTTTTATACCTCTTTCTCTAAAACTAAGATTATACTTGATCTCAAATATAAAAAGTCATATTTTGTCCAAGAGTCAAAATAACAGGAGCATATTTCTTAAAAAAAAAAAAAAAAAACAGAGTTACATCAAATTGTGGTTCACAGTCCCTCCCATCAAATCCTGACAATAATTTTTACTGTCAGTAGCAGCAATAAATGATTGCCCATCTTAGCTGAGGAGGACATGCAGCTTATATGATCCAAACAATTGGCAGTAACATGCACAAAAGTAAGGAAAAAGCATTATCCAGATTACTAGAGCAGCAACCTTCTGTAACAGGCTTATATAGTACAACCTGTAGAAATATTCATTTGTCTCTTTGCTTAATGCAATGCCTAGTACATGGAAATTATACTTTACACCATCTTATTTACTACAAGCAAGAAGGTTAATGCAGGAGAACATATTAAAGGTCATTTCCATTCTTTGAAATTATTAAGTGTAGCACTTGCAGAATCTTTTCAGGGAGATTTGCAACATAAAATGCTTTTAAATAACTCCATGGATAACTGCATTAAGATAAATCTTCAGACAGTGGAGGCTGGACAAAGAACTTGGAATAAAACAGCAGCCTCCATTTGAGAGTCCCGGGTTGTCTTGAGTTTCCAGACCAGCAGTGCTCACTGCACACCCTCATGTTCCATGGCTCTTGTAGGCCCAATAGGAACATTTTTATGTGCTTGTGACTAGATTAATTCAAGATTTCCATATTGGCAGAAACCTTTAGTGGACTGGAAATACATTCTTTACTGTCATTTAACCAGATCCCTCAATGGCTCCAAAAATACTGACACCATTAAAGGAAGCTCACTAAACAAGAGCAGGAATCAAGCTGAATACCCCATGGTCCTGTGGTGTTGGCCCCAGAAACTCCTCTTGTCATCCTGCAGAAAAGGTTTGGTTGATTTGGAGCAGAAAGGACTGTCAGAACTCAGCAGCCAGCACGGGAGAAGCTGGGTCTGTGACCAGTGAGGAAGATTCAAACAAGCCCAGGCATGGCTGGAGCCCCATTTCATGCTGCTCTTTGTGAGGGGGGAATATTTTTTGTTAAACTGGCAGTTTTAAGAAATTGTTTTTACTACTTTTTGTTCAGTGTTGTCTCCTCTTGAGGTAACACAGCTACAATACCCAAAGCTGGTGATAATGAGAGAGATGCACAGAGAAAGGGAGGAAAGCAAAGAGGAGGCTCCTGTATTTTGATCAGCAGTTGTAGCACACATGGCAGGAATCGTTGAGCTTCCACATGCAGGAAGCACAGGAAAGCCAATCATATCTTCCCTAAATTAGGTCATAAGAGGAGCAATGGGATGTGTCAAAATTATGAGGTGGAGAGGCTCCAGCTGTGTAACATTTTGGCGGTCTCTGTTAGCACTGGCAGCTACAGGGACACTGCCATGCCTGAGTTACACCAGGTGACATTCCCAAAGCACTGACAAGCTCATAAACACCACAAATCTTCTCCCCAGGTCCACTGAAATGCTTCAGCAGCCTCAAGCTGCCCACAGGGACAGTGTGAGCCCCAGCAAAGCCCTGCTAGTGCTCCCTGGGCATCAGCTCCCAGCAAAGAGTGAACTACAAACAGCCCAGAGAGAGCAGGAGGGACGAGCTTCTGCTTGGGAAACCTTTTAATTTTGTTAATTTATCACTTTTCAGACTCAGTAATCACTTGCTTCTGCCTAAAAGCCATGAAACCCCAATGGAAAAGCCAAAGTGATGGGAAGTGTCACCATGTTCTTTAAACATCCTCAAGCTGTTGGCACTGGTGGGGTCAGCAGACCAAAGAGTGCTGCCTGCTCCTCCATCCTCACAGCTGCACTTCCACCTGAGCACAGCAGCAGGGTCTCTGCCCATGTCCACAGCCCCTGCAAGGGCAGGGTAGCCCTCCAAAGAGGGGGCAAGATGCCATTGAAGGGCTTCTCCTTCCAGCACAAGTCACTGTGGCACAAACATCAGGAATATTTTCCTGCTGAACTCTGCTGTCAGCTACAGGCCATAATTTCTACCCTCGGACACATTACAAGCATAATGGAGAACACATAAATGAATGTACAATCATTACAGATATTTATATGCATCCTGCTGGTGAGAGATCATGCCTATAATTCATATGTGGTAAAGCCACAAAATTATGAAGGTCTTCCTAGCACAGCCGTTCATAATCCAACAGGAATCCATTACATTTTTATTTCTCGTGCTACAAGAGGCAATTTATGACTGTCTGTATTTCACATTATGTTTTAGAGGTGATGATAATGTAAAAGCAGCCTGACCTCAAAATGGAATAACTGATTGAGGCAAAGAGCCATTGCACAAAATGTATACTTGGTTTCTTAAAGACATAAGCAACTACAGCTTTTCTAATTTTTGTCATGGAATTCACTTCAGAAAAACATTTTTGTCAAATTAATTTCTTTCATTTCATTTTCCTTTTATGCACAGAGGTCTGGATTTATTTGATTTCCTTCATTCCAACCAAACATACAAATTCAGGTTCTTTCAGAAATGTTAAAATGCCTCATTCTCTGGTCTTTCAGTCTGGTCCTTCCCAAGCCCCTCTGCAGTCAGTACTGAGCTGTTCTCAGCCCAAATGGAAATTTCAAGACTGTTACTATTTATCTACTTCCTTATTGTGTTGTGAGACAAAAGCTCTTGGTGTATTTACAAGTATTTAGGAGTTACAGTGGTGATATTGTTAAAAGAGGCCAAGAGTTAATGTCAGAGTTGTCACACCAAACTACCCAAAATTTGATAGATCTGAGATGTACTTATTCCTTTATAGAAGTGAAATAACATTTGTGATAACAACTACCCTCTGTCCTCTGCAAAAGTGTTCCTTTTGCAGTGCTGTTGTTGTGGGGTTTGTTATTATTTCTGGAGATAAGTGTCCTATTACCTCCATTTGATTTCCTACCAGCAGAATAATTCTGTTCATACCTTTGCAAACCCACCACATTTTCATTTTCAGATTCTCAAGTCCCCAGTATTAAGGATAGCCTTGCCATATTCTGATAACAGTTTTTTAAAAGCAGTAAATTCTGTTGTCTCTTGAAGGGCTGCCTTTCCAGGGGCAGGAGTATTTCAGAGCAGATCTATAAAAACTGACAGCTAGCTAAACTTTATACATCTTGACCTCACTAAGAGTCCTGTTTCACCTGCAGCAGAGCCATTTATACTGGCATCAGGTGTTGCACAAGTCTGGCTGCAGTAAAATTACCCTTAATAAGCCAGACTATATTTTAAAAGAAGATGAAATAATAGCTATAATATTTAATGTGTCATTTAACTGTCACATTAATAGTAAATCCATCAGTAAAGATGACAGAGGTACAGTGATTTAGCAGTCACCAATCCAGACCATCAGAGCTTTATGTTAACACCAGCAAAGAGCATTTTGGGGCTGAGCCATGCAATTTCTCAGATAGAAAATTACTTTCTTGAGGTTCCTGAACTGTCACAGCTACACGGGATTGTAACGAGGCTGCTCAAAATTAGTCAGGGTACCAGAACATGTCTCCAGCAGGAGTAAGACATGATGCCACTTTCCAGATTTTACTGGGATACCTCCTGACGGACTATTTTAATTTTTTTAAATATCATTCTGACTACACAGCATTTTGTACTGTAACGGTGCTTTCTTCTTTTCACGTTAAACAAGCCTAATGTTAGGCAAAGGTACAAATTTATTTCCCACAGTGTGATGCCTGAACTGCAACTGAGCTTTTGAATGTTTCAGGGATGTCAGCCCCAAGCTCCTTAGTTCACCAAGGAAAATTCCAGTTGCCAAAACATCCTCTTTTCCATGGAAGGGCAACAGCTCCAGCTCCACATGCCCTGCTGTTGTCCCTCAATTCATTGAAAATGTCACCAGTGCAGGTTTAGCAGATGCCACATGGCTCATGTGCATGAAAGCCCTTTTTCCTGGGGCACTGGGTGTTGCTCTCCAGCCTCCCAGAACAAGGGCAAAGCTCCTCAGTCCATTACACACATCCTTGGCCATTTGATCATTCGGCTTACAAACCCTCTAAAGATTAGCCATGAAAACAGCCCAATTTACCATGATCTGCTTTAGGCTGTGTGCTCTGGGAAGCTTTCAGGACTGAAGCTGCAGCCCTGGTTTCAGTCTGTAGTGCTGACCTCCCCCAGTAACAACTTTCATGGCCACCGCTCAAAAATTCAGTAGCCTCTGGCTGCAGATAACCATCCACCAAGCAACCTTAAATGTTATCCTCTCAAGGTTAAAAAAGTGTGTTTTGGATTATTTTGGCTTTCAGGTCACATTCTTGCATCCTTCCTGAACTCCTGCTTCCCAGGAGATTCTGCCCAGTGATGGATTCAATGTGTTTTTCCTCCTGTTCTTTAAAGCTGATTCATTCATCACCCTAGGTGGGGTACATTTTTTAAGGCCTGGAATGAGAGCTGCTCAGCACAAAACAGCATGTGGGAAAAGGGAAAACTGCTGAAAGCAGGCCTGGGGTAGGACTGGGGAAGAGTCCAGAGAAATGCACAAAAACCTCTCTTATCAAACCCAAAACTTTGTATCAAGCAGCTCATTGCACCTCCCGCTCAAAATCTCTGGAATCTCAACTGATGTTCCAGTTGTTATCCTGCATTAAGATTTACTCATATTAATCTGGAGTATGGCCCAAAAATGTCAAAGTTTTCTTTCACCTTTGCTGAGGGAAGGCACTGGGAAAGAAAACTGCTCCACAGCCAGCCTGGATTGGTGCTGTCTGCACAATGAACACACCACCACAGACAGAAACTATTGCAAGTGTTTTTCACATCACTTTTAATAGACAATGACTTTCCTCCATACATACTCTCTGTATCTACGCTCATGCTCTTGGCTCTCCCAAATTACTGCCAAAGAAGACCTTTTAGAAAACAAGACCAGCTTTCTTTGCAACCAGAGTTGGGCATGTCTTTAAAAGATATGTCTCACCATTTACTTTTCACATTACAACCAAAAGGAATTAGGATGTAAAAACTACACATAAAATAACAAAGCTACTTCCAAGATGGAGTAAATGTAAAAACTGAGGAACTCTCCTCTTCAAATCAGCTTAAATTAATAACAGGCTCCGCCTTTGCACAGTGCAGAAATACATTCTCACTAGAAATTCCCTGGTCATTGAAGATTTGGCTCTTGTAGGTCCTGCTGTGTTTGGGACAGGTCACAAAGCCCAGGGCACAGGGTCTCATCTCTAGGGGTAGTCACTAGTGCACTGTGTGCACATAAACAAACCCACTATTTAGAACTCAGGTGGTTAATACCCAACAAAACCACAGAAAACATTTTGAATTCAGACCTAAAAGCACTGTTGAACTACCAGCACAGAAAAAAAATAAACCCTAGAGATGAAATCTTTCTGCTGCTGTTGATTTTCATGTATCACTAACCTACATAATCTGTTACTTAATCTACCATCACTAATTTTATTGGGCCAATGCTGATGATTTTTTAAGCTGTCATTAGACACAGAAATGAAGACAGACAGATGTCACAGTCACAGAGGAGACACTAACCAGGCAGAAGGGGTGTGCCCACTGAAGTCCTATCAGCACACAGAGTGATTATCATATCTTGAGGCAACAGGTCCTCAGGATGGGGCTTCAGACACAGGCAAGGGGAGACACAACCCTTATCTGTTGGAGGAAGCTGATATGCACAGCAAAGAGTATCTTGGATCTCCTCCAAGATCTCCTATTTCTAAAATGCAGTAGTATTAAAACGCTACGCTAACACAGAAAAACAATTTTCTCCCTTTCCTTGCATTTTGCTTTGTTTCCCCAACAGCCAGTTTCTGAGGCGTGGAAAAAAACACCCAACAATCCCAAAAGAGAAAATCCCGCTGTAAAGGCACAAGTTTGCCATTCTACCACAGTCTCTACCTTCTTTCAGCAAAGTCCAAACACAATGTGCTTCCTGCCCCAAGCTTTGTTATGCAACGGAAATCCTTTCAACAGAAGCATAGATGGTCAAAACACACCAGAACTACTGCATTCAGATGGGAAAAAAAGTTCCCTTTCCCACCTATTATTCTATTCAAAGTGAGCCTGAGGGCGTTAGTGCCACCCAGGCTGTGTGTGTCCCTTCACCATGACAGGTGGGTTTCACTGAATGTCTGCAGAGAGCTGAGAAATGGGTTGGTCATTTTTCTCTTCTGTAAAAATCTCCACTTGTGACAAAGGAGAGGGGACAAGACATAGAATCATTAATCCAATAAGTGAACACATGCAACAAATGCCATGGGAAATCCCAGCTGGGACACCGGGCCAGCCCAGCACCACCAGTGCCAAGCCAGTGTCACCGTGGGGAGGACAGTGACAGAGAGGCCAGCAGGGAGCGGAGCACCCCACTCCCAGCTGCATTTGGGGTGTTCCTCACTTTGCTCTCCGAGTTTCAGAGATCCTTTGGCCCTGCACACCCCTACAAGCAGAGGAGGATGGGGGAAGCAGCACATGACACAAGAACACACAACAACACCCCTGAGGGGCCGGGGAGGCCAGCACTGACAGCAGCATCCCCAGTGTGTTTTTCTTGCTTTGACTGCTGATTAAGTCCTTTGTGTGTTTGCATCATTTATACACCAGAAAGCAGCTCACACTACATAATGCACACAGCAAAATGTTACCAATCCAATTAAAACCAGAAGTCAGCTTCTGCTTTCCAGAAAATGAAGGCAGCAGTTGATTTTTAGTGATAATAAAAGCCTTTAAAATCACCATTGTAGTTCTTAGTACTTTCAAAAGATACCCTTCCAAGTCATATCAACCTCCAAGACTAACGCCAGGATTCAGATTACTTGACTCATTCCAGCAATGCTGTTAAAGGAAATGAGATGATTCTTCCCACCATGGGGGACACAGTAAGTTGTATTGTTATAAAATTCTGGGTCACGCATCAGGATCCAAAATTTAAAAATCTAAGCCATCCTTGAAGAAATATGATCCACAAAAACCAGGAAATCAGTAAGAAAATCGATAGGAAATAATATTTGAGCTATTGAAAGACAGATTTGTTTCACAGAATCACAGAATCATAGAATTGTTTGGGTTGGAGATCAAGTCCAAGTGTTCCCCCAGCACTGCCAAGGCCACCCTGCCCCCAAGAGCCACATCCACAGAGCTGTTAATTCCTCCAGGGATGGGGGCTCCAGCTCTGGCCTGAGCAGCCTGTTCAGAATCCCAGAATCATTTAGGATGGAGAATCCCTCCCAGCCCATCCAGTCCCAGCTGTGCCCCATCCCCACCTTGTCCCCAGCCCAGAGCACTCAATGCCACGTCCAGGGATGTGCACTCCAAACCTCCCTGGGCAGTTCCAGTGCCTGAGCACCCTTTCCATGGGGAAATTCCTCCTGGTTCCAAGCTGAGCCTCCCCTGGCCCAGCCTGAGGCCGTTCCCTCTGCTCCTGTCCCTGTTCCCTGGGAGCACAGCCCGACCTGTCCCCTCCTGGCAGGGACTTGTGCAGAGCCACCAGGTCCCTCCTGAGCCTCCTTTTCTCCAGGCTGACCTCCAGTTCCTCATTTCCAGTGTTTGACAACCGTTCCAGTAGTATTCAGTCACAGAATTTAACAAAAAACACTTTGAAAATTTAATTAAGCTACAGCAGGGTAAATTGATAGAAATGTTGCCCTATTGCCTCCAACGCCTTGCAAGAGTGGAGAAAGGAGCACTTTGTGAGCCAAGGCTGGTCTGAAGATTTCATTTGCCCCATGATCAGCACAACAGGACCCTGTTCCATCCTGGACATCACAATAAACTTCCTCAGCAATGATCCCAGCAGGTCCCAGCGTCATTTCTGATGAGGTGGTTTAGCCCTGAAACACAGAGCACCAGGATCAGACCCTACATTACCCTTCAGCCAGGAGATTTTTGTCATGCATATCGCATCAGGAAATATTTTTGGCACCTTGTAGGCCATATCTGTTGTGGCTGGGGCAGGTCAGGAAAGCAGGAAGGCTGGATTCAATCACTGGAGATTCCCTGGTCCCATGGCAGAGGCTGCTCCCTCCTGCTCTGCAGAGGTTTGAGGGCACGGTTCTGCAGAACAGAGCAATCTGGAGGTGCCACAGGGGGAAACAGGACAAGAGTAAAACCTGAGGAGCTGCAGGAGGAGAAGGAGAAGGAGGAAATGCAGTGTACTGGCTGAAAAATGACAGGGTGAGGAGAGAATCCCCAAACAGCAACAGAAAACACAAATTCACAGCTTTGTGACAGGAGTATCTGCAATCATCCAACCTTCCCCGCCTGTTTAATCCCAGCAGTTCCCTTCAAACCAGCACGTCACACCTCTGCAGCCCCCCAGGCTCTTGGCTACCCCTTATCACTAGAGCTGCGTGCAGCCACAGTGCTCCTGCTGACAGACACAACCTCTGCAGAAGCCACACGGTCCCTGACCCTCCAGCAGTGGCAGAATGAAGCAAAAATTGTTCCACCACTGAATTCTTTTTGTTTCACAAACAGTCGATTTATGATGCAAACTCTATTTGAGCATCTGTATGAACAGGGCACACAACAGAGCAGGCTCAATTTGTCATGGGCTCGTTGGTCTCTTGCTCTGGAAAGCCAAAACAAAACCTGGAATTTCTCCTTGGCCTGATTTGTGATGCATTCAGCCCTTACTGAATAGTCTGACTCTGTGGCTACAGTTCCTTTTCATTTTCCTCTACTTGCAGGATGTCAAATCAAAATAATACTAATACTGCTAGTAGTAGTAGTAATTAAACAAAAGCGAGAAAATAACAATAACAATAATAATAATAACAACAATAATAGTAATTTTCACATATACTCAAGCCACCTGGACTGGTCAATTACCGCTAAAGAAGTGCAATTATATGTCCAATTATTATTTTTATTCTTAATAATAATAATTACAATTGTAAAGTGCAGGTTTTTGCACAATAGTTGTCTACAGCCATGCTGAAAGCTTTTTATATTTGCATGTGTGTAATAATCAGAGATCAAGTCTGCTCCAATAAAGTGATTTATCACAAGAAACCTGACTTTGTTACTAGCTTTCCTGTAGTGTATTAAATACTTCATAACACAAATGTAGCCATTGGGTGCCCATCCTGTTAGTCTCAATGGGACTGTGAAAAAAAAAATCTCCTTTTTGTAACAACAGCAATAACTTTTGTTTTTCCCCTCCAGGTAAGACAGGACAGAAAATCTTTGCTGTGACAGGCAGAGAGTGCTTGTGAAACAAACACACACAGATGTGCTCCTCTATTTTAGCACCAAAAAGCTGCCCCTTGCTGGCCATCTTCCAGGCAATGAAATCCCCGGCAGCCAGGCTGGCTCCCACACCACTGGAACTCTCTCTCCAGGCCCACACCTCTGGATTTTCTCCCCACACCCAGTTGGAAGAGCCACCAAAGAGCATCCCCCAGCCAACAGCACATTCCAGGCTGTTGACTCACAGCATCCTCTGCCATTTTTAAACGTGCTCATGTTTGATGCTCACATTTCATGTTTAATGCTCTGTGCAGCCCTGGCTGCAGCACCACCCCACAGGGCTGACTGGGACTGTCTCTTTTCCAGCCCAGCTCCCCCACGCCAGCCCCTCGGAAGATGTGAAGGCGATTCTCATTGTGCTCCGCGCACCTGCAGCTGCCGGCCAAGGTCACCAGAGGAAACAACAGAACCCTTCCAGAGAGCCCCTTCCTTTGTCATCTGAAAACGGGCAGGAAACGCTGGAAGTGCCCTAAGAACTCCTAATGAGCTCTCAGCCCTTGCAGAAGCCAAAGGCAGACAGTCAGTGCAGGACCCTTCCAGCTGAAATCGCCTGCTCTACCCTCCCCTGCCTTGAGGACAAAGAGCATCAAAAACCGGCTGTTTCAGACCAAAATCCACATTCCCGTGTTCACAGGGATTCCTGTGCTTCAGAGCACAGGGACAGCCACAGAACCTGGCTTTCAGGGAAGGGCAGGGCCAAGGGCTGGGTCAGAGCTGCTCTGGCTGCACCTCCCCATCCACCTGGATCCAGGTTCTATTGCTCTGCTTTCAGCTCAGGAGCCCTTCAGAGAAGGCTCTGAGTTATTCTGTAGTATAAATAATATTAATTACCAGCCCTTTTATTTCATGAGCACTCGAAGCCCATTTAAAAATATTGTACTGGCTGTGCAAATAATACATAAAAGGTGGGGGGTTTTGAAAACCAAGAGTTTTAAAATTATGCTTTCTCTTCAAAACAGATTAATAAAGTTAAATCAGCATAATTTTCTGCTGCATTGAACTGGAGACAAGTCAAAATGGCTGAAAGTCTGCTTGAAGTATTTCAGGAACTTTTCTCTTTCCTCTTGTTTATTGTAAATATATCTTTATAGAATAAGTTAATTTTGCTACATACTTTTTCAGGAGCACACGGGAAGACAGATCCTAACAGAGCTGTTCATGCACAATCCTTGCAAACTAGCAAGATCAATCATTTTCCTTTCCTCTGAATTTCCAAAATTAATGTTAATCCTGAGAAGTCAAAGCAAGGATTTAAGTGCATTAAATTTTCCATTGTGCCTTTAAATATACATATTCTCTCCCTTGAGATTCTTTTTTGGATGTTAGGAACCAGATCTTATTCTTTTTAATCTCTGTAAAAGTCCACAGGGATGGGCACAGTGTAACCATTTGAATGGCCAAGATGAAATAGCAGCAAAAGAAAACTGTCCAGAGCTGATATATTTCAGTAGGAATCATTAATTCCTAAAGCTTGGATTTTTTCATTATTCATTACCCATTTTTCATCCTGTATTACTCCCTCAGTTTGCAGAGCTGCAGTGACACCCTTACAGCTCAGAAGTGTTGGTGTGTGGCTGGGGGGAGCAGCCTCACACCTCAAACTGAGCAATTCACAGGTAAACACGAGATTAAAAATTATTTTTGCACTGCACTGCAAAGATCAGTCACTGAAATCTGGCATTTTAGAGACTAAACCCTCCAAGGTCTGTGACTAATTTCCCTGAGTATTTGCAGGGTACATCCTCATGCCAAAATTCCAAATGATGATACCCAAACCCAAATACTCAGATTTCCATCTGATTTGTACCACCCCTGTGCTTGAAAGCTAGGAAGTTACTTTTACAATTCTAAACAGAGCATTAAGAATCAAATGCTATTGTATCAGTTCTAGAGAAAGCCTGAAACTTTTACATTCCACATTCCACTGCAATGGCTAAATTCAAACCAGCCCAAATGAGAGCAGCCTCACTGCTGAGGAGACATCAGAGCCTGCAGAGTTTTAATAAAGGCAAAGCCTGGCTGCTGTAGCCTGCACACAGATGGCTGCCTTTCAGCAGGCTGGGGGCAGAAATCCATCCTGACTGGTTTCCAAGCCATTAGGACTTCTCACACATCCATCCACTCAGTGGCTAAAGGGGCACAATGCCCGCTGCAGCTCGGGGACAGTGCAGGGGGGATGGCACTGGTGCTCTTAAACCATCTGCACTTGCACAGGGTTTGGCAGCAAGAGCAGGACTGGCAGCCTGGGCCTGGGGTGTAATAAAAGGAGTGTAATAAATGAATAAAAGTCACTGAACCAATTTACAAGGCATTAGTGCCTTGGCTCTCACACTTCAGTCCATCAGCAAGGATTCATCCAGAGTAGCTCTCTCCACTCTGCTTTTGGCAAGTGCTCAGCTCCTCCAACAGCTTTGGAGAAGGCACATCACCTCCTTCCCTCACCCCGTGGGCCTGTGAGCAACACAAAACCCATCTGGGACCCCGTGCCCTTGGGAGAAGAGTGACAGCAACGGGAGTGGCATCCATGTGATCCATGAGGACAGTCTGTGGAGTCTCACACAGGGACTGTGTGGGGCTGGAGCCACATCTGGCACTGCCCAGCCCAGCACGATCCCACATGGACCCCAGGGTGTCCCAGCCACTCCCAGCCAGGGAAGGATGGGGAACACACGACAGAGAGAGCTGGGCACAGCAAGGTGACACCAGCTGGGCTGGGACAGCAAGGGCCAGGCAGGGCCATGGCTGTGGCACAGGAGACATCGAGTGTGTGTCAGTGTGTGAGTGTTTGTGTGTGTGTAGGTTGAGCATGAGGCAGCAGTGTGCCCAGGTGGCCAAGAGAGCCAATGGCTCCTGCCCTGGATCAGGAATGGTGTGGCCAGCAGGAGCAGGGAGGGCATTCTGCCCCTGGACTCAGCCCTGGTCAGGCCACACCTCGAGTGCTGTGTCCAGCTCTGGGTGTCTCAGTTTAGGATGGACACTGAGTGCTGTGTCCAGCTCTGGGATCTCAGTTTAGGATGGACACTGAGTGCTGTGTCCAGCTCTGGGATCTCAGTTTAGGAAGGACACTGAGTGCTGTGTCCAGCTCTGGGTGTCTCAGTTTAGGAAGGACACTGAGTGCTGTGTCCAGCTCTGGGTGTCTCAGTTTAGGAAGGACACTGAGTGCTGTGTCCAGCTCTGGGATCTCAGTTTAGGATGGACACTGAGTGCTGTGTCCAGCTCTGGGATCTCAGTTTAGGAAGGACACTGAGTGCTGTGTCCAGCTCTGGGATCTCAGTTTAGGATGGACACTGAGTGCTGTGTCCAGCTCTGGGTGTCTCAGTTTAGGATGGACACTGAGTGCTGTGTCCAGCTCTGGGATCTCAGTTTAGGATGGACACTGAGTGCTGTGTCCAGCTCTGGGTGTCTCAGTTTAGGAAGGACACTGAGTGCTGTGTCCAGCTCTGGCCCCTCAGTTTAAGAAGGACCTTGGGATGCTCAGATGCATCCACAGAAGGGCAGCAGGAGTGGTGAGGGGTCTGGAACACAAGTCCTGTGAGGAGCAGCTGAAGGAGCTGAGGGTGTTTATCCTGGAGAAGAGGAGGCTCAGGGGGGATCTCATCACTCCCTACAGTTCCCTGACAGGAGGGTGCAGCCAGAGGGGTCGGGCTCTTATCCCAGGGAACAGCAACAGAACAAGAGGACACAGCCTTAAGCTGCACCAGGGGAGGTTTAGCTGGACATTAGGAAGAGTTCCACACAGAAAGGGTGATTGGGCATTGGAATGGGCTGCCCAGGGAGGTGGTGGAATCACCGTTCCTGGAGCCTGGATGTGGCACTCAGTGCCAATGTCTGGGTGACAGGCTGGTGTTGGGTCACAGCCTGGACTCAATAATCTCAAAGGCTGATTCTGTGACTCTGTGCTTGGGTCTGTGTGTGTGTTTGTGTGTTCCACAGCACAGCCAGAGAGCTCCAAACCCATGAGGCCACACCAGAGGAAGGAGGGTGAGCTGTGACCAGGACACACCAAGGTCAGTGCCGTGACTTCACTTGGAATGTACACATGGAGATTGAATCACTGGGGCAGCTCAGTGTGAGGACAGGAAAGGAAAATCCAGAGACTTCAAGGGGCATCAAGGAAAGCATTTGAGATATGGGTCACCTCACGTCCTGCAAACACCATTTCCCTTCAGGAACTGGTTTATTGACAGTCACTGGAGCAAAGCCCCAGTGAGCAATGTCCCGTCCCTGGCAGTGCACAGGATACAGCACAGTGGGAGGGACAGTGGGTGAGCAACAGCCCTGAAAGCACCCTCAACCAGGGGTGAGCTGCCTGTTGTTGCACCGGGCTCTTTTCACCCCAGTACTGTAAAATCTTCCTCTCAGGATAAAACTCCATCTTCACTTGAGTGGCCACATGAATCCCAGCACAGCAGAGCTGTTTGTGTGCTGTAGCTTTTGGGATGACAGCTCTCCCCTCTGCCTGGAATGGTTATTTGGTATACAGGTTGCAGTTCAAGTAATAATCTGACTTTCTATGTCCCCTGAAGCTCTTGTAGAATAATGGGAGGCATAAAAATTAGGTTTCAGACTTTTTTGAATGAAAAATTAACATTATTTAAAGGAGGTAAAAATAACCTTCTGTTTAGGAGTTTTCTAGCAGACATTTAACTGCAGGACATTGAAAGAGGCAGTACTGCTGAGTGCAGGGACCTCTGCCCCTGGTCACCCCAGTGCTGAAGTCAGGAGCTTGCAGGCTGAGCCACCAATGGGCAGAATGCCACAGGAAAGCCAGGGCCAGGATGGACAAACAGTTGTGTAAACAGTGCAGGAAGAAAAGAGAAGAGGCCATCAAACCCCTGGTTCTGTCTGATCCCTCACAGCCATGACATCAGCGCAGGGTTTGGAGCAGCCCCAGGTGGGGCTCCTGAAGGGAAACCTCTTGCAGCTCCTGCTGCTCCGAGAGCTCCACATCATCTCCTGCACACTCTGCTCCTGGGGTTATTTTAAATTATTGCCACACAATGTTTTCACTGCAGACTTCAAAAATCAGGATGGATGTTCTCCCTCTGATTTCAGATCTGGTGTAGCAGAGAGCCTGTCCTACACCAAAACATGAACCTCTCATTTTCACCACCAATTGGAGGTGAAAACTGGGCTGCTTCAACAACCAAGCAAGAGTTCCTGAGTGAAAGGTGAAAATATTCATCCCTTTTGTTTAGGAACAGATTGCCTTGTTTTGGGTTTCTATTTTATGGGGAATTGCAATCAAAACAGATAAGTTCTTTAGATGAAAAAAATAATTCACTGAACTGAAGATTGTTTATCAAGAACATTTGTGGAAAACTTTTTATCAGCTTCACACCTCTACACTAGACTACTCTGCCAGCTGAAATCACATGTAAAGGTTAATGTGCCAGAGTTAGCCTGCAGGCTTGTTGTTCCAAATCCTTGTGGATTGTCTTCAGTGAACACATCAAAGGGATCCACGATTCCTTCCCTCAGCTCAGTGGTGACGCAGTTCTAGTTTATGGCTTCTGCTCAGGCTGTTACAGAGTTTTAGCACAATATGGGTGCATTTTGTACCATCTATTCTTTCCTGGCGTTTCCAAACAAGGTAACAAGACTATTTGGGATTATTCCCTGCTGAACATTTTAGAAAAAAACACGCCTGTAGTCATTAATCTTTATGAAGCCAGAGGTCTCATTAAGGAGCATAGAGCTGACCCTTCCACGAGAGATCTGCTGCAGTGAAATGAGTGTGGTACAGTCAGAACAGAGCTCTGAAAAACATCTCAGCAGATGCATCACACCTCCCCAGCAAACACACAGTTCCCCCAGTTTTAACTGAAACTTCTCAGCATTTTTTAAATACACCTTAAATTAAAAACAAATCAGAGCTACATTCCTTTGTTTAAGAAACCTGACGAGAGGAAGCTGAGTCAGAGGCGCTCCAGGATGCACACCTCACACTGTGACAGCAAGGAAACCAGTGACCAAGTGTGGAAATGACTAAGAGCACTGCACTTGCCCTGATTAAAGGCCCAGAAATAACAACACAACGTGCTGCAGAGATTATGCTTTCCAGATGGAGCAGAAATTGTTATTTTTTCACCTTCAAGTAATGGTCCTTCCAGAGAGGCTGCAGGCACCCATCAGATGCAATTGCACAATTCAGATGGGAGGGATTTTACACTGATTAGCTGAGCTGCTGGAAATTAGCATTTGGGGTTTATTTTTATAACTGAAGGAAAGCCTGTGCTCTTCCCTACCATATTTCCTAACTGGTCACAAAATTTCTGAGGCACCGCTGTGACTGAATTCCCAGCCCTGGCAGACCTTCACTTGCACAGTGCCTGTGACGTGCTGGGTTTAGCAGGACAGACAACTAAGTCTAACTTTTATAAACTGTTCCAAAAGCATTCTTGGGCTGTACTGCCAAGGGTAAAACCCTTCCCTAGTGAGAGTCAGATAGTAGGATGAGAATGAAAAGATTATTAGTTGCAGCTGTGTCCATAGCTGTCTTTGGGTTTGATGACTGTGCTTATCAAGACGGGCCTATTTATCATATGGAATTCCACCATAACTCTAATTACTTGTGAAGAAAAAGAAAACTCTCGCTCAGTGAAAGGCACAGGGCTGCTTTATCCACTTTGCTGGGATTTGTGCCAGTTAGCAAAGCAATGAACTTGTTCCTACAGCTATGTTTTTCATTAATTCTTTGAGATCTGCCCAGAGCACTCATCAGATGAGACAGTGAACAAGCACCACAGTGCAAACCTGAAACCAGCTGTAACCACAAGGCAGCCTGCTCTGCTGGGCACACAGCAAGCAGAGAAACTGGAGCTCCTGATCACCAGGCCAATCTCCTCAGCAAATGACAAAATCTAATTCTGAAGAAAGGTGCTTTAATCTCACATTTCTTCTGTGCACTCACCAAGCCAGTTAGTGTAAGTCACTGGTTACCTCAGGGGTGTCTGTGCACATGAGCAGTCAGAGTTAACAGATTTAATCTGCTGAGAGCTGTGTTTCTGCCCATTATAACACATTATTCCTCTCAGCTGTAGCAGATTCCCAGGAATGTCAAATTCAAATTATGCACAAGCACCTGTAAAGCAAAGTTGAATTCTACCCCATCATTCAAGAGAGGGAAGACTATTTTAAACTTTACTAGCCTGGCAAATTGCTCAGACTCCAGCATTTCAGTAACACAGGCTAAACTCAAAGTTTCACAGAGAGAGATGCTGATCTGAAGCAGACATATCTGACCCAGGTGCCACATAGCCCCGAAGCAGCAGCTAATGAACATCTGTGAAAAAAGCACTGGAAAGAAGCAAATGATCCAGTAAGGGCAGCTGGATAGAATATGGAAGAAAACTCATACAGCAGAGTTGAACTGGAAAGGGCCTGATGTCATTTGGAGAAAGGAAGAACAGGAAAATACTGTGAAATGCCAAGTA
Organism: Sylvia atricapilla; assembly: GCF_009819655.1. Lineage (NCBI taxonomy): Eukaryota > Metazoa > Chordata > Aves > Passeriformes > Sylviidae > Sylvia > Sylvia atricapilla. Next base: position 20,917,734 of record NC_089151.1, on the reverse strand, counting down.
AATAATTATCACTCCTTTTGCTCATGCCACCATCTCCATCCATGAGTCACACAGACTGTGTGTGCTAAGGTTTCTAGTCTTTTTTTACTTGTTCCCTTCAACTCCACAAGTGACTGTAAAATAATATTTCAAACAGAAAATCACACAACTAAAAGGCAGTTATGTCTGCCAGTGATGTCTGATCCCGTAAAGGATTTTTCTCGTTAGCAGAACTTAGTGACAATTAATAATATTTTTGAAACATTACCCTCTGGCTTGCAAAAGGCATGAGCCACCAAGAAATTTTTCCAAAGTCTTATGATTTGGCCCCAGTGATAAAGTCTGAAAGTTTAAGATCTTCGAGAAATCCTGCTTGCCAGCATTTTGTGTCAGCAGCTTTAAAAGATGGTGACATTCCCTGCCTAGGAGGGACAGCAGGGCAAATGTCTGGGGTCCAGCAGAGGGAACAGGGCATTCTGAACCATCAGGAGTTCTGCTGCTGGTGGGAGGGGGCTGCAAGAATTGGCTCTTCTGTCCATAAAATCCCAATGGCCCTTTCATCATAGCCAGAAAAGAAACCTAAAGAATCAGTTCAATAGAGATGAAATCTATAAAGCATCGAGGGAAGGTTTTAGATGATAAATCAGGTCTCTAAAATTTCAGTGGAAGTATCTTCCTCTTAAACTTCCAAAAGGTTTTCAGTTTTCTATCAAGCTCTGAAGCAAAACATGTGAAAAGGCCGTTAGAAACTTTCCCACTTTTTTCCTTGAACGTTTTGGGGAAGATGAAGCAAATGAGATAATAGGAAGGTAAGTGAGCAGTCATTGAAACAGATGTGGACAACTCAGCCTGTGTCCTCAGGGCACAGAGAGAGAGAGCCCTGGGCTCTCCTCCTTTCCCTCTGAGCAGAGGGGTGACTCCCTCCCCTCCTCCTTTCCCTGGAGCAGGGGAATGTCACCCCCACTCCCAGCCCCACACAGGGATACAGAGGTACACAGGGCTGGAAATGCAGTAGGAGCCACTTGCAAGGGTAAATGTTATCTGGGCCCCTTGTCTGCTGTGGGTACCAGATAATCAGGGAGCTGCATCCTGAGCAGAGAGCTGCACTTCCCTGGAAAACCCCTATCAGCATCTCCCTGCTCCTCTCCCAGCAGTGACACAGCTTATTTAACAGCTTCTTTTCCTGCAAAGAAACTGGACTCTCTGAGCTCTTTACACAAGGCTTTGAAAAATGTCTCCTTTTTTTCTTTTTTTTAATAATTAATGTAACAAATTCCTTCAGAAGCTATTAATCTTCACTGCTGTACACAATGAAAATGTGAGACAATCTGACCAACCTCAGCCTTCTGGCAAGGCAGGAAACCAGTGCCACCACCTGTGCTGGACTGTGATGACAAATAGAGGCAGGAGAGTATTTAACTGTGGAATAACATTAAAAATTTAATTCAATAATTAAAATTATTAAAATCATACTTAAGATACATTGAACATTTGCCAACATTTATTATAAGTAGTTCCAAAGAATGTGTTTTGAGTAAGCCCTGCACTTCTCAGTTTTCTTCTGCATTATTTAGTGAAAAAAATCCTCTTTCATTTGTAGTGCACAAGGCCAAGAGCTACACCCTTGTGTTCAGTTTAACACTGAAGCATCCCCTTCTGTGTGCCCTGAGTGATCTCCTGACTTGAAACTCACCATAATCAAGATGCTGTGGACATTTTCTCCTTCTGAAATGCCTACCTACCCTGCCTTGCTCCTCGAGTCTTCACTTTACCTGTGAAAAACACTGTGAAATTTCATCCTTACACCCAGCACTGGCAGCTTAGCAGGGGCCCAGTCTCATTAACAGGAAGACTCTACCTTTTTGGTTTCCAGGTATAAAAATCCTTATAGATAGGATGCTTCCAAACTGCTTTGAAAATCCTGTTTGTGCAAAGCAGGCATGGTCTGTGTTGATCAAGTGTCAGACACCAAAAGTTCCCCTCAGATATTTGTTAGCTCCTGAAGCTCTCTCTAAAACAATACTAAATAACAGACCTACTCTGGTGTTTCTCTCAGAGCCAGTTTCCTTTTATTCAGTTCCCTCATTAGAATCAGCAACAAATAAGTAGATAGGGCAATAATAAGGCTAAGTTTATCTTGTTTCCTCCACTCCCTTTTTTCACTGTATTACTAAGGCTTGGAACAATAACAGGATGCCGGGATGCAGGATGGGAAAAGGCTGACTCCCAGCTGGAAAACCTTGGAGACTGGAGAGCTGAACACTCCCAGTATTGCTTAACGAAAAGTGAAGTGGATTTTTTCTGTTTGATCTTCGTTTTTTTTGTATTCTGCTTAACATTTTGGGATACTGTTGGGTTCAGTTTGGCTGATTTGGTACCGGACTGGAGCTGTGCCGCCTCAGACTCGGGTAAGAGAGAAATGTTATTTTCTGTCCTTCAGCCATGAAGTTCATTTCAAAGGGTTTTGTTGGTTTTTTTTACCTCCACCCAAATTATTTTCTAATGTCTCAAATAATTTAAGAAACACCAGCAAAAGGGCTCTGAATTTTATACATATCCACCAAGTCCTTTGGGCCTTACACTGATGGCACCCACACCAGGTACAAAGAGCAGAGCTGTTTACAACTGAAACTGGAAGAGGAAAATCTCTGGCTTTGTTAGGTTATACCATAATATTCCCAGACTGCTTTAAAAAAGAGAGACATTTCATGGGTTTTTTGAGTACTGCTTTGTAATATTTAGGTCATGTCACCGATGTTCCCTCACAATGGAAAAGAGGTGCAGATTATGCTGCCAATTGCACCAGTAAAGCCTTTGGGGAGGGATTTCGCTCGTGGTGTGGACAGGTGCAGCTCCAGGGCTGTTTGCAGTGAGCTGGGGTACATTGGGCTGTGATTTGATGTTTTATTGAAGTGGGGGTGGGTTTGGGGTCTGTGTTTAAGGTGGGTGGCTTTCCTGTGCCCAGGGCCAAGAGGTGACAGCCACTGTGTGCTCTGGCCAGCTCCGGCATGTCTGTTTAAAACTGAGGGGAGTTCATACAAACTCAGGTCAGTGATTTGATCTCCTAACTACCAAGTTTAAAGCGTCCCAGGTACCCAGTACACCCTAACTCTGGAGTGCCAGGTTTTACAGACCCTGTTCTAAAAGACCAGCAATTCTTATTCCAGAGGTTTCTTGATCTCAGTGTTTCAAAAAGACCCATTTTTTCCTGATGAGTTATTTTATGAGCAGTGGCTTGACACAAAAAGGTGGTTGAAAAGGCTTTTATCTTGTCCTAGAGCCAATGTAGTAGGTCCCTGAACTAACAAGCTCAGTGTACAGCTTGCAGAGACAAAGCATTTATGCATAAGAGATGAACTGACTGTAGTTTTTTCTGTAAGAAATCTATTCTGCAATAGTGGGACTGTCAGTGTGCACAGCACCTCGCTGTGCTGGCTGTCATGCTGTAATAAAGATAAAGGAAGGAAAGAAATGCAAGGAAAAAAGATATGGAAGAAGATGAATTTCTGTGAGAAAATCTCTCCCATTCTTAGCTCCCAAAAACATTCCAAGTTGGCTGTTTCTGCAGTTAACAAAGGTATAGTTAATCAATGTGTCCCTGCCTCCTGTGAATATAAATCATTAGATCAGCATTTGTAAAAGCACACAGTATTATAGATGTTCCTGCAGGAAAATATATTAGACAAAAGCAAGGATGCTCCAATGATTTATAAAAGCTTCTCATCTTAGGTTAATTTGTGGCTGGTAACAACTACCCCTATACCAGAAACAAATCACAGAAATGCTGACTTGAAATTTATCTCTGGTATCTCCAGGAGGTACCTTTTTATCCTTAAATAAAGGATGACCCATGGGAGAAAAGGACACAGGATACATTTAGCATAGGAAAGCCCTGGAATGGTACAGTATACTAGAGAGAAGAATGTGAATTTACAAGCAATAAAACAAATTCCTTTGAAAGCAAAGGATAAACTCAATTAAAAAGCATTCCTGCTTTGCCCACAAAGCCACAAACCTAGGTTATTTTTCAGACTGCTACAGCTGCACTGAAATCCAATGGGAAGCATTTCCCAAAGCTTTGCTCTTTACAGAAGATGTCTTTAAACATCTTTAAAACAAATGTTAAGACTGAAATTGTGTCCTGGAAGAAGAGCACGTCCCTGAGCAGTGTGTGGCTCACAGAGTGCTGTCTGTGGGGCAGCTGAGGCAGGGCAGAGTTAACAGCTCTGCTGCCAGCTTTGCTCAAATCCTGCCTCTGCTGAGGGAAACTGCTCTGAAAACAGGATAGAGGTAAAAATCATGGGGCATGGTTCAGAGACTGCTCTGATTTACACCACCTATGGAACAAAGGACTTCACTGTCCATCCATAAATCAATTCCTTCAATTAATAGTTCCAATACAAAATAGAAAAACTTTAGTAAAATTCTCTTTTCTTGTCTGGGCATGTATGTCCACAGAACTACAGGCTTAAATCAGGCCAGAAAATACTTTATGTTTTCTAAACCAGCAGAGGTTCACAGAGTCAAGATAACTGATTATTTCTGGCAGCTGAGCTTTCTGTAAGGAATCTTCATTGTATTTTCATCATAATCCCAGGTTTTGCTCAGGTTCTACAAGTTTAATTCAGAGGCTTAAGTGTTAGTACCAAGAAGAAAATAAGAGGTTCCCTTTGTGAGAAAATTGTTGGGCATGAAATTGCTTTGGTGGGTTTCCCTTGTTATCCCTGTGAGTTTACACACCCAAAACCCCTCCAAGTTTCGCAGTGGTGGGAGTGGTTTCCCTCCCTCCCCCGAGCACAGCAGACAGGGATTATTTGTGCAGATTGGGGAATTGCTAGGACAGAGAGTGCCCAGCTCACAGTCACCAGAAGAGTTCCCCCACAGCCCTTGAGGAGCTGCAGGAGAGCAGACCCTGGCAGCCCAGAGCTGGGCACTGTTTTGACCCATGATAAAGAGGTTTGTGATCCCCCTGTGAGCTTCCCTCCAGGGCTCTGCTCTGCCGAGGGCGTGCAGGTGTGGCAAACACAGCAAACACCCTGGTGTCACTGTCATGGCCAGGAGGCACCAGCTGTGCTGAGGAACTTCAGGGGATCTGCTCCAGCCCTGTCCCCAGCCCAGCACAGAGCAAACCCAGCACTCCCACCAAGTAATGCTGGGAATAAACCTGTGCAAAATGAAGGCATGGTTTGGAAATGAAGGCACACCAGCCCAGGAAACTCCCCTGCCCAGCCATCCAGGGGGGCAGGCAGTGTCACCCCCAGCCCAGACTGTCCCTGCTGGGGCTGGAGTCCCTTCGCAGCTCCAAGAGCCAGCAGGTCCCACTTGGCTCCCTACACACATCCTCTAGCTCCTCTATCACACCAGGATTCCTGCCCGTTCCAGCCCAGCTTTCCATGCCAGACTCTCAGATGTGTCATTCCATAAAGCCATTTATTCCCAGTGCAGGGACACAGAGCAGCCCGAGCTGGTGGCCCCAGGAGGGATCCCCACCGAGGAACCCCTGGGCTTTTACACCCTTACAGTCCAAGAGTGCCAGTCTCACTCTCCCTCCTGAGCCCTTGGCTCTTGCCACAGCTCCCTGTGCCCTTTGTTGTGCACAGAGCTCCTTTCCTGGGGCTCCAACCATTCCCAAGGTTCAACCTGAGCTGCCCCCAGAGACCTGCACAGAATAAACTCCTCATCACACCCCTCCCCACTGCACCTCCTGAATCCTGCAGTGAGGCTGGCCTTGGAATATGAAAAATGAATAAAAAATTGTGAAGAGCCTGTTTGCAGTCCTTCAGTGCAGGAATACAAATTAGCCCCTTTCATTTGATTTTCACTCATCTGCATCTGAATTCCAGATCTGTCAATAAGAATGGAACTGGCTATATTTTGAATGCACGCTTTTGCTGAATATGTTAAGTAAGTTCTCTCTTTCAGCTCCTGAAATGGAAGTTGTTTGTGCCATGGCTCTGATCTGTGCATTTGCTGCTATACACATTTATTGGGCAGGCAGGGAGGTTTGGGGCTCAGCCCTCCCAGGTACTGATTAGGACATGGACAGGACCTGGAGCAGCTCAGGACCTGGGATTTCCAGGGCTGGCAAAGACAGGAGAAAGGGACAAGGACAACTTATCCCTCCACTGCATTGCCTACACTTCAGTTTGGTGCTCTGAGAATACTTCTGTAAAGGTTTATAATCCATAAACCAGGAAGAGTCAAGAGGTGAACAGACACTCTGCAATACTTTTCTCCAGACAAGTATTTCTGTGTGAGACAGAGAGCAAAACTCTTACAATAGATTAGCAGCTGCATGTGAAAGCTCTCTCAAGTGCTATCCACAGACAGGATAAGCCCAGAATTTATAGTGAAAAATGACTGACCTTTTAGAGAAAGGCAAGCATGGTTACCTGGACAGACTAGGGAAATTGCACAGGTACCTTCCCAAAGAGCAGCAGAGAGAAAAGAGTGTTCTTCTGCCCCAGAAATGCAAGGACTTACAAAGCACCATTGTAGTTAGAGGTAGACAAAAATGAAAAAATGTTTTAAATTCCTCATTTTGGAAACCCAAAGAGGTCACTTATATTGTCCCAGTTGTCACCAAGACTCTTCTGTTCCTGTCCAATTTCCCCAGCATCCTCTGCCACAACTTGAGGTGACAGAAGCCTTTTTCTGTTACACATCCTGTTAAAGAGCCACCACCAGCAGTGGCACATCTGGCTTTGTCACCCATTTCTCTGCATCCTCATCTCTCCCAGACCCAGCAGCAGCACCTGGAGTGGTGCCCCTGACCCCTGGCAGAGCTCACCAGGCACAAGGTGGGGGAATGCAGCACACAGGGCCCCTTGGTCTCATTGTGCATGACAGTGGGAAGGGAAACTCCACTTCCACCTCCTGTCTGGAGGATACACTCGAATTCCTTCTCCTGCCTTTGTCCACATCTCTAGCACTGCTCTGGTAGCAGCAGTCTTCCTTTTCCCCTTCCTTTAATGATGCTATCTGCTGTGAATCTGTGCTCTGGGAGTCCTTGAGGAGCACAAAGCCTGCCTGACAGCATTTGGCTTGAGGAGACCAAGGGCCTGGTGTTGCTGTCCTGCAAATGATAGGAAATCCTGCCATTGATGGGAATGGTTCCTGTGATGGGCTCAGCTCCATCAGCAGAATCCCCACTGGCACTGGGCTTTAGCTTGGCTTCTCCATTCTGGTGGTGGGATAGTCCCTCCCTCTACCTCCAGCTCTGGACCTGAATTCAGAAGAGATTTGAATTATTTTTCTGGCTTTTACTGTCATTATCTTTCAGATATAAATGGTCTGTTTGCAAGACAATCAGTTTACTCATGACTTGATGATCTTAAAGGCCTTTTCCAACTTTAACAATTCTGTGATTCTATGTTAGGATTAGGCCAGACAATCTATATTAATAATAATGTATCAGATTTCCAACACCTCCTCTAGGAACCCAGAGTTACAATGGATTAGTGTATATTGGCTGTTTGCTTAGGGCTGTTTATTTAGGGGTTTAGGCTCTCATTAAAGCTTAAACAATGATTGCACATTTTAGTGTCATTCAAATGATCAGTGCACCCCACTCCAGACACTTATCCAGCACACAAATTAAGAAGTGAGGACAGAAAGCAGAGAGCAGGAGAGCTGGAATACTTTTTGCAGTGGGTTCATTTTACAAAGACAAAAATATGAACTCGACAGGGACAGAATTCTCACAGAGCTCCATCCTCTACAGCACCATTGAACAAACACCTTTGCTTTGTACCCTGGATTTGCCAGCAGCAGCTTTAGTAAAAGTTTAGGATTAGAACACATACTGAGTTGCACTTGGACATGACTTCAGCTGTAAACAGTAAGAAAGGGACACATTTCTCTGTGGAATGGATTTGCTCATTTCCCTGCTGTGAAGTGATGAGCTGCATCACCTGCCAAATATGGACTGACCTGCAGCTTCTTCAGATGAAGAGAGAGTTTATTCACAACAGAAGGGGGTTTTCAGTGAGCTGTGGCAGAAATAAATGTTCCACTTACACAGCTTCTGAAGAGAAAAAAAACTTCCTCCTCAGCTTAAGAAATATCTTGTTAAATCACAACCACTCCCACAAAGAAACAAATACACACAGAAGAGAGTCACACAGCTTAAAACAGCTTTACTCATCTTTCCAACTTCCCTATGTCTGAGGCCTGTATTTTCAGGCTCTCCAGCTTTCTTTCATCAGAACATTAAAGTGGAAATTTGTTCCCCTAGTTTTATTTTGATTTAAAGATGGAATTTTCCTTACAAGAGCTAAGCTGCAACTAAAACTATTGAAAGACTCATTGTAAATTCACAAGAGCAGTAATAATATCATTTGCATCATCTCACAACACAGGGAGATAATACAATGGAAGTGTTCCAGGAAAGGACTGTAACTATAGGGATGGACATAAAAGGTTTAAAAGTTAATTAAGCCTGGTCTACATGTCTTGCTGGATAAGGGCAGGAAATAGAGAAGAATGAACTGACATTTGAATGAGACATTCTAAAAAGGGAGAAAAATACAGAACACTGAACAAAATCTACCCAGACACACCCTGTTTCTTTAGCCTCTTGCCCAGACAAAAAAAAAGAGATTTATCAATCTGTGCATGCTTTCTTTATCTGCCACGACATTAATTTTCAGAGGAAATACTAATGCATTCAGTTACCCCTGAGAATACCCTGGACAAAGGAATGAGCACACACAGCCAGCTAAGAAGGGTTTCTCTGCTGCACATTACTGTTGGTGCAGTAAATATCAATTATGGTGACCTGGGCACAATGCTCGTGTTCCACACAGATACTTTTGCTCCTAAACTTTTGTAAAAGAAAAACATGGAGAAAAAAAATCTTATCTGCTGATAACACAGCTACATTGTACTTTTAAAACATCATCTTTATTGCACGTGGTTCCTCAAAGGAGAGGGACTTTTCCTTAATGAGGGGGGCTCAGCTGGAGCTCTGCGCTAGGAGGCCTCCCCTATATTAAGGATTTATGTGGAAGCAAGGGGGAAGTGGAGAAAGCTCTTCAATACATTATTCTTGTGTGTTCTTTGTATTCTTTCAGCTTGGCCAAATTCTGAAACACCCAGTGGCAGCTTCAGCCAAGCTCTGGAGAGCTGAGCTAACCAGGGGAAGCACCAAAACAGACCTAGTCTGAAAGGCGCACACAATTTAGTTTAGGGAGCAAAGCTTCAGGTCAGAGAGGCTGGAGAAATCTTTTCAGTGATCACAAACACCTCCAAGATGCCCAAATTCTTTCACTTCTCTACTGGAATGAGCAAATAATTTTTGGAGGATTCTCTTGTCCTTCTGCTCCCCAAACTCAAACAACCTCAGAGTGTCACTGAGACAGAGAGAGCCCCTTCCCAGGGGGAGTTACCTGATCATCCCTGAAATTTGCTTTTGGATACAAGGAAGGGAATAAATTCTTTGCCTCTCTGCAAGACTGGCACTTCATCACTATTTTCAGCATCTGCCTTTATCAATAATTAATCCAAATGGGGAGTATCTTCCTCTTTATCTTGGACAAGGAATTCAGAGGGGGAAATGCCTGCAGTTCCAAACTATGCATGCAGGGTTATCCCACCCATCTTATCAGCTCACCTCAGAGCAGAAGGGCTGCATTTAACCCGGAGTTAACCCCCAGAATGACTCTGGCTTCAACAGCATTTGGCAACTGTCACCACAAGACATGTGGCCAAAAGCAAATTTTCTGTCATATGATTGTTTATTTCACCCCTGCAACATCTGCAAAGTAAATAAATCATACCAGTCGTAAGTATTGTGGGATTTCTCATCTTAATAAATGGAATGCTCTAAACCAGAGAGCACAGAATCTGTATGACAGTGATGATGAGGTAAGAATATTCTCTACCAACCCTCAAACTCTGCCTGTGGGTTTGAGCACATTCTAAACACCAGAAGATCCTTGCTCCTCACTCAGCTCTCATAAACCTGCTCCCAGGGACCAGAGCCTGTAAAGAGCTACAGCAGAGTAGTTTGTGGACTTAAATTCCATGGGATCCATGCTGTCAACAGCTAAGGGGAAGCCAAAATTTTCTGTTTAGGATAATATTATTATTATTTGCTATGAAACAAAATCAAAAATTGGTTTAATAGTTTAATGACAAATGAGCTTCAGAGTATCTCAGCAGCTGTGTTTATACTGGGCACTGCGCTTAAGCACATTTTATCCCTCATTATATTTTGGACTGACATATTTGTACATGAAGTGAAAGTCTTCGTGCATGGAAAGACTGGACAATGCCACTTATTTAAAGGACTCTAATCAGTTTGGGGAATATTTCAGAGAAAGTAAAGCATTGTGTGATTATAGGAGAAAGGCCAGAGAACCCTTAAGCAGCACCAGAACATTTTCATGCTTCATGTTTTGTATCTGGCCCATTCCAAACTGGTTCTCATCAGCTTTCAAGTGTCTCCACAGCTTCTGTGGTGACAATTAACATTATCATGAAAGATGAGCAAAGCCAGGATTCTGCACCTGGCACGAGACACAATCTGCCTGCTCAGAGTGGGAAACGAAGATTGTTAAAGCTCACCTCAGACTGAGTGTGGCTCTGACAGACCTTCCTGCCTTTCTTTTCTGGGCAGAAGGTCAGCAGATTTACCAGACTAAGGATTTCTTGCTGGACACACCAGGGTGGTCACAGAAAAACAGTCATCCCTTAAGACAACAATTAGCTGCATCACCAATCTGATGAGAAGAAAGTCTGTACTGTCACTGCTCATTTTAATGACTTCAAAGCATTATTTTACCTCCAGCACATCTGTCATCCACAGCAAACAGCCCTCAGGTCAAGAGTGCACTGTCATTTCAACAACAAAAGTCATTCACGAATTATTAATTTAGCTAGCGCAAAAATAATCCTTCCTTGAGATCCATGAACAGTCCAGTAACTGAAACATTAACACAGATTTAATTTGCTTCTCAATTACCAGATTTACAAGAAAGAAACTCAGATAAAAACCAAAGTGGATTACTACAGATTGACAGGAAAATTACTTGATTAAAAATGGGAATAGGAATCAGAGCTTGTGCAGGTTACCTGGAGGAGCAGCCCCTCTGGAGTGGCTCATTTTCCTGGGTGAGATTTCTCACATGACACAGAAAAATAAGTCTTAGATATTCTTGACCTGCATGGAAGTTACACACTTTTGTACAGACTGTCCAGGTCTTCTTTATTACATCATGTAAGGGATTCATTTCCACAAACAGAAGGGTTCCAGATTCCCAGACATATTTAAATTAACACTATCCACAGAAGGCTGGAGGTGCCAAAATAACACAGGACAACCAGGCACAATCTATCAGCCCATCTCTCCCAAATCTTCCCAGGAAAAGAGATTCTTTGACGTTTCCTTGAATTCTAACAGAAGCCAAACTCAGAGCTGATTCTGAGCTGTGCAGGTGTTATGTGAAGGGCAATCAAGATCTAAGCCAAACAAATATGTATTTGTGAACAGGAAATTGAATCTGAACCTACACCAGAAACACATATTCAATAAATAATTTTATTCATCTCTTGTCAGATAAAGTCAGGTAGTAGCATAGAGAGCACCCTCCAAACTGCAAATATGCTTCTGAAAGTTTTTAGAAAATGCATATTAAGAGAAGGTTAGAAATTGAGAGAAAGCAGCAGAGGTAAAAATCCTTCCACCTTTGAGATGTCGGGCCTTGATGCTTCTCTGTCTGACAGGACTCTCAACTTGATCAGATTTATCACCAAGGAACAAAAGGGATCTTCCTTCCTCACTCATTCTCCTTACAACCAAAATCTTCTTGGACCATACATTTCTGATTTTCAGCTCTCACTCTGCCCTCTCTCAGATTCACTGCAGCACTTTAAACCAGCAGGTCCCCTGCTAAAATACAAGGGGTGTTGGGATCTCTGGGAGGACTCTTGGGTAGGTTCATTTTTGCTGCTCACCCATCTTTAGGGCACAAGTTGTCACTCTCTAGCTTGGAGAGTGGTTTTGCTTTTTTGAAAAGAAAAAAAAAAATTATATATAATGGGGGGAAAAAAGGAAAAATAACCACCAAACCAGGTCTTACCTCCCCCATTTTCTTCCCAGTTTTGTACCTGAGATAACAGAAAGACTTGGAGCACAATTTCGCTGCCTGTTTTCCATCAAGGCAATAAACATTTAATATATACAAAACAAGTATTTACAGAATTTTATAGCCAAATTTCTTGATTTCCAAAAGAAATCAAGAAATTGATTGTCCTAGCTGAGGACTCCATCCACCCATGAGATAAAGTTGTATTTTGCATAATCAGGAGAAACTTTTGGGAAAGCTGAACAGACAGGGAAAAACAATCATTAATAAATTTCCCCCAGACCTACCAGAAATTTGAAGCTCAAATCACAATGCAATTTCAGATTAGAATTAATCTTCCTTTCCCCTGGAAAGAAAATATGAGGAGCCAAAATCAGAAGTGCTGAATTATGTCCTCACCTGTGTTTTATACACAGCTGCAGCAGCAAACCAAGAACAGAGCAACACCAAATGCAGCACAAGGGCTCTCACAACACTGATATTTTTTAAATGGCAAGTTTTAAGATATTGCTGAAGTATCTGCTCATTCAAAGATACTATCCCAAGTAGAAAATGCCATTTTCCAATCAGTTTTCAGGCAGGCATTTGCACTTGAGATTGTTTAGTCATCACAGTGGCTATTTACTTAAAGGTACTACCATCATTGCAGACAAAATGACATTTTAGAACCAGTTCCAGGCAGGCATTTGCACTCCAGACTATTTAGTCATCAGTGGAAATCGCTTCTCACATGCATAAAATCGACAGAAGGACAATCAAAAATCCAGCGCCCCGGTAGTCAGGCACGAGGGCTGCTGAAATCAGCTCGATAATCTGGAAAGGAAGAAGCAGCAGAGAGTTCAATAATCTGGAAAGGAACAAGCAGCAGAGTGTTCTCAGGAAAGCCTATTTTGATCGCTGTGCCTTGCTGGGGACATGTGACAGACACAGAGAAACACGGAGTTCTGCCCCGCCACAAATTACATCTGAAAATGCAAATAAAACATGATTCCTCTGAGTCAAAAGTCGCACATTTCCTTAGCCAGCTGCTTTCAGTGTCACTAAGGTTTGAGGACCTCCCCAGTTCCTGTTGTCACCGGGTGCCCTCGGCTCCTGTCCCACGGGAGCCCCGGCAGCGCCGCAGGAGCACGGAGGGGAACGGAGCCGAGGTAATGGCACTGCTGGGGACACCCTGGGGACACCCTGGGGACACCCTGGGGACACTGCTGGGGACACACCTGGGGACACTGCTGGGGACACCCTGGGGACACCCTGGAGACACTGCTGGGGACACCCTGGGGACACACTGGGGACACTGCTGGGGACACTGCTGAGGACACCCTGGGGACACCCTGGGGACTCTGCTGGGGACACCCTGGGGACACTGCTGGGGACACACCTGGGGACACACCTGGGGACACACCTGGGGACACCCTGGGGACACCCTGGGGACACACCTGGGGACACACCTGGGGACACACCTGGGGACACAGCTGGGGACACACCTGGGGACACCCTGGGGACACTGCTGGGGACACCCTGGGGACACGCTGGGGACACACCTGGGGACACCCTGGGGACACCCTGGGGACACTGCTGGGGACACACCTGGGGACACTGCTGGGGACACTGCTGGGGACACACCTGGGGACACACTGGGGACACACCTGGGGACACCTCCTGCTGCTGTCCCGGGTGCTGGGCACGGCCATGGGCACCAGCTCTGAGCTGAGGGCACAGGGACAGCAAAAGCTGAGAGCGTTGTGACTCCTGCCCCTGGCCCTGTCAGGACACCACAAGCACATCTCAGTCCTCTGTGCTCCCCGTGCCTCCTTAGGAAGGGATAATGCTTTTCTCTGCCTGCAGGCCTTGTCAGAGACACGAGGAGCTTTGTCAGCCCCGGTTTGCACAGCCCTTTAAGGCCCCTGAAAGGCAGCATTAAATATTCCTAAGGCTATTTTCCTTTAATAGTGTTCTGCCCGCTCACCAAAACTAAAGCACTGCAAAGGAAAAAGATCATTTATCCCCCTCCTGTGTTTGGTGTGTTAGCTTTCTGTTCCTTAGGGCTTGCTGCATTTACATATTTGCTTTTGGTCTTACTCATCCTATAGAGCAGAAATTCATGTTAAAATTGATTCTATATGGCCAGGCTGTTCAGTCATTCTGCTCCCTGAGACCGGGTCAGGTTCTGCTCTCTGTATCTGCCATGGTTTTATTGAGCACAGCAATTTTGGAGGTATTTAGATAGTGTATCAAAGTATATTTTCTCCATCTGAAAAGTGTTTTTTTTTTCAAGAAAGACTAATTTTTTTGTATGGGGTTTTTAATTTTTATTTACATCATTCAGATTCCAGTGAGAGAAAATAATCTTTCATTTCCAGCCCTTCTCACAATCAAGTATGCAAATGATAACAACATGGACACAACTCTTTTAAAATGTGTTGGTTTTCTTGTGTATGACAGCCATTTCTAGCAAATTTCTCTCTCAAGGTGTCCGTTGTCATAACTCTACCACTATTTGCAGTTTTTGCATTATGAAAAATTCTCAAAGGTAGGCATAACATAGGTTTTAGTATGACTGACCAGGAAAATGCACCATTTCAGAGGCAACTGTTCCTCATTTCCTAAAACCTCTGCACAGCAACCTGGTTTAACTTTTGTTTAACATACAAGCATAGAAAAAATTATTTGCCAACTAAACTAACTTTGCATAAGCATTAATATTCACTTTCAGAGTTAGAAGTAGACTAGGTGAAAAGCAAATACCAGAAAAGAACCCCAGAAAACCACAAACGTTCATAAGAATATTTCATCCAATAATACACACTTTGAGTTTAAAGTAAACTAGGTGAGAGGCAAATACCTCTCACCTAGAAAAAAGAAAAAAACCAGAAAACCACAAATGTTCATAAGAATATTTCATCCAGTGTGGTTTCATTACATAGAGACTGTATTTATATCAGCTGTTCATCACTTTTACAGTTGATTACTTGCCAAAGCAACCTGTAAAATGCAAACTTTTAATTAGTACAGCATTGTCTGTATCTCCACCCGACATTTTTTAATAATTACTCCCAGTCTGGAAGAAGAAACTGCACTATATGAGTCATGTGTCACATAAATCACTTTGAATACCAGAATTTCTCAGTTAACTGTCTATAGTACCCTGCAGATCAAGAGTTATTTGCTAAAATAATTCAACACATGAAATTAATAATATGGGTGGGAGAACCCATCATTTGCTGGAGGAAAATTTAAGGGCAAAGCAAGAAACTCAGCTGCTTGAATAAACCACTCCCTGCTAACTTTCAGGAACATTTATCGTCCCTGAAAATACTAAAAGAAGCTTGAAGTGTTCCCATCAGGCAGGGACAGAGGGATAACGGGGGCTGTGCGAGGGCAGGGCAGGGGCTCTGGCAGCATCCAAGAGATCCACCTGCATTCCCAGTGTGCTGGGAGCTGGGGGTCCTTGCTTGAAGGGATGCACCTGATTCTCTCCCCTCAGTCTGGCTGCCCCAGCAGACAGAGGAAGAAAGGAAAAGCTGATCCCTACCTGTGAATAATCCCCTGTTATCCCTCAGAAACGTTCTTGCTTCTCTCTCCATGGGAATGCATTCTCCTGCTCAGGCATGGGAATGTCCCCTTCTGCTGCTGCCTCTGGCACTTGTGGTGAGAGCTGCTGGGAAGGAAAACTGTCACGGCCAGAAAGGAGAGCATTTGGTACAGCTTGTCAAGGGCTGGCAGCCAGGGAAAGTGGCCTTCTGTCCAGGGCAGAGCCCTCCTGAGCATGGTGAGGATCCACTGACCAGCAGCAAATGCTGCCGCAGGGAAAGTGTCCTCAGGGGCAGCCTGGCCTATGGGGCAGGACACCTCCCATGGCCCTGGAGAGGAGCCAGCAAAGAGCTCCAGAGTGCACTGCCTTTTCCCAAAAAGAGTGGCTTGAAAGATGCCAAAGGTGAAGCAGAATCCAGTTTTTGCAGGGGGCTCTCCCACCTCAGTCTGTGCTTGAGCTGCAGTGCCAGAAGGCAGCCAAGGACCTCCAAACTACTGCCAAAGGAGCTCTTCACTTCCCAGGGAGGTTGGACAAATATTAAGCAGGAATTCGTTAATCAGGAGCTACAAGCACAAAGATGGACATGCTGAGTGAAAGGGGTAGCTAAAGTTTCAGCTGAAATGCACATGCATGTAAATAGATTCAGTCAGCACTTTCTGTTCTAAAACTTCTAGGCATCAGCTCAGCACTACAGGAGAGCTCCACTCAGCACAGGAGTAGGAGAAAAAGGCTCTTTAGACACTTTGGTCTGTTCTTTGGCAAAACCACAACCTGTGCTGGTTGGCATTGTCCAATGGCTTCCTTTGCTTATCGTATTTTGTAGTTTTATGGATAAAAGTCAGACTGTTATGTGATCACAATAGAATCATATCACTGCCTTCCAGTTTCCAGTTGCAAAATGTTCATCTACACAAAGTGTAGAAACACAACTAAGTCATACTTATTTTTCTAAAAATACTTGAAGTCAAGCTAAAGGCACAGGATAGAAAAAACTAGCTCAATCAAAACGCTTTGTTTGAATCCAGAAAACTGTATCAAACACAGTTTATCTATCAAAAAGCAACTTCAAAGGCACCTTATTGGTCACTTCCTACACAACCACAAAGGAGGAACTTTCCTCAGTTTAGGTACAGCAATGTGGGAGACAGAAAAGTACAGCAAAGCAACATTTCATGGTAAATGAAATCTTTTTTACTGACATTGATGCTGCACCATGGGATAACACTGATTGCCTGGTTACCAAAGAGTAATTTTGGAAACGTCTCAGCACCTTCCTGACAAAAATATTAATTTAATCTCGCATCTAGCAGCCTGTGTGATGTCAACTTCTCATCACAATTAGCGGGTTTATTTTTGATGTGCATGCTGTCAGCTCCTAAAAGCTAATGGAAAGTCATTTTTGTGCAATTTAAAGTCTGATTACTTGAGTCTTAAAGTTCCCCATCAGTCCTTTATATCAGGAATGGGAAATTTAGTGAGAAAATGAAACAGCTTTGATAACATTAAAATAACTCCTCTGATATGGAAGTCGAGCCTTAAGTTTGCTAGTTTTAACACAGAATGCAAAAATATGGCTTCACCTGAAAATCATTTCACAAATTATCATTTTGGAGATGTTAAAGTCTGGGAACAGGGGAAAAAGGAACTTTATGTGAGTCTCCAAAAGCTTCAGAAGACAACTAAATCAATAGATGAGCTCTTAAAAAAAGATAATTTGCCGTATTGTACTTGAAATTGATTGAAAATTTCACACAAATAACTTTTTCCACAAAAAACCCCACCAGATTTTATTTTAAATCAATATGCTCCACAGAAAGATATTGGCTACAGCATATTTTATGTCAGGGCATGTCAAAACACTGCATTTGGGTTTGTCAAGCCTGAACATTTCATTTCAGGGGGAGTTAACTCAAGCTCAGCCATGGTGCCAGGCTGCCCTGAGCACAACTGGGACCTGGGCTGTGACTCTGCTCCTCAGAGCAATGACAGCTATTCAGGGGAATGCTGGCTCTTATACCAGCATTCAAAACTCACCTTTTATTTCATTGAAATACTTTGGTTTTTACAGTTTTCATCCAGCTAAAACTCTTTCACAGAAGGAGGTAGCCTTCAAATTTCGATGCTGAGGCAAATGAAAAGAAACAAAATGATTAAACTTCCCTGTGGAAGGAATGTCCATTTGCACCCCTACACATGTTCCCTCTGCTGAATCTGATTCTGTTGCTATTCATATTTTTGCATTTCTATATTACTTTCTAGGCTACAGAAGAAGATGAGCCACCTTATTCTACTTTTCTCGTTGTTCTTGGCTCTAGAATTTGCTGATGGAAAAAGTCAGAAATCAACCCAAAACCTTTGTTCAAATTATGTCAGCCACAAACGCCAGAAGAGAGACTGGATCTGGAACCAAATGCACATCAAAGAAGAGATTGATACACCTTTACCACACCATGTTGGCAAGGTAAGCAGCAACCTGGAAGCAGTGACTAAAAACAGCAAATGAGGATCTTGAAAAGCAGAATTTGTTTGCAGTCTAAGCAGGAGAAAGGAAAAGGAAATAGAAATTGGGCTTAATACCTACATATTAACATGTTAAAATCTTCAAAATGTGGGCAAAGAGTGAATGAAGAACAGTGCCAAAGGAATTTTAATTCCTTTGAAGAATACAAGTAAATGTAAGGGAATAGCAGGTCTGGAGATTCCAAATGCAGGAACAGGCACATTACCTGCAGGTGCATTATCAGGAAGGAAGCTTGGTGCCTGATGCATGTCAGGATTTTTCTGGCAGCATAAGATTCTTTCAGAAACCTCAGAGATCAGCAAATAAAAACATGTGTATTAAAAAACACACAGTTTACATCTCTCAGGTTGTACACAAAACATGAGTTCTATGTTTCGGAATATTGTTACACAATCAAAAATATTGTTGCACAAACCAAAAGCAAATAATTTTTAAAAATACTTACAAGCGTTGACTTGCTTGCAAACTCATTTTCCTCAGGGCAGTGCTCATAAAAGCTTATTATCAACTGCATATTGCCCAGGGAAAGTTCTCCCGATGCAGTCTTTCCAAGGGATGCACTGTGACACTCTGCAGATAAATGCAGCACTGTGCAGCACTCTACAGCACTCACATCTGCCAGGGCTGTCCCAGCACAGTCACACAGCCCTTGCTGCTTGCTCTGGGCTGCCAGAAAGCACCACAGAGAAAGCACAGAGGCCACAGGGTCCTCTCAGCTGCCACGGAGCATCTCTGCTTCATTTCAGACCAATTCACCCCCAGATTGAGGAGCAGCTTCTATTCCTGGAGCTGTCCTAAATAAGAGCAATTCCCTTTTGTCCAGGGTGTTCACCAGCACAGTCCCCGATGGCTCCTGCAGTGGCTGTTTGGTGCATCTGCAGCACCAAGCCCTTGATAAACCCTTTGAAGAAAGGGCCCAGCAGCAGCGAGGCAGGGCTGAGTGACAGCTGCAGGAATGTGCGGACATATCTGGATCTTGTCTTGCACCACCTCGGTGCTTTCCTTTGTGTGTTCATCCTCAGCATCAGAAAAGGCATTCGGAGAAGTTTATGCTTTTTTACACTGAATAGGTACATAAAAATGGAGAAAGAAGACACAGACTACCCCATGTTTGAGACCGGAGTGGGGTTATTTCTCATGTAGCATCTCCAGAGCTCTGAAATGCTTTCCAGCAGTCCCAGCAGCCCAAAGCATGACCAAGGAATGAGGGCTGGAAATATTAATGACACAGTTCAAAAGAGAAAACCAAAATTTAAATGATGCTCAGCAGTAAATGACAACTACAGAATAAATCAAATCATGAACACTCAACAGGTGACATTTATGATAACATCAGTAACAAAAGATTGGAAATACTTGGTCAAACCCAGCAATCTTTGATAATTAGCAGGCTGAAATAAGAATACTGATACAGTGGATAGAAAATTGTGGTCTAAAGCTTCTAGCAATGACTGTGTATGTGTGAGGGCATAGAAAGGGAAGCACCATTACATTATCTGCAGATCAAGTAGTGTGAAAAAGCATTTAGAATTGGATTAAATTATATTTTAAAACTGATTAATGCTCATTCCTCTTATCCCTTTTTCACTGCATATAACCTTAAATTCTAAAATCTGTGGGGTGGAAATGTAACCTTCCTGTCATAGCATGAGCTTATTAAAGGATTGCATGTGACTTAGCACAAGAAAGCTGTCAGCTATGGCAGGAATTCTGCTAAATGCTAAGAAATAGAGGCTAATGCTGAATGATATCAGGAGCTGTGAATACAGATTTCCTCCTGTAATCCTGTGAAACCGAGCAAAAAACCCTGGTAGGTCCAGAAAGCTGCAAACAAGAATAGGTCAAACTGAGCAGTTGCTCATATTATTTCAGATATAATGAAGTTAATTATGTGTAAGTGTTGGCTGCATGAACAATTTATACCTTTAGGAAATATGAGGTATGATTTTAAAAAGGCTGTGTACTGTATAAGCAAGCAGGTTTCAGTGTGGGAACAAGTGTCACCCTGTAACCCCAGCTGCTGCTGTGGTGCTGCTCAGTGCTGCCCCAGCTGACAGCAAAAGGCCCGAGGGTTGCTCTGGTTCCCAGTGGGATGTGGAATTCCTGACCGTGTCAGTCCTTTGCTGCACCCAGCTGCAGACCCCACCTCTATCTCTCTGAATTACTCTTTCCTTCCAGATCACATCCAGTGTAAGGAACAACAACGCCAAGTACATCATCGAGGGGGAATATGCCAACACCATCTTCAAGGTGGAGGAGACCAGTGGGGATGTGTACGCCTTCGAGAGGCTGGACAGGGAGAAGAAGGCAGAGTATGAACTGACAGCCCTCATCATTGACAGAACCAACAACAGGTCCCTGGAACGCCCCTCCAAATTCATCATCAAGGTGTATGACATCAACGACAACGCCCCTGTGTTTGTGCAGAAGGTGTTCAATGGCTCTGTCCCAGAAATGTCCCCAGTAGGTATGTCCTCTCACTCCTCTCCTCTCATGGCTGGCATTAAAAAGCACAATTTATATTAATGTGCACCTTGAAAATCCTTTTCTAGGAACCTCAGTCACCAAAGTGACAGCTGTGGATGCTGATGACCCCACAGTGTCAGGTCATGCCACGGTGACCTACGAAGTCACCACAGGAGGTGAATATTTCACCATTGATGACTCTGGTAAGTCAGACACACAGATGTTCTAATACTTTGTCCATACCCTACCCTTTGAAGAAAACACAATTTTCAGCCTTTTTCATTCTGGAAAAGAGGAATAGTCGTTCAAAAATATTTTAAATGTGATTTAGAAAGGTTTTTCATTCACACTCCACAATGCCACTGTCTGTATCTGGAAATGAACTAATAAAATCAGGATATCAGCTGCCATGAAAAACATGAGAAGATACAAGATCAATTTTCCCCACTCATGGAAAGACTGACAAGGAGCTAAGATGAGTTTGTGTTTTCAGTTCAGCATAGATACTGTTCCAGTGACCAAATAAGAAAAGGGAATACACAATTCAATACAGCATTCAATAACCAATAATCATTTACTTTCCTAAATTTTGCCCAGTTTTAAATCCCGAAATTTTGCTCAGTTTTAAAACCAATGTCAGTACCCCTTGTAACCACACTAGTGTGCTAGAACAAAGAACCCAAGTAAAGAGGTTAAAGATACATTAAAAGGAATATTCTGCTCAAGCTTTCCTAAATATTCCATCATGTAGAAAAATTTATAACATTTCTTGAAAAGTACCACTGTAAAATTTCTACTTAAAGCTGAATGTGTGGAGATAAAAAAAGATAAAAATTTGCTGTCAAAATTGAAGAGATGTTGGGAGTGCTGCAAAATCTAACTGCATTCAATATTATTTCTTCACAGGTGTGATTTATACAAAAGAGCCTAATTTGGACAGAGAGACCAAGTCAACATATGAGATTGTTGTTCAAGCCAAAGATGCTCCGGGTTTCTCTGGGGATTCCAGCACAGCCACAGTGATCATCACCTTGTCTGACATCAACGACAACTTCCCAGTGTTCAAACACAGTGAGTGTCACACAGCCTCTGAGCCACCTGAAAACAAGGGCTGACACAGACACAATGAGTTTTCTCCCAGTTCAGTACAATCCAGCTTTCCTTAAAAATGGGCAAAAGAACTTTACATGTTCAGAAGCTCTTCTGTGTTTTAGCCAGAGCCACTTTTCCTGGGTGATGCGTACCTAGAACAGAAAACAAAAATCTGTATTAATTTCATCCCTTTGCTAAAGGTCTTGACAATTTGGATTATTATTTATATTTCTACATGTCTTAGAGATACAGAATGGTAAATTCTCAATGGAATATTTTTATGTGCATCTGTCAAGTAAGAACAGTTTTAACTAAGTTCAAACTTCCATGTACACACACCTTATGTATTTTTCTCTTTTTTAACAGCATCATTTCACTTTAAAGTTCCTGAAAACATCTCAGTAGGAGGAGAAGTTGGCAGAGTCAAAGTAGAAGATATTGATGAACCACAGCACAGAAACACAAGATACAGCTTTATCCAAGGAGAGTTCAGGGACACCTTCGACATTGAGGCAAATCCGTACACAAATGAAGGCATCATTAGGCCAAAGAAGGTACTTTTCCCCATAGCAAAGATGATTATTGTGGTTTTCCACGTGTAACAAGTGGCTTTTTGGTTTAGGACTAGCAGCAGGAAAAAATAGAAACGCATGAAAGTCAGTATGAAATATACTGATCCTGAACATCGGCTCTTCAAGCTCTGGGAGAAGAGCTGCTGATTTCTAGTCCTTTTCAACCTCCAGTCCTGAAAAACTCCAGAACTACTGCAGAGTGCAGTGGGGCTGTGTCAGAAACACAGGTTGCACACTTTGGGCTTCTCACAAACTTCAAGTGGTTGGGTGCTTCAAAGAGGCAGCGATTTAAGTGTTCAACCAACTGGCCAAGTCAAAGAATCCTTCCCTTCTGCAGCCCACATGAAACCAAAGCAGGAAATGTAAACAAGTCCACCTGACCTCCTTTCTAAAAGTCTCTTTGCAGTTTGGCATTCACTCCAATCTGAGCCACAGTTCCCTTACTTTCCTCAAGAGCTTCAGAGCTCTTCAGAGTTTTCAGAGCTTCCCCACTAATGTTTATAAGTCTTTAAGACTCTCCAAAGCCTTTATTAGGGTCTGTTCTTTGGTTGTTTTTTTTTTAAATTCTCAAACCCACTTGATTTGTACCTAGGGACTGCTGCAGAGCATTGCTAAACCAAGACTTCATTGATTTCATTGACTTGCTGCTTAAAAAAAAAGAGGAGAGAGGACTGTAAATCAGCTCCTGTAATCCTCAGATTGACAGGAATGTGTTTTTCCCTTCCAAGTATCTCTCTGTAACTGCTGAGACTAGAAATGTCATTAAGAAGAGAAAACTTTCAGGAAAAACAGTACCAGGGATTTCAAGATTGGCAGTAAAATCCTCGGTTGTGGTCACACTGGGTATGAGCATCTCTCCTTCCCCTGATGCAGCTCTTCCCCAGCTGCCCAGGAGCTGGGGAATGCAGTGTCTGCCCAGAGCAGGAGCAGTCACAGACCCCACACACACTCCCTGTGGGATTTGGAACCTGCTTTTCCTCCAGCACGCAGTGGGCAAAGTTCATCTCCTTGTTTTGCAATGTGATTTTGGCCATGCACACATCATAATTTTAAATACACAGCCATGTGAGATAAAATATGTCCAATTGCTCCTCTTTGCAAAATCTACTCAAAGGGAAGAACAAGAGTCACCACAAGTGCTGTGTATCTCAGTGTTTTTACAATCTCAGGTGGTGGAACAAAGGAAACTTTCAAAGGAGCATTTCTTACTGCCAGAGCTCCTGGCCTTCCTCCCATTGTGTGATTCCTTTTATAGTCTCAGGCAAGGGGAAAAACAGGGAAGAGGATGTCATTTATCACTTAATGCCCCGGCTGTCAGCCAGTGTGCATCTGCAATCTGCCTTGAGTGCCCTCCGAACAAAAAGCTAAGCCAAGAGGAGAATCTCTTCCCCAGCCTTTGGGAGACAGGAGCTAAGTTTTGGTAGTTACAGCTTTATAAAAAGAAAATTATTTAACCCAAAAGAAAATAATTTTGCCAAACTACTGGATGAATCTGTTCCACACGAGAGGTAATTTGAGCCATGTTACGATAGAGAGGTTCAGCTGGGAAATGCTCTCCCCCTGGGTCCAGTCAAGATGAAATTTGGTAACATTGCCAAACCTGAATTAGAGCACAGATGTTAAATCTGCACAGAAAGCCAATGGAAAGTTTGCTTAGACATCAGCAATGGAAGAATATCTGTAACTGTCTTTTTGGTTTTTTAGCCCCTGGACTTCGAAACAGTATCAGAATACAAGTTTGGCATTGAAGCCACAGACCCCACGGTGAACCTTCGGCATTTCAAACCCGGCAACCCCCGGAGCATCTCAACAGTCACCATCCAGGTCACCGACGTGGATGAGCCTCCCGTCTTCACCAAACTCCCATATGAATTTAAAGTGAGGGAAAATCATGCAGAAGTAAAAACACTTGGTTCAGTTCATGCAGAGGACCCCGACGCAGCCAAACGGAAAATCAGGTAAGACAACACCAGCTTTAGCAATTCTATTTAAAAGTGCAGAATCCACTAATAGTGCCAAGATTTTGACAAAGAACCCAGACTTTGGCCCTATTTTTTTAGAATCTGCATGCCAAACAAAACAAAGAAAATCCAATATAACTTTTCCAGCACTGCAGCCATGTATATATATGCTCACCAAAAGCTGAACATAAACTCCATTTACCCATGCAATTACCACATGGACTTACTGATAAAACATTTGCACATTCAGGAAAAAATATAAACCTGGATATTTTCACATGGTTATATATTATTGTTTTGGGTTTTTTTTTTAATTGTAAGAGCTCTCTCAAACATGTGATTAGAGAGGAAAAATAGACTTTTGAAAGAGCAAAGTGCAATAATCTGGAAACTTTTCCAACAGATGTATTTCACTCACAGCCTGCATAGTTTTAGGGCAATATTCTCAGCCCTCCTGGTCAAGATATTAATGTAATTTGTCACACAAGAACTCTCTGACCTTCCTCTGAGAAGAAATGAAGTGAAACACAGCATTATCAGCCTTGTATTGACATATCTTGTTTTAAACAAAAAAAACAGATATATTCAGCGTAGAGCAAGTCCTAATGGAGACTATGTCAGAGTATCCAATAATGGAGTTATTCAACTTCCCAAGCCTCTGGACAGAGAATTCAGCTCATCATACAACATCACTGTGGCAGCTGTGGAGATCCTTGAAGATGGTAAGTGCCATCCATTTCCCAGTTTGAAAGAAATCCAGCAGGGCTGCAGTTTATCAAAAAGGAAAGTCATAACCTGACAGCCTGTTCCTACTGAGCTAGGAATGAAAGGAGTGCTTCTCCTTTGCATCATCATCTTCCCAACCAAACAAGTCCCTACAAATAGGTCAGAGATCATTTTAGGATTTGGCCCCTGGCTTTGCTCAGCTCCAGGGAGTGGGGCAGGCCAGTCCCAGCTTGGTTTGATATTTCACAATATAGAAATGGCCTGTTCTGTCCACGTTGCTTAAGTGCCAGAGAACAATGCTCAATCCATGGCCATGCAGTGGGAAGAATCAGGAAGCCATAAGCTACTGTTATTTTATTCCTGAAAGATCCTTGATTTAACCACTATGAGACATTTTAGGAAAATATATAAATCTCAGAGTAAACATTTAAGTTTTTAAGTTATGACGGGTCTAGAAATTTTTCATCATGTGGGAGGCACAGAAGTGGGCACCAGGTGTGGGAAGGGGAGTTCAGCCAGCACTGGAGCTCCAGACTTGTGACCTTGTCCCCTTCTGTCATTCCAGGCCGTCTTTCCGACAGAGAGTCACATGCCCATGTCCACGTCATAGTGGATGATGTCAATGATAATGCTCCAGAACTTGTTTCTCCTGAGGAACCCCGAGTGTGTGAAAATGCTGTCCCTGGAAAGGTGAGACAGGGAGAGCTTTTCCCTGAAACCTGAATTACTGCTTGTCAGCTCAAGTGAAAGATGTCTTTTAATAAAAGTGAGTCTCAGTTTATATGTCAAAACACCTGATCATTTCACTGATTTTCAAAACATCAGTGGTCAAGAATATTTCTTAAGGATATTGCACTGTTGGAATATTGACTTTTATCTGCTTGCACACATGGGCTGCACTGCCTCTCTCCCCCCAGGCTCTCACATCTATGTATTAACAGCTGAGCCATGAAGGACAGTCAAGCTCTGCACAGCAAGAATCAGCAGCTCAGTTCTATCACACAAATGCTTGAATGTAATACTGAGAGATACATTTCAAACTAGTAGGACAACATTGCTGCATGGAACATTATTTTGTAGTCAGAGAGTGCACGGATCTGCACACATAAATTGTGTTACTACCTGCACAGTGTTGGTATTTCAGATTTACCTGTTTGACCTCAGACACAAGTGTTCAGCCCATACTGTAATATTTGCTAAATTAAGACATTTTGTGCCATGGTTTAGGGGTGGTACTCCCCAGTTTAGTGTTCCCACTGAAACTCCAAACCACACACCACTCGCTTGCCCCCTTTCCCCTGCAGCAGGAGGGAGAGGAGAACTGGAGGCACAAAAGGGAAAGATTGTGGGCTGAGATAAGAACAGTTTACTGGAAACAGAAATGGGATAAGAAAATGAACAGCAATAGCAACAATATAAATAATAAAAATTATATATTGAAAAAAATAGAGAGTGCAGAGCAGCCACACCACCCAAAGTGTTCAGCACCAGCATTATCCCTCCACCACAACTGTTCAAACAGAACGAACCCCTTCTGCAGGAAAAGAGTCCATTTCCTCTCCCAAAGATGACACGAGATGGTCAAGAATAACCACTCTGCCCCCTCCCAGATACTGAAAAAAAAATTAACTCTTCCCTGGCTGGAACCAGGACACTGTCATTGCCTGGACTCTCTGACAGAACATGCAAGGCATTAATTTCACCTTTAGTTTAACTTTTCAAATACCTTTGGGACATAACAGACACATTTTTTTATATTTTATCCATCTAATGTACATCAGGTTGAAGATTTCAAAACCCAAGTATGTCCTTCAGGCCTGGCAGTCTCAATAGCATTCCAAGAATCACAGACACACTTCAAAGTAGGCTGAGGACTTTAGAAGACACCATCTTAGACATTTCAACAAGCCATATGTCTAAAAATGAGGCTTTTTTCATTCTTTCATTACACAAAATTTTAAGAGGCAAAACTGGTCTTTTTGAAGACCTGCAAAGTAATTGCTTGCTTCAAAAAAACTTGAAGAGGGGTATCCTGAGATGTCTGTGTCCTTCCTTTTACTGAAGGGTTGCACAGGACACATACCCCAGCTCAAATACTCCACATGTTTTATCACTGGAGGAAATGTGCACTGAAAACTGTGACCTCTTCCATCCTTGTAGGTGATCGTCAGGATTTCAGCTGTTGACAAGGATGAAACATCTCCCAGAGGCTTTTTCAGATACTCACTGGCCACAGAAGACAGCAACTTCTCCCTGATAGAGAACTACGGTAATGTATCCCTGCATTGCCCTACATCAGCTCCCCAGAGTGGGATCCTGAGACTCAGGGAAGAAAAGCTGTAGCACTGACCTGTGGTTGGTCTAGCTGAGCTAAGTAACTCTTTATTTTTAAAGGCTTAACATACTGAAAAAAAAGTATGTTTAATGGAACCCAAGTTTCACCTGGGTTCAGGCTGGTGGTGCCGCAGGGGAAGAGGCCCCAGTACTGGTAATCTGTGGGGACAGTCTGGTAGGGATTATCACTAATGGGGTGTGTTACTCCTTCCAGACAACACCGCCAACATTACTGTCAGATACGGCCAGTTCAACCGGGAACTGGTCAAGTTCCACTACCTACCTGTCCTCATCTCAGACAACGGCGACCCTGACCTCACCAGCACAAACACCCTGGTCATCAGTGTCTGCAAGTGCAACGAGAAAGGAAACTTCACCTTCTGTGAGGAGAGAGCAAAGCAGGTTGGCGTCAGCATACAAGCATTGGTGGCGATTTTTATTTGCATCTTCACAATCATTGGTGAGCATCTGACTTTTGGAATGTTCTTTGCACTACAGTGTGAGGATTGTTTTGCTCTTTCTTTAGCTGAGATCTACAAACGCTTTGTGGCTATGAAGTGGTCACAAAGCCAGAAATGCTGTACCAATTTAATTCATCTCACGTGCTCTTCCTCTCTGGCCTGTTAGTACCTTTTGGCTGCATTTGAAATCTATCAGAGAAGGCTGAATTTTTTTTTTTGCCTGAGAACTGGCCTGATTTGCAAGGACCACATAAGTAGCATCTGATGCTTAGCATTAAAAGATTTACCAGTTCAAGGCAGTAGTTGATTCAAAGACCTTGTAACACCATGCATTTGTACTTGTGATTCCAGTTCAAGAGTCAGCTGGACAATCCCTGTCCAGACTGAACTCCTTCAACTAATCCTACAGTTAAATAGAAATTTTAACTATTTTTTAAATAGTTAAATATATGTTAAAAAACAATCCAGAAATAAAAAACCTATAACACTTCAGACAATGTTACATATCTTAAATGCAATTTGTTTTAGTGTCTTACTTCTGTATTCACACGGGCTCATCTAAATTTCCTTTGCAGTGATTGTGTTGCTGATTCTGCTGAGAAAGAGGCACAAGAAGGATCTGAGTGGGCTGGGGAGGAATGTGGCAGAGATCCACGAGCAGCTGGTCACCTATGACGAGGAGGGAGGAGGGGAGATGGACACCACCAGTTACGACGTGTCCGTGCTCAACTCCGTCCGCAAGAACGGCCTCAAGGCGGAAGCTGCTCCCTGTCCGTATGCACAGGTCCAGAAACCTCCTGGGAACGTCACCCCTGGAGCTGGGGGGATGGAGATGATGATTGAGGTGAAGAAGGACGAGGCTGACAACGACAGGGATTTGCTGCCCTACGACACCCTGCACATCTACGGCTACGAAGGCGCCGAGTCCATCGCGGAGTCCCTCAGCTCTCTGGGCTCAGGCTCCTCAGACTCAGACATTGATTATGACTTTCTCAATGACTGGGGACCCAGGTTCAAGATGTTAGCTGAGCTGTATGGATCAGAACCAAGTGAAGATTTTGTGTATTAAGCTCAAACTAGCCGTGAATTTTCTCCCTCCCACTACAGATAGACACCAAGAGACTGCCAAAGAGGAACTCACAGCTCTTCCCTCAAGCCATAGTAGGATTTTAAACAGGCATGGAAAAAACCTGCAGTAGGGTTAAAAAGACACACAGAGATCACCTATATTAACTTCCTGCAGCACTACTGCCCTTGCTAATATTCATTTTTTGCCCCAAAATTCCTGTTCACTGGCCTGCTCAAGCCTTCCAGGACGCACCTCCTCTCCCCATCTTCCCCACTTCTCCTGGTTTTGTCCCCAGTTTCTCCCTCATTCCTCTCCTGCTGTGCTGTTTCCATCCACATGCATCCAAGGTCACCCTCCACTGGGAGGGAGAGGTTCAGCAACATTGGGAAGGGAGGTTTTAACCCCCCTGGATCTCCAGCTGGCTGCTTTGCTTGCCCCTCTTGCAACATCTTTATTGATACTCCACACTTATGCTTACCCAATTGTGGAGAGGAGGAACATATGGTCTATCACTTAGTATTAGGAATTATTCCATCACTTTCAAAAAGAAGCATTTTTTTTTCTTCTTTCCATTCTATTAATTATTTTTACTTTATAGGCTTCTACTACATCTATGAGTTACTCATGATAAAATTAGACAGGATTTTTAGACACACAATCTGGTTTCATCTGTCATTTTTAACAGCCTGATGACAATTTCAGGCACACTTCTGGCATGCTAGAATTTGCTCCAGCTAGCAGCAAAATTGTTTTTTCTCTGTAAATAGGATCTCAGTGTTACTCAATGGAACATATCCTGCAGGGCAGGAAATGTGGAGATCAGGGGAATGTTAAGACTCCAACACTGCAAATCTCTCTAGATGGAAATATAGGCCTGGCTAGATTTCAAAAGAGGTTGAATAGGGGGGTTATTCAGCGTTATTAAAGCAATAGCATTTTATCAGGGACAAAAAAAATGAAGGGCCTCATTACTGTGAAACTGTTGTGCTTTTTTTTCTAAGCAGGTACTGTAAAAGGAGTATTTTCCACCTAGGAAAATACTGTAGACTCCCAAACCAGAAGGCTACACACTCACACACTCAGCTGCATAAAAGCACCAGAAATGTAAGGCAGGTTTGGAGCTGCAGCCACCACATCCCTGGAAAGGGCTTGTGTTCAGTTTCCCACCTGGTGAAGAGCCACAGAATGACCAGAATGAAACTACCCACACTGGAAGTGACCCAGCCAAACATATTTTGGAAAAAGTGGGTCCCTTAGGACCATGGCCTGTCTCTGGCTTCCAGCAGTGCAGAGTCCTGTTGCCTCCAACAGGAACAGAACCCTACTACACAGACCCTCCACTGTGCAGGATCTGTGCTGGAGTTGTATCTATTAGTTTAGTTGATTTGATTATTTAAATCTGGTAGCTAACCAAATAATACTAAATCTTTTTTTTTGTCTTAAACCAGTATGGTGGAACCTCACATATTTGCTTTTCCCTTGTTCACATCATCTCTAATTCACATTCCCTTCCCCCAAAATGTTTTCTTGGCAGGAAATAGCAATGCACAATAATGGTCTCACACTGCTCCTCACTGCTGTAAAAAGTTGTCCAATGCAATACTTGGCTGGACACTAAAGCAACATCAACAACATACTCACAACATCAACAACATATTCAAATGTTCAAATATGAACTAAAGGGAAATTGAGGATAATTCTGTCTATTGGTCAAATCAGCTTTGGATCCCATCCTTTGTTTTTAAAAAGTATCTTGGGGTGACAGCCTTGGTTTTATTTTGAATGGGCTCATTCCCTTTTGTTTAATCCAGCCAGCAGTATGTGCTATAGGGGTTCCACATGTTTGTGTATTATAAAGAATGCTAACTAATAATACTTACAGTTTAAGGATTTTGTCAGTACCTATGGTATTGGCTATCAGCAGATAAAGTTAGTTATGAAATTATTAGTTCAGTAAATCAAGTACTTTGGTAAGTATCAGCCAGATTCTATTACCTGGAATTGCTGTTTTTAAGCCTGATTTTTTTAAAGTTATTTTAAGCAACACTGTATTCATTTCCAATGTATATGATGTTTGCACTGGACAGTTTCTTTTTGTATTCCTGTACTGTATTATGTTGTTTTTTACTACATAAAAGCCAATCTCAAGTCTGAATTTTCTGTGCATTAACGAGTTGCACTCGGAAGACAATGTCAGGCTTTGTGCCACAGTGACCTCAACCATAAAAACACTCAAAGTGAACCCAGCCTAGGCATCAACTCACCAAAGAACTTTCTGTGAAAGCAGTTTTCTCCCTCTCCTTGCACAGTTGTTGGTAGAGAGAAGCTCCAGCAGTTCAGCTGGGAAGGTTGGACCCTGTGGGGTCTCTGCCAGTGCTGCAGGACACATCCCATGACCCAGCAGATGTTTGGGACATCAGCAGCCAGGCAGCAGGGTGGCTTAGAACCACCCCTGAGATTCTGCCCTTTTTTGCTGCCTCTCAGATGGGGAAAGGAGTGCCAGCTGTAGCTCAGCACAGCCCCAGAGCAGGGGAGCCCCAGGGGGATCCGGAGCAGGATGCAGCCCAGCCCTGCCCCTCCCTGGCCTGCCTCCCCAGACTGGCAGCAGGGTCACTGGGCTACAGAACCCTGCAGCTGCCTCAGGACTGACACAACAAAACACATCGGGGCTACAAAATAAAATCACCCCTAAACTTGTGCCTTTAGGCAGCACAGCTCCTCACCTTCTCTTTTTACTACTGCTAATGACTACCTCAATATATTCCCAAGATCATTCTAGCACTTTAAAAAAAATCACATCCATTTTCACCAGATATGGCACTTATAATTTACAAAGCCTGGGATAAAGCAAAAAAGTTCAATTCCTTCACTGCTAATTGCCATGAGCAAACGCCAGATCAAATACACTTTAGCACAAGTTGTATTAAAAACACAATAGATGTGCTAATTATGTTATAATGAAATGCATTTTTCCATAGAAAGAATTTGATTAAACAGCTACTTGCAACTTGTGGGAGAGAATCTCACAAAGGTTTTCATTATTCATTTAATTAATATGCACTTTAATCTCTTATCTCTAAAAATATGTCATAAATTATTATTTTATTACATTCAGATGCAGAAGTTCATGCCATTTAATAAAGGGGTTTTACTCCCATCCCATTAGAACTTTTTATGAAGCAATGGCTTGTGATGAGAATCCTTGATGTGCATCAAAGCAACAATGAAAAGCTGTTTGAATGTGAACATCTGGCACACAGTGGCACATCCCAGGTAGGGCAGGTGAGCTAAGGTCCCCTTATCAAGGCAAATCTCCAGCAATCAGTGAAAGAAAAACCAATTCTGTGATTTATTATCCTATTGCAGTCCAGGGCTACTGCAACAGCAAACCCAAACAAACAAATCCTTTTGTTTCCACGAACAGAAGGATTGGTCATCAAAGGAAAATGAAATAATCGTTTCTGAGCTCTTCAAGGAGTGCATTCTTCCCTTTCCTCCTTTCAGCAGCAAGGGCTCAGAATGACCCCAGGAGGGCCCAGCCAGCCTGGCAGTGACACCTGCCCTGCACAGCAATTGTCACCCTGCCAGGAGTGACTGAAGGGAAAAGCCTGCAAAGCCTCACTAGTTTTTGGAGCTCAGAGTTCAGGGTACAGATCCATCTCGATACATTTATTTTACATCTTTTCACTCCCAAGTATATGTCACATGCAGGGGAAATGCTCTGCTGGCAGTTAATATAGTGGCATACTCTCTTATTTGGCTAGAAGTAATAGTTACACTTATTTTCATTATATTTCAGGTGAAGTTAGGACAAAAATAAATAATTACCATCTTTTCTGACCTATTCTCCCTTTTTTCTTTTTTTTTTTCCTTTTTTTAAAATAATGTTTCAAGTTTGAGAGAGCAAGAAATAAAACTGTTGGCTTTATTTCACAAACTTCCTGGAATGAAAGACATCACCAAGGTGATTTCTTTCCCATTGAAATCTTCCCATTTCACAGTCTCAGTGTACCACAAGTGATCATTTCCTACCAGGAAATGAATAAGAGTCTGATCAGAACACAGGGGAAGATTTAGGCTGAATCTCGTCCTTAGAAAAAACACGACAGAAAACAAAACAGCAAAGACACTTTTCCAGGCTGCATCAGAACAAAGGGAAAGAAAACAATAGCAGAAAAATGCTTTTATGAGCAATAAACATGCATGGATCTTTTCTGACTTCTCTCACTTTCCTGACTTTGTTCCTGGCTGACCTAAAGGAAAAGGGAAAAACAGCACTTCCTTCCCCTTCCCCTCAGTGAGGTGCTTGTCCCACCTGCTTCCCCTCCAGGCTCTCTTAATTCATCCAGTTAACCCCTTCATCAGTGCCACAGTCAGTCAGAAACCTCTGCAACAAATCTCTGCAATCTCTAATTCCTCATCAAAACGGGACCTCCACTTGACAGCAGCGCTCCGAGGGAAGTCCCCTGAGCACAGCAGGACAGAGCTGCGCAGGCGAACAGCCCAGCGAACACAGCCCCGAATGCGGGGAGGATTGCCGAAAAGTCACAGACAGCGGGGCTGCCGATGGGCCCGGCAGCTCCAGTGGCAGCCTCAGGGGCCCGAAGCCGCGCCTGCAGAGCTCCTCCAAAGCAGAGCATCCCCAATGGCAGCCCCAGGGCCCCTCTGCTGTGCCCCGGCAAACGCCACACAGATGGGGACAGCGTGTGGGACAGCGTGTGGGGACAGCGTGTGGGACAGCGTGTGGGGACAGCGTGTGGGGACAGCGTGTGGGACAGCGTGTGGGGATATCGTGTGGGGATATCGTGTGGGGATATCGTGTGGGACAGCGTGTGGGACAGCGTGTGGGGACAGCGTGTGGGGACAGTGTGTGGGACAGCGTGTGGGGACAGCGTGTGGGGACAGCGTGTGGGGACAGTGTGTGGGACAGCGTGTGGGGACAGCGTGTGGGGATATCGTGTGGGGATATCGTGTGGGGATAGCGTGTGGGGATATCGTGTGAGGACAGCGTGTGGCTCCACAAACTGCCCAGAGCCGGGCACTGCAGCGAGCCTGAGACGCCATTCCCAGCTCCCGCATTCAAAAACGGCTTTTGTGAACAGCTGCCCGGGCCTCCCTCTTCCCACGGAAACCTGAAGAACCGAAAATTGCCAAAGGCCTGAGCTGCCCTTGCTGTATCCCACAGCCCCGAAGTGCGGGATGCGGGCTGGTGCCCTGGCACTTCAGGGGACTTGAGCCTTGTCCCTGCTCCCCGCACCGGGACACAGCCCTCTGTCCCTGCTCCCGGAACAGCGCCCTTTATCCCGAGATCCTGATCTCGGCCCCAGGACACTGCCCTCCACCCCATGTCCCTGCTCTCAGCGTCAGGACACTGCGCTCGGACCCGGGACACTGCTCTTTATCCCGTGTCTTCTCTCCCGGGACACTCCCCTTTATCCCTTTATCCCGTGTCCATTCTCCCGGGACGTTTCCCTTTATCCCTTTATCCCGTGTCCCCTCTCCCGGGACATTTCCCTTTATCTCTTTATCCCTTTATCCCTTTGTCCCTTTATCCCGTGTCCCCTCTCCCGGGACATTTCCCTTTATCTCTTTATCCCTTTATCCCGTGTCCCCTGTCCCGGGACACTTCCCTTTATCCCTTTGTCCCTTTATCCCGTGTCCTCTCTCCCGGGACATTTCCTTTTATCCCTTTATCCCGTGTCCTCTCTCCCGGGACACTTCCCTTTGTCCCTTTATCCCTTTATCCCGTGTCCCCTCTCCCGGGACACTTCCCTTTATCTATTTTATCCCTTTATCCCTTTATCCCTTTACCCCTTTATCCCGTGTCCTCTCTCCCGGGACACTTCCCTTTGTCCCTTTATCCCTTTATCCCGTTTCCCCTCTCCCGGGACACTTCCCTTTATCCCTTTATCCCGTGTCCCCTCTCCCGGGACACTTCCCTTTGTCCCTTTATCCCGTGTCCCCTGTCCCGGGACACTTCTCTTTGTCCCTTTAACCCTTTATCCCGTGTCCTCTCTCCCGGGACACTTCCCTTTGTCCCTTTATCCCTTTATCTCGTGTCCCCTGTCCCGGGACACTTCCCTTTGTCCCTTTATCCCTTTATCCCGTGTCCCCTGTCCCGGGACACTTCCCTTTATCCCGCCGCAGCAGCGCGGCTGCAATGACCGCTGCTGGCCGCCAGGTGGTGCCCGATGGCAGCGCTGGGCACGGCCGCGCCCGGCGCTCTCCGGTGGATCCCCCATGGATCCGTCACGGATCCCTCCGTATCCCTGCTGGATCCCTCTTGGATCCTTGATGAATCCTCACTGGATCCCCCGTGGATTATCTAAATCTCCACTGGATGCCTGCTGTATTCCCCGCTGGATGCCCGCTCTGCTTCCCTGTGTGTGACCTCACACCGACCGTGGTCAGTGGATTTAATACCACCCCGAAGGTCACTCCATCCATTTCGTGCTCTAGCGCTGACTCCACAGAAATTCTCAGACGTTCGTGGAAGCCATGGAGGCTGCAAGGCTTGGATTTCTGAAGGGAAAGGCAGTGCTTGGCTCAGGCAGCAGTCCTGAAGGGCACAAGGGGCCAAGGGAAGGGCTCTGGGGAGAGGATGCAAGCTTCAGATGTCTCCTTTAATCAAACCTCGGGCCAGACCATCCTCCCTGGGGCACGTTTCCTGTTTGTCAGGAGGAGTCAGTACCAAATCCTGCTACTTTGTCACACCACACTGCGGTCCGGTTTTGGTGATGAAGATGTCCAATCCTACTTCTCTAGAATATTCTCTTTGCAAACCAAACTACAAATACTAAATGGGATTTTCTGAAGCAAGACCAAGTAATTTTTATCTTCAGTGACTCTTGGTTCGCCTTAAATGAGAACATTTGTTTATAAGGACACACCTGTAGGAGAATCCCCAGACGGCTGGGACAAGGGATTCTGCTGACCTGTATATTCTAGAACGTGTGGTTTTATTGCAAGGGTCATGGGTAAAAGGGCCTTGCCTTCAGCCACCAGCCTGGGCTGGAGGGAAATCCCAAAGAGAGGGAGAAAGAACAGGAGAGTGAGAGCTAAGAGAAGGGAGTGAGAGAGCAAAGGGACAGGGGGGAAGAGAGCAGGGGTAGGAGAGCAGGGATCAGAGAGCAAGAGAGAACAAGAGTAGGGGGAAGGGGAAGAGGAAGAGACAGAGGTCTTTGTTACAATACATTATATCTCATTTTGTGATGAATATTCTAATTTACAGTGACCAACAAATACAAGACACAAAATCCTATAGAATCTACATACAGCCTATAAGAACTACTACATTACCATACTGTGTTACATTTTAAACTCTAAAAACTACTCTTTAGACTTTACTGTTTTGCTACATTGACCTTTAGATCCCTCAGCCAGCAGAAAGGTATTGTTCAATCAAAAGGGATTCTCCTTCAGCTAGCCAGGCTATTGTTTTCAGGTTATATAGTAACTAAGACTCCTATCCTACAACTCAAAGTAAGCTTTCATTTCTATTTCTCTTATAGGTTTCATATTTTCAGAATCTTTTGCTAAGCAATCATATTTATAAGGTTTCTCTGATTCAAATTCCCCAACACACACCTTTATCCACTAGTTATAATTTGTTAATTATTTCTATGTTATAACCATGCAGCAAAACTTTCCCAAGTAGCCACAGAAACAAACCAGTAACAAAAATATGCCATGAGCCTTTCAGTAATCACCTAAAAGCTGGAAATAATCACAGAAATCCTGTCACACAATTACAGATTAATAACTACCTGCAAGTCAAAGACTTCTTGCAAGTGGATGCAGTTCAGCAATTTAATCAGCCTCCATCCTGTCCCTTGCCCCTCCTCTGGACAGATTACTGCAACCCTGCTGATCCAGCAGCTCTGTGGAGAGAGCACAGTGGGAGAGGCCGGCTCTGCCTTTGGGATCCAGATCCACCTGCAGATCACCAGGAGGAACCCTAGCTGGTCAGCCACAAAGAATAACAGCAAACACCCAGGTCAGCTCAGAATCTGTTTATGACATTTCACTGGGCTGAGGTAATGACAAAGGCTACAAATTCAGTGACTGTGTACACTGACAATCTGTCCTAAAGAGCCCTGGACAGCAAGCAGGATGAGAAGGGAGGAGGGGAGAGAAACAGCAGCAGGTAAATTTGGAGGTCAAAAACAGGAGAGGGGGAAAATGTTATTTCTCCCTCTGATCCAAAAAGTTCTGCTATACACAAGCAGCAAACTCCCTGTGAGCAGGGCCAGCCTGGAGGGACACAGCTCCCCCATTGCTCAGCAGCAGCTGAGCCACCTCAGCCTGCTCAGCTACACCTCTGCTGCCCCACAGGTCCCATCCTGTTCCACAGTGTCCAGGGCCTGTGACCAGCACCTGAGCAGGTGCCACCCTGCCAGGCCTCCTCTCCAGAGGAACA
Source organism: Sylvia atricapilla (assembly GCF_009819655.1). Classification (NCBI taxonomy): domain Eukaryota; kingdom Metazoa; phylum Chordata; class Aves; order Passeriformes; family Sylviidae; genus Sylvia; species Sylvia atricapilla. The sequence continues at coordinate 20,880,513 of NC_089151.1, read as the reverse complement.
GCAGTGAGGGTTTCCCCCCAGAGCTGCTGTCCTGGCACAGGGACAGCACAGGTGACACCTCCAGCCTGGCCACAGGTCCTGCCCCTGGCAGGCAGCCTGGCCTTGCTCCGAGGGCACCAAGGCCAAGTTCTCTGCACACACTCCCTGCAGCTGGGATTTGCCATGCCTTGGAGCACAGCCCTCCTGGCTGAGGAATTCCTGCTGGAGCAGGGAGGATGGATAATGAGGGATGATGTGAGTGTGTAACACAGCTGGGGAGGACAAGAAGCTCTCCTCTGTAACACCCAGCTGGGTAAGAACCATCCACATGGATGCTGAAACTTCCCAAATGTCACTGCTGGCTGCTCCAGCTCTGGGGGTGGGTGAGCTCCCATTCCTGCAGTGTTTTGCCCTTGCAGACATGGGGCAGACACAAGCAGGGCTCTGCTCTCCATGGATTTCCGAGCCTGGGAATGAGGTGAGCTCTGCAATTGCAGCCAAGTGAGGATCCAGAGTGGCAAAACCCACAGCCTTTGTGACCAGTGCAGCCAGGACAAGGCTCAGATGGCCATGGCCAGTGCTGCTGCCTCCTGGAGCTCAACAGAAACTGCCAGCACAAGCAGAAGGCCAGACCAGCAGGGACCCACCACGAAACTTAACAGTGTGAAAGAGCTGGCATCAAGGAATACACCTGGAAAGCCAAGGGATAGATGCTGGGCAGTCAGAAAGGCCAGGCAGCATGCTGGCAAAAAATAATTTTGTCACTCTGTTTACTTGGCAGTGCCCATTTCTCACCAGCCTGAGAAATCACCTCTTGAACAGCCTCAGATCTGCCTCTCAGGGCCTGCCTGGATCTGGCAAAACTGCTGCTCAAGCCAAGCAGAGAAATCAGTTGGAAGAAGAGCAAAGCATTAAACCCTTCCTGAGCACCATAAAAGAACAGCCAGCCCCCTCTCCTTCAAAGCTCTAGAAGAGCTTTGAGTGAGCTGGAAAAATCAGTGATTCTCTTCAACCCTGGTAATACAATCTCCACAATTAATTCCTTCCGATAAATAGGTGATTAAGCATTAACCCAAATCAGAATTGGGCTTCTTGGGTTTCATCACCACTTCAGGATTTTTATGCCCACTGATGCAGGTGAGCAGACAAGGCCACCTGTGGGCATGGCTGTGTGTGACCCCTCTGCTGTCACATCCGTCACTCCTGAGGGAAGTGGAAGCACCACACAGCCTTTCAGGAGAGGGCGATACAGCAAAGCATTCAATGGTGACCAAACTGACTATGTAAAGCTGGCGGCCCTTGCTATTTCGGGAGGAAATGAGGACCCATAAACACCCTGCACTAATAAAGCCTGTTTGCAAGGGCAGAATTTCAGGCTCATACCCTCACTGTGACACAGACTTTCTTTCCATCTCAGGTATGTCACGTAGGCCAAGTTTTGCTTTTTCACATCAAGTGTTCAAAGTGGGATTCCCTTCTGAAAGGTCCTTCCCTTTCCTGTGCCACAGGAGCCACACAGATACACTACAAGGGTTAGTTAATGCACACCAAAGCAACCTGAGTAAGGAATATTTTCTGATGTTTACTCATTTTACAGATGCAAGTTTTAGTACTACTTATCATTTTAAAGTAATTTCCAGGCACAAGAGAATTGTGCAAAAGATCTACAAAAACTTGCAAGACACCCTTCCCTGCCCATATTTACAGCCCTGCATGGCATATACAGCATTATTCCACTGCAATTAACAGAGAACCTGTAACACAACAGAGGAGGGGAACCTGCAGCTCACAGGTCACTGTGACCAAGGGTGAGGGTGAGGAGTTCACATCAGGGAGTATTAAACAAAACAGTCACACACATATCTGGAAGTTAAAATTACTGTCTTAGGCATTTATAGTCCATGGCATAGCCACAAAGAGTATTTATTTATTGTATGCAGAAAACACTGCTGAGAAATAAAGCTTAAGTGCTATTTTTATGGGATGCTAAACATATGAGCAACACATCTGTAATTTTCCTGCCCTCCTCTGAGTACTGCACAACTACTTCATCCTGCTGGAGTAAGTCTCTTGGTGAACTCAATAATATGAGTTGGCTATACTGGTGTTCAGGAATCCATTTTCCCACACAGGACAGTCTGTAAAGAGTCCACATGGCCATGGGCGTCTGGAATAAATATAAATGTAAAAATATATAACTCTCCACAGCTCTGATCTGAACAGGCCTCCACCCCAGTTTCACATAATGATGTTTGGTCAAATGTTAAATCACATTGCAAGTACCAAATGAAGATTTGAAAGCTTAGTTATAGGGCCCTGAAGATGGGTTAGGCCCAGAAATGCAGGTGGAAGCTGAATTACAGAGATCCTGCTGTATGCAGCTCTGCTGGGCAAGCTATTCCAGTCCTTCCAAGAATGCTCTGCTGGAATGGGAACAGCCTAAACTGCAGCAGCAGGTTTGTGACATAGAGAACATTACAGCAGCTGATCTTATTCCTTCCTATAAACTCATTTTAAAATATTTTTTTTTTCTGCTGATCCACCTATCACTTGCTCTTATCCCTAGAGAGCACAGTTGCCTTTTTTCTGACATTTTCAGTTAGTTGTGATTTTCGGATTCAGCTTGGAGGAGCTTCATTCAATATTAATAAACCTATTTTTTAACATATTTCATTTATTGGAAGAAACTGAAGGTTTCCTACTGAATGTTGTGTATGTGATTTCACTGCACCCAGGAAACTCATCTCTTGCTAAGTAACAAAAAGCTGCAACACTTTCCCTACCAACACCAAGGAGTCTGAGAAAACCAAACTCTCACCAGATACTTCCACAGAAGCCACCAAAGGAAGGAGTAAGACAGAATGAGGGGGGGCATCAAGAGAAGCACATTTCCCAGCCGTGACATCTGCCACTTGAAAGCCAAAAACGAATGAGAGTTCTCTCTTCTGAGAAGACAATTTGGGCTTGCTCAGCTTCAAGTTTGTTATCCCTTTATCCCACCTTCCCCAACCAGGAACTGCTCCTTCCACACAGGCCCCCAGCACCTTTCTCCTCCCTCACACCCCCAACTTTTCCAAACAAGAGTCCAAACCCCTCTTCTTGTTACACTCCACCTATCCCAAGGGACATCACGAGGTTCCTATCTGAATTAATTAAATCTGGTTTGCTTTTCTGCATTCTTCAGAAAGAGACACTCCCTACAGCTGAAAAATGGCAGTAGAGCCACAGGGAAACACAGCCCTCTTTGGTCACATCGTATCCCCAAAGTCAGTGACAGCAGCACCTGATCAGAGCCTCCCAGCACAGATCTGACCTGCAGAGAGCAGATCTTTTCAGTGTCCATCAGTTTTAATGTTCCAATGGACTCATCTTCAAGGGCAAGGCATGGTCTAAGCCAATTTGTATACAAACCTTCTCATCAACTGTCTGCATTTATCCTCAGCCTCTAATGTCATGTCTCAGCATTAAGGCATTTTGTTTAATCTCATCTCTAGCTACAGCTGCTCTAGGATTCTAATTTTTTTCGCAAGTAATCCAGTTTTTCACTTAACAGCCTAGTGCTCTGTCAAAAAAAAAAAAAAAAAAAAAAAAGAAACAGGTAGATTGTCTGCTCAACTAATTGTTTCTTTTAATAAAACATTCTAAGTAATGATTGTGGGGCTATATATATATATATACATATATATATATGTATGTATACCTAAGTAGTAAGTAAGGTCATATCACTTGAATTTTTCTGAACTTACCAAAATACAACAAAAATACATTATTCATATATTATGTTGTCTTCTGTCTTGGTATACCTTTTATTTTTTTCATTAGCAATTAATTCTACTCAGTGGCAGGAAGATAATTTTCATAAACTGACCACTTCAGTGAGGATTTCTCAGTGAATTAATGGGGCTTAGCTGCCTTTATGTAATAAAACTTGAAAAATTAAATGTCAAACAGAAAGGTGTACTTTTCCTGTGCCTTGTGTAAGCTGCTAAAACCATGTGCAATCCCACATAACAATGCCTGGTCGCCTTCTCTCTGAGGCCCATTTCAGCCCCCCTGGGGAACCACCATGCAATTCCCAAATCCAAATTCATGTACAGAGCCCCCTGAGGGTGGGTGGACTCTGTAAATAGATCACTCCAAAGCAGCACTAATCCCTTTCTAGCAATAAATTCCCCTTCTTTACTCCCAACCCCTACAGGGCTGTGTCTGCACCATTTAAACGCAGGCGGATTTTGGTCTCCAGCAAGGGTAAGATCTCCACCCAGCCCCTCATGTAGGGCAACTAAAGGGAAAAGAAAGGAAGAACATGTACGGAAAGCTCTAAGTGGGTGGGACATGTTTTCATTTTGCTGTCAGTTCACATTGTCAGACACAAAGTGATTTTGAAAGCAATAAAAAGCAGTGTAATAACAGCGTCCTCAGCATGGCTCCCAAATCCATTCCTGGCAGCCCCACAGGTTCTGCACATTGATCATTGCAGCCAAGGCTGCACTTAGCTCCAGACTAAACACCATCAGGAGGCAGAATGGTAAATAATGCATTTCCCCCGGGCTTTGGACTGAGTATGTGATCCTTTCATGCATTTCATACCCTGAGAAACAGCCACCCACACAGAGAAGTGTCAGCTGCACTCTCCCTGCATCCCTGGGGCTTCACTCAGCCCCAAAGAACCAGCACCAGGCAGCAGAATGAGGACCTCGGTGCCCCAGCAGCAGCAGCACAGTTGGAGGTTTCCCTGCTGTGCTCCGGGCAGTGCTGGCTCCCAGTCCTTGTGTTTATCTTCCAGGAGATGCACGAGCAGGAGCCACGGGCACTCTGCTGCAGCACTGCAAGCAGCCTTAGCTCATCCTGTACAACCTAAACAAGGCCTTTTCAGATTTTAAAGCATGCACCAACTCTCTTCATGCACCTCTTCTTCCTCAAGGACAGTCTCTCTACATATTCACAGATAGGTTTGTTTTCATTTTGACTTGAATATCAAGGCCCAACACTTGTTTTTTACCAGTGTTTGCCAAGCCAGGTGCACACGTGTATCAGCTGGAATGGCTTTCATGCTGCAAAAAGAACCACAGGTAGCATTTAGAGCATTTAGATATCAATCATCAGCATTGATATCAGCTGTTCCTGGAGAGCTCTCATGGGAATATCCCCCAACTCAATCTCACCTTTCAGAGCAGAGGGGAGACATATCCATTTTAAGGTGTGATCACTGGAAACTGGCTGGGAAAACTGACATTGCACCCTCTGCATTGATGTTATTATTATTTGTTGTATTTATAAGAGAAAAATTTAATGTAATTAAATTTCATTTAAAATTTTCTTTGCCAAGACAGCAAATGCATCTGGAATTTAAAAAATCACATGTTCTCTTTCCTTCTTAAAACTTGGGCATTTAAACCAAATATTTCTGGTGGTAAAACATGCTACCATTTCTTGATAGATATTTATACTATATTTCAAAACCTGGCAATAGAGATCGTGTAGACCCATTTTTATATTTATATATAAATATATGAATAAATGTTTTCAGTTCTAAGATTTAACAGATAGACAATTTTGATTTTGACCCTTACTCAGTACTAAAAGAAATGTGTTATCAACCTTTTGACCACAGATATTGCTCTGAAGATGGACCTGCAATTAATTCATTTCATATGAAATACCAAAGTCTAGCACTGTTTAAATAACTTCTTCAGATCCAAACTGTTACTGGTGGTATCAGCAATCCAAGTGCCCCAGAATAAGCAAAACTTATTATATTCCAGCACCTGAACTACTGTGTTGGATTTTTTCTTTGTTATTTTTTAAGGCTCTCAAGCTCACACAGTATCGGGAAGCAAAAGGCAGCACAGGTTGGGTCCCTTTCCTCTGCAGTGATGGGTTGAGTAAAGGTGACTTTCAGAATTAGTAAAATGAGCTCTGAGTGTTTTAGTGGCAGAATCAGGGATTACTGTGAGATGGTTTTAGATGAGCATGGAAATCAGCTGCTCACACTACATTTTATTTAGTTTTGTTCCCTCTCCATGCTCATATTCCATTCTTCGCCTGCTGGGAAGAGATCCAGGTAAGGCACTGGAACCAAATTCATGCTACAGTACAAAAACATGAGAAAATGTCATATTCATGAGGACTTCTGGGCATATCTGCACTGGATAACATCCTTGTTTCTGAGGCTGGATGGTCCAAAAGGAGAAATGCAGTCATTGGGACAACAGCTTTTTTCCCCTCAGACACTTGCTCACACTGTTGTGTAGCAACAATAACCTGAAAAACTAACTGCTGGGGCAGAAATACATATATATAATTTCGCTAAAAATTTCAGAAACAAAGTAATATTTTAACAAGTCATAACACCAAGGCTCAATTCTGAAACTTCTTAGGGTAAACTGAATACTTTAGTGTTTAACAGGTGCTCATTTTGGAACACTTTGTAGACCTTGGGAGTGGTTTCTTTGTTAGAGATCTGAAGCAAAGTAGCATCAGAGTTCATGGATGAGAATCTGCACATTATGTTCATGCTATACTTTAACAACAGATAGGTTAATGATAAGAACTTTTAACAGCCAGAATAAAGGAGCCTCTAAAATATTCCCCTATTCCAAATTATAAAGCACAAAGTATACACTGGAATTAAAATGAAATTTTAAAAGCAACAAAACCAAATTCAGTTACTTTCCAAGCTAATAACTCATCAAATTTTTTAAAAAAATTAAAAAACTAATTGCCCTTTACTTTCCTCATCCCCTGTTTGACATTCAGCACATTTTCAGTTAAGCTTGGGCCAATGTGAGTTAGTAAGAAGGGCATGCTCCTCTGTCCACCTTGTGCTCTAAAGTAATGACAGCAGGAGTGGCAGAGACACAGCTCCAGTGCTTGTGTTTGTACCATTCGATTGTTTTTATTGGGCTTCTGATAAAAGTCAATTGTTCTTTTAAGTACTAAGGAACAAAGAAGTGGCAGTCCTAACTACAAATCAACTCAGGCAGCCTGTGGCTTCCTTCCCCTTCAATTCCTTTTTCTTTTCCCAGCCACTCCATCATAATTTCCCTCTGCAGACAGTTGTGCTGGCTCTGCCTCACTTCTGCCTTAGAGTGCTCAATTCACAACTGCTCTCTTATAATTTTACCAGCAATTTTGGGAACATCATGTTCTGTCCCAAGCATACACAAGGCTGACCAGAAATTGTTGCAGTCTGAGGGCTGCAGCACCCCAGCACCTCTGAGCTGGTTTTGGGATCTCTTTACGGTTTGTGCCACCCTGTTTACTCTTCCCACTGCATTAAACACCTGCCCAGGCTGGTCCAAGTCTTACCCCAAACCCCAGCACAACCTTTTAGTGTTGCAAACCCTCAGTCTGCTCCTCCTCCTTTGCTTTGCTCCATTCCCTTTGTCCCCAAGCCTGTCTCTCTGCAAAGGAATTGCAGCATGCCCCTGACTGCCCTGGTGTCCCACCCCTCATCATTTATCACAGTCCTCCTCTGCTCTTCAGGTTTTAAACTAATTGCCAGATTGCTTATCCTACTGCAGATTTATTCCCACAGGGCAAAACTGTTAAACAAGAGAACAGGTTATACCCTTACTTTAACCATTAATAGTTTATAAAAATATATATCTCATTTCAGAAGTGGTGCCAATCTGTCAGGAAACCCAGAGGACACCAATTTTTTTTCTTATTTTTTTCTCCCCATGTTTCATATAAAATCTGGGTGTATTTGAATCATTCCCTTTTCTGTCACTAGTTTCTGCATCTCATGGCAATTCCTCTAAGCCAGGGGCCTTCCCAGGGCCTTGTTCTACTCTGTGTTTTGCCAGCCCAATGCCATTTAAACCGAGCTGGGATTGAAACACAAGTGTTTCATGAGCCCTAAGGCTCCTCCTCAAGCATTTTGATCTCCAGTCTGCTTCTCTTCCTTGCTACCATGAAAAAGTTCACAGTTCCAGTGAGGAACTTTGCACCTCTGCTTATTCATAAATTTTTTATCCCTTTCAGAGGCTCTGCAGATTCACAAACACTTCATAAATAAACTAGTAATAAAATGGGGAGATACTGACCTGTGCATTCATTGGTAAAACACAAACAATCAATCATGGGGTTTGTACTTCAAGGTGAAAGAAGCATTTCTTGTTAGCACACAATGGTGTCAGAGAGATAAAATCAATGTTGGGTCACAATTACATTTTGGGCTGCTGCCATGCTGACTTTTCCTCATTTGTAGTTTTGGTTTAGGTGAACAAAGGCCTGGCTGGATTCTCATTCTTGCCTGCACTAACAGCACTGCAGGGCTGCCTTCTCTGCCCTCTATCAAAGCTTCTTTTTAAAACCTTCCTGAGAGTAAATGACGAATACTTTACTTCAGTGCAAAAAATAAGAACTAAATCATAAAATGTCGAACCTCTACGAGCATTATATTCACCAACAATCTTTTAAATAGTCAATAAACTACTCTGTAGTGTGGAGCTTCCTTTCATTTCCCTTTTCTTTCCTCCTTCCTGTGACATCTGATGCACACACCGAGCTCTGCCAATACAAAACATGGACTCTGCACCAAAAAACCAGATTTTAAGTCTGGTCTCCCAGAGGGGGATGGATAGCCCTCACCTTAGGAACAGGTATATATCCATGTTTCATGGGATACAGGTGGATCTGATCATCCAAATGGGATTTCCAGCACCAAGTGCAACACCCACATCAAAAGTTGGACCTACAACATATAAAATGTTTTAAATTATTCTGAAATACAAATTTAGTGTTATTGCTGGTGGTAGTGGTGTTACCTAATTTTAAACGCTGTGTATGACATAATTCAGTATTTCTTTCTATATTTCTGTATATTTATAGTTCTGTATCTCCAGGGACACATATGTTACTATTTCTTAGTAACCCATTGGCCATCCTTAATTCCAAAGTGCTATTAGCCTTTATAACAAATTCATTCAAGCACCCATGGAAGTAAACACTGAGACTCTACATTCACCATCAGAGGCTCTAGGGTCTTCAAAAGGTCAGTACGAACTAAATAGCTCTAAATTTAATTAAGGAGTCAGAGAATGAGAGGGAAAAGAACACTGAGATGAAATTTTCCATTCTACATCCTTAAAAATTGGCATCAGGAAGATTGAATGCAGTCAGGGGAAATATTGGATTTTCAATAACAATCTTGGACCAAATTATTTCTTAGCATATATACAGATATTAAATAAAAAAAAAAAAGTACAGCAGGCAATGACAGAATAACTCACCACCTTCCTCAAAGGTCTGCAAGCAGCTGAATAAACAAGAAACTAAATCTGGCCCTAGAGCACCTTTTGTGCCAGGGAATAAGACAGTCGGTAAGCTAAAAATCAGAAAAATGGCCTCTGAGAATTTGGGCATGACATAAAATCCCTACAGAATCCTTTCCTGCCATGGCAGTTATAGAAAGAGAGCCTCTTCACTCCTGGTCTCATTCCTTTACATGGCAGGTAAAACAACAAGACTTCTGCCTTTGGGTCTTCAGGCTGCTATGAAATATTTGTTACTAATATGCTTCATCTGTATTAATAATTTAAAATTATTTTTCCTCTTGACAGAGTTTATGCCTAAAGAACAAAGAACACTTGATTTAAAACTCTAGAAAATATTATTCAAAATAAATTTACCTGTTCTATAAATGCCAGCTGAAAAATGTTCTATGGTAAATGTATATATTTAAAATTCCACCCTTTTCATTAAAATAGCTTTCAGCATGGAGGAAATTCCTTTGTTAATAATTCTACAATAAGCTCAAGCTCAGGAAATATCTAAAACCTGGCAAACATCTGTTTGTTGGGTTTTTTCAGAAAATTTGAAAACTTTTTCTTCAAAGGACTCTTTTTATTACATTTCAGAATCTACATTTCAGGGAGCTGTGAAAGCACAAGATGCTTCCACAGACTCCAGAGCCTCTTTTCCTGACCTCTTTTGCTCACAGCAGCAGGCACAGTTCTACTCAGCTGGCTCCACCACACCGTGGAGACTCCAGTAAGGAATTCCCTGTGCCCAGGGCCTGGTGTAATCAGCTTTTCCAGCAGTGCCAGACACTGGGAATGCCCAGCACAGGGCAGGATGAGCCGGCCTGAGATGATGCAAGGGCAGAAAGCTCTGCAGACTCTACAGCAGTGATGAAATCTCACTGCTCCCAGATTTTCCGTGCAGAAAATACTTCCCCTGTTCCCATAATCGATTTTGCTCATCCTGAGGCATTTTATCTACGACTAATTGTATAATCCAACTGACATTTATTTCATTACCACCTTTTCCACAAAGTAAAAGAAAGATGTGGTGAACAGTATCCCCCAAACGTCCTGCTATGAATACATAAAAATTCTCAGTTAAAAATTACCTCAAAATAGAAAATTTATTTTGCCTTACAAAGATTGGCTACCAGACTGCAGCTTCCACTCGGCTCCAAGGACCCCAAAGCAAACCCCAGGAGATGGAAGCTGAGCTGAGGTCTGTCACTGTGCTGACGGCAGCTTTATAATGAAGTCCCTCGACTAGAGAAAATGTAAAATCATCCAAGAATAATTATCTTTCTTCACCGAGGGTTCCTCACTGTTTTGGTTTTTTTTTTTTTTTTTTTTTCCTTATCAGTAAATTGGGCAACAGCCACTGTGGACAGCAATTCTGCGCAGCTCCATCCATAAGGAATACCATTCCAAACTTTACCTAAATGTGCTTGGGCTCCCACCCAGTTACACTCCTCATTTCTGTAGACTGGGAAAAAATGAGAAAATGGCAGAATTCAGACTGGAGCCACTGCACAGCCTTGATCTCCCCTGCTCTGTGATGTCCCAAGAAGGACAAGCTAACCCAAAGTCAACAGACAGGAGCAGCAGGAATACTGAATAGTTCTAATTTTTGTTCCAGCTCTGCCAAATATTATCCATAAGCAAATCCCTATGTGTTTAATAATTTATTTGTGGTGAATTTTCTTTAATACAAATCTGTTTTCCCAAAACAGAAAAGCAGATGTTACCAGAAAAAAACAACTAAGGATGTAAAGTACCCACAGCGTCACCATGACACAACACAGCAGTGCTGCACTGGGTGTGCAAATATGAGTCTGGCCCCAGGTCCACTCCACAGCCAGGTTCCACTCAGCTGCACAGCTGAAGGAGTGACACAGGAAAGTCTAAAAGCTGAAAAACACACAGGAAAAAGGGGAAAAACCATCCCATCTCCACATGCATGTGATGCAGATTTGGCAGTCAGCAAAGCCCACACCATTGCAGTCCACTGCAGCTGGGCACAGCGAGTACCGCTGGGACCAAGAGAGTCCTGTGGGAATGTTCCTGCAGGCTCTGATGGATCCTGTTGGGCACTGTGTTATCTGACCCAGAAACAAATGTTCTCTGTCTCAGATGCAGTTGCAACTCCTACTGCGGCAAAAGGACAAGACTCTCACAGAAAGGGCTCTAAAGCCAAGCTGAAAGAGAGATTTCTTCAGAACTGCAAACACTGAGCAATTCCCCAGCATCCAAAGCCAGTTACTAAGGCACTTTCCATGATTTGTGAGCTTATTTAATTGTCTGAACATGGATATTTCAGTCAAACTTAAGACCCCACCCAAGTCTATCAGGACTAAGCTTAATACTGATACTGCAAGTAAATGTGAGGTGAACAAAGATGACATTACCAAAATTTGCAGAAGTACTAAACATTAGGAATTACTGAACTTTAAAGTGGAGAAAATATTTTCATATCCTTCAGTGCAGTGTTACACACATATATGATTCTTAACAGGCAAAATGAGGCCAAGGGGCACATATCCAAAACCCAACACACAGAAAATCAGATTTTCTGGTGCATGTACAGATTCACAAGTTCATGCCATAGCCAAACAACAAAGACCCCTAAAAGGAGCCCATGCAGTTTCCATTTATTGAAATTATAAACGAGGAGTCTTTCAAGGAATCAAACATTCTAAGGGGTTGAAGAAATTTATTATGAGGAAACTTCTGCAGCAGCATTCTAAGGGATTTTAGGGTACCAAGTTTTGTATAGTTTTGGCAATAGGTACAGGTTTCTCTGAGCCATAAGGAAATACACCTGTAAATTCCCATAAACCTTCATTCTAATTGCCTTAAGACTCCTTTAATGCTTGTCTAGATCTTAAAAAGAAAATGAAAAAAAGGTGATCAGTGACAGCAGGAAACTTTTTACCAGGGAGTTCACATGTTTTACATCGAGCCCAAACTTCATTACAGCCCTGCATCCATCACTGCTAGACCAAGGAGAAACTGAACAACCTAAATACTAACAGCAAGTTCTGATTGTGAGAACTTGCTCTCCAGGCTACAAAACTACCCAGGGACAGGGAAATAAAGAAGGCTGTCCACACTCGTGGAGCTCCAGCTCCATGTCCCTACAAACAGGATCAGCGGGACCACTCCGTAGTGTCCTGCAGGGCTAACAAGTGCGGCCGACAGAAACTGCCAAGGGAACTTGGATCATAAAAAACCCCTAATTGCTGACTGGACATTCAGAAAAGAGGCCTCATTTCATTCATTCTTTACCTTAAAAGCTAACGATGCTTTTCTGAGAGGTAAACAAGCAGTTATAAAGCTCATACTCATCAGTGCCTGCTGCAGCCCTGTTCCCTCCGTATCCAGCGCAAGGGCATTTACCAAGCACGGTGAGAAACGTCCCCAGGAACCCTGGTAACACGTAGATCTTACTACTGTAAAGTGGGTTTAGCTCTCGCCCGGACTACACGACTACCTCCTTCTCCTAGCCCCCATCCAGCCCCACGGAGTTATATCCTCCGCACGGCCAGATAATCCCGTCCATCCCCGCGGGTTTACTCCAGGCGGTCCCTCCCTTTCAGCCGAAGCGCTGGGCTGGACTCGGCTTTCCGGAGCCGCTATCCGCCTACAGCTCCTCATGCGGGCGGCGAATCCCCGCAGCGGCCCCGGTCACGCCGCTCGCCGCCGCCGGGCGCTGCCGCGGGAGGGATGAGCGGCGGGGTCGGCCCCGGCGTGTGCGGCCCCGGGCCCCCCCGCGCTGCCCCCGGCATGTGCGGCCCTGCCCGCGGGGCGGGGGTCACCGCCCGCCTGCCCCCAGCCCGGGGCCGCCGGCTGCGGCCCGGCCCCGCGCACGGCAGCAGGCGGCGGGGCCCCGCCGGCCCCCGGGGAGCCGCGGCGGGGGCGGATGGAGACAGCGGGCACGGCGGCGGGCTGGGGTAAGGCAGGGCAGGGCGGCATGCGGGAAGGTAGGGGCTGAGCCGGGCTGGGGAGAGGCAGGGAATGGGGCTGAGCCGGGCTGGGGAGAGGCGGCTGGGGCTGAGCCGGGCTGGGGAGAGGCAGGGAATGGGGCTGAGCCGGGCTGGGGAGAGGCAGGGAATGGGGCTGAGCCGGGCTGGGGAGAGGCGGCTGGGGCTGAGCGGGGATGGGGAAAGGCTGCTGGGGCTGAGCCGGGATAAGACCGGCTGAACCGAGCCGGGGAAATGCAAGAGCTGAGCAGAGTCGGGCTCGAAGGAAGGAATCAAGCTGGGGAAAGGCGTGAGCCGTGCCGGGGTAAAAGGCAGGGGCCGAGCCGTACCGGGTGGGGCAGGCTCTGGGGGACCATCCGTGCCGGGCGGGGCAAGAGCCGTGCCGGCCGGGGCAGGCTGTGAGGGGCACATCCCCGGTGGGGCAGGTGTGAGGGGCAGATCCCAGGAGGGGCAGATCCCCGGTGGGGCAGGCTGTGAGGGGCAGATCCCAGGAGGGGCAGATCCCCGGTGGGGCAGGCTGTGAGGGGCAGATCCCAGGAGGGGCAGATCCCAGGAGGGGCAGGTGTGAGGGGCAGATCCCAGGGGGGGCAGGCTGTGAGGGGCAGATCCCAGGCGGGGCAGGCTGTGAGGGGCACATCCCAGGAGGGGCAGGCTTTGAGGGGCAGATCCCCGGTGGGGCAGGTGTGAGGTGCACATCCCAGGAGGGGCAGGTGTGAGGGGCAGATCCCCGGTGGGGCAGGTGTGAGGGGCAGATCCCCGGTGGGGCAGGTGTGAGGGGCACATCCCAGGAGGGGCAGGTGTGAGGAGCAGATCCCGGCCGTGTGGGGCAGGCTGTGAGGGGCAGATCCCAGGGGGGGCAGGCTGTGAGGGGCAGATCCCAGGGGGGGCAGGCTGTGAGGGGCAGATCCCGGGGGGGCAGGTGTGAGGGGCCGCGGGAGCCCGTGGGTTGTCGCCCTGCCGCGGGTGCGGGGTGAGAGGATCCCACAGCCCAAAGGACCGTGGCCGGAACTTTGTATGGGCCGATTCCCCTCCCGGAAAGGGAGCCCCCCCTTGCCGGCCGTGCCCGCGGCGGGGGCGCAGCGAGCCGAGCCGAGCCGAGCCGAGCCGAGCCGAGCCGAGCCGAGCCGAGCCGGGCCGAGCCGAGCCGAGCCGAGCCGAGCCGAGCCGAGCCGAGCCGGGCCGGGCCGAGCCGAGCCGAGCCGAGCCGAGCCGAGCCGAGCCGGGCCGAGCCGAGCCGAGCCGGGCCGGGCCGGGCCGGGCCGGGCCGGGCCGAGCCGGGCCGAGCCGAGCCGAGCCGAGCCGAGCCGAGCCGAGCCGAGCCGGGCCGGGCCGAGCCGAGCCGAGCCGAGCCGGGCCGGGCCGGGCCGAGCCGAGCCGAGCCGAGCCGAGCCGAGCCGAGCCGAGCCAGGCCGAGCCGAGCCGAGCCGAGCCGAGCCGAGCCGAGCCGAGCCGGGCCGAGCCGAGCCGAGCCGAGCCGAGCCGAGCCGAGCCGGGCCGAGCCGGGCCGAGCCGGGCCGGGCCGAGCCGGGCCGAGCCGGGCCGGGCCGAGCCGGGCCGAGCCGGGCAGGGCAACGCCGAGACCCCGAGGCAAAGTCCGTGACACAGCGAGCGACTCTCGGCAGTCGGGCTTTAAATCCGTCTGCAGCCGCAAACGAGCTCATCTTTTAAGAAATCTAAAGATTTGGTTATTTAGGACACGTTTTACTCGTGTGCATTTTGTTGCCTGTAAATATAAATCTTTGAAGAGCAAGTTATAAATATTAATGCCTAAGTGCAATAGGGGGAGTATGTGTATCAAATTTTAGACTAAATTTATTCCAACGCAGTTTGGCACACACACGCCCAATGCATTCAAGCTGCGCTCACAAATCAGGGAAGTTATTTGGTTTTACAGTGCTAGGTGCTTGTTTCGGAGACTGGTGAATGACTTAACAATAATTAGCATATTTATATAACACGTTGTTTATACATGGGGTTTGGAATCTGAGAGGCATTAATATCATTTCCTGAACAGGAGAGATTCCTGGAAGTATGAAGCAATGCTTTGTTTGGCGTTTCCCCCCCCCATTCAAGCTGCATCTATGTGTGCATTCAGGGTCTGAGATGTGCAATCCTGCCCAGAGAGAGCAGGTGAACCTTAATTCAAAATGTTTTCAACTGACATCTGGTGCCAAACAAAACCAAACTGCTATTAAAGACCTTTCTCTTCATTTTTTCCTTTTTAGTTATTTTCTTCCATCTTCCTCTCCTCTCTGGAAGCTCCATCAATATTGGGATCGGCAGCAATTACTCCAATCTCCGTAAGTAATCTCTTTTTATTTCTTTTTCTTTTTTTTTAACTGCATTATTGGCATGCTTTGCAGTCCTGTTCAGCTGCAGGAATATTATATTTAACTAAACATCAATCAGACAGTAAAAAGCAAATAGCTTCCTGACTGAGAAAAAACTGAATTAACAGAAATGTCCTTAACCTTGTCATCTTTAGGCAGACCAAACTCACAGAAATGACAGAATTGTGTGAAATAAAGGACCATAAAATTTACTGTCAGGTACAAGTACTTCAGTATTTTATTTTAAAAATGGAAAAAATCCTCCTTTCAACATTTTCTCCCACAACAGCAAACTAGCAAACTGACAAATGAAGCACACTGACATCGGTCAAAATTTATATCATTTTGGCACTCACTAGTGAAACAAATGTGGCTAAAAATTACTGCCAGTCATTGAAATAAAACAATTCCTGACATTTGACTTCCTTCTGCTCTCCTTTTTATGACTGCCTTTTGTAGTCAGTACATGAAGGCTTTCTGGAAAGGAAACACAGCATTAGGGGAGCCAATTATCCTCGTGTCACTGGTCCTATTTTGGCAGAAAACCACGTGCATGCAGGGAAGCAGGGCAGCATGTCCAGTGTCTTGGATGGAAGAATGAATAATGAGAAAAATACACTCACAACAATTAAACCCACCAAGAGCCCTCTTGGAGCAAGGGCTGCAGCTCAAGAAAAGCTGTGCTGGAATGTTATAATTAGCCGTGCATTTGTAACACTGTTCATGCCCATCATGGCTGAGAAATCATACAATTAAAGGTGCAGTTTAAAGGAAGAACAGACAAGAAGCTCCCTTAATGTTACTTTGGCACATACATGGAGGAACACAAAGTCAGACAGTTACAGTCATTCACAGACTAGAAATCATACCCATTTTAATGTTTGCTGTCACAACCTATTGTGACAGCAAACCTGGAGAAATTATTCACACCGTCAGAACCAGCTTCTGGCCACAGTAGGGATTTTTAGGATCTATCCCTTAGATAACTTTGGTAATTGAGAGCAGAGTTTGGTTGGTAAAGGTGAAGACAGTGCAAAACCAAGTAAAAGCCAAGTGCTGTCTTTCAGCTTGCCTGGAAATCCCTTAAACTCCTCCAAAATAGCACATTAAAGCTGACAAACAACTGCAAACTTCGTAGCTGCTGCCCAGCAGATGCCCAAGTGGCATCACCCAAGTCACAGGACATATGTAAGAGCAGGACAAAAATGTGCACATTGGTATTACCCGCATTGGCAGTCTCCTCATTTGTTAGTGAGCTGCCTCTGGGCTTGGCAAAAAAATCCCTGTGTTGTGCTGGTGTTGTTACAGGTCAATATTGCAAAAGGAATGCTGAGATTATTTTCCCCCAGAAACGCTGGGTTTCCATAATGCACAAAGTGATGTTTCCCAGCACTTCTTTGCAGGTCAGCTTTGTATTGCATTGGGTTTAGATCAGCAGAGTTCTGTAATAGAGCAATTGCAGCAAACAGTTCAGAAGAGCCTGAGGGCTGCTCTCGTTTCCATTCAGGTGCCTACAGAATTCAATGGTTTAGACCATGGTTTTCCTTCAGCCTCAACTGAGTCCAGCACAGGCAGGCCTGACACTCTGGCCCTCTCCACAAGGGCTCTCAGCTTTAATTCCTGCAGTGCCTAGGCTCTGAAATGTTCCACTGACAGGAACAGGTAGTATTAACACAGTACCATGTGGGCATTAGCCAGAAACCAAACTGTGCCTCACGGGATGCTTTTACAGCAAATTGGAGACGAGTTATCCCACCCAGGCTGTGTGGAGGTACCACAGGAAGGAAACTCCACAGTGGCCTCTGCAGAACTCATGTAGGCCAGGTACCAGACCTGTTTGCTCTCCAAACACTGGATTTCCTAACCAGAGGCAAAGGGCCAGGAGCAGGACTGCAGCTCTGCCCATACAGAGTCAGCTGTGCCTGGAGAATCCTGCTCTTGTCCAGGACAAAGGGAAAAGTCACACGAGCAATGTCCAGGCAGAGACATTGCTCTGGGAATGAATACTCAGAGATGGAGCCCAGAGACTTTAACCACACAGAGCCAAGGTGGGCTGACAGGGTCAGCATTTTACAGAACTTCCTAGTCAGAAATAGAATTTGTT
This sequence comes from Sylvia atricapilla, assembly GCF_009819655.1. Taxonomy (NCBI): domain Eukaryota; kingdom Metazoa; phylum Chordata; class Aves; order Passeriformes; family Sylviidae; genus Sylvia; species Sylvia atricapilla. The sequence continues at coordinate 20,862,869 of NC_089151.1, read as the reverse complement.
TTGACTTTCTTGCTTTAGATGTTTCTTTCTGAGAGAAACATTGGACTTTCTTTCCAAAGTGTTTCTAGGTTTTAGTAAGCTGTGTTTGGATGGTTGGTTCGGTTTCAGAATAAAAAGCCAGATTTATCTCTAGAAAACAATGAATATAAATTATTAATCAGCAGTCATGAACCTCAGTCAGTGTTTCAAATGCATAAATGAAGAGGTCCAAAAACTGTCAGAGAAATAAAAATGCAGGAAAATTATTCTGTGCAAACTACCTTCCCTTTCTGCATGTATCTGCCTCTTCCGCCTCCTTCCCAGCACTTCTGAAATTTATCTCTGAGGAGACTGGTTGTAGACACAAGTTAAAGCAAACAAACCAACTGATTATTCAATCAATTACCCAGATCACCAGTACATATGTGGTATTAGAAAAAGATAGTTATTTCCAGCTATTTAGTGACTCTAGTTATGCAAGTTAGTTAGTTCAGACATTAAGTATTTATGATAATCCCATTCAACTATGTCCTTGCTTTTATATCTAAGAGCACAAGGAATGCCCAGAGATCTGTAAAATGTTAATTTGCATTCATGAATGACAAAACCCAAAGCTTTAAAATATACAGGCAGCATTTTCAAATCCAGCACTAAAATTCCTGTCTTTAGAGAGTCTACAAACTTATCCTAACTGAATGAAATTCTCTCACCAAATCAAGAAGGAACAGAAGCATTCCTACTGGGGCTCTCTGCACACAAAAACCCACCTAAGACAGGCACAGGGACACCTCCCACAAGTGGAAAGTGTATAAAATCCTCGTGCTGGAATCCATAGAGCCACCTTGGAGGCTGTCCCTCAGCACCTGGCTCAGGGACAGCAGTGCTGCCACTGACTCCAGCACTGAGAGCTGCACCCTGAGACCCCAGGACAGCAGTGAAAGGATGAATAAACTTCTGCTTATAAACAAGGAAATCTTTCTGCACGCAGCAAGAATGAAATGCTCTCTCCACTGCTGAAGACTTGGGACTCTGCAGCTCTTGATGGCAAATCCTGTCTTTCTCCCACTCCAAACTCAGCCAGTTTAGTGCAGTTGCTTGAGGTACGGACACAATTCCCAGTGACAGGGAGCACAACACCAGCACAACACATAACTGCATATTCCCAGGCATGAGTGGACCCCAGTGCCTCAGTCCAAAACAGGGAAGAGACTGGGCAATTTGGGGTCTGTGCAAGCACCTTCAGGAGTTCTCACGGCTGTCCCAGATTTGAGATATGCAGAAAGACAGGAGATTGCTTCCAGCTTTGGTGGGAGCTGCTGGCCTGGAGAGGTACGGGAGGCCAGGAGTTTCAGAGAGCCTGACAGATCTGCAGCAAAGCTTGTGTGCAGCACAGCAGGACATCCCCTTCCACTTGTGGGGTGCCTCGAGAGGAGTCAGTGATCAAAGCAGCAACATCCACCACCCATTATCCATTATCAGTCTCTCTCTGAAAAATGCCAGATACCACATAGGGCTGTGGTGCCAGACAGGAGACAGTGAGGGACATGCACTGCAGTCGCCCCCTCTTCTCTTAAGTGCACAGTAAAATTTCATCCCCAGAATAATCTTATCTTTTCTTCTTTCACTCTATTTCTCCTCTGAGTGTGGATGTTTTTCTGAAGGTGCCAAAGAGGTCCTATCTCCTTTTCCTTAAGACCATACCCCAGATCTCCCTACAGTTTTCCACATTGCTCTTCATGTTTGCATGACTCCAGGTGTGCAGGAGGGAAAGATGCTCAAATACCTACAGAACCACACCTTGGAATCCTTTGTTCCTCTCTCCTACTAAGTAATAGCAAACATCTTTCTGCCATCAGTTCATTTTATGATGGCTTGAAATCATCTGTTAGATGAAGAATAGTTTCTTCATCTTTTAATTTTGTATTAGGCTGGAATCTGCACTGAGAAGTGATCCATTTCTCTCCAAGCCTGACAGTTTCTCATCCTCCTGTATGAGGATGTAGGCTGACAACTCCAAGTCATTCATTTACATTGTACCTATTGACTTAATGCTTTCATTTCAAGCAGCTTCTCCCAACTCCCATTTCCCCACTCGAAATAATAGATTAGAAAATAATAGATGAATAGTTCCCATGCACCTGCATTGCAAACACACAGAGTCTAGTCCAAACCTGCTCTGTAAAAACTAAATAAAATGATGCTTTGGTGTTTGGAGGGCATCTCAGCAAGCTGCTACAAGCAGCCCCATAAAGAAACCTCTGAGAGGAGAGTAGGGGGAGGTTTGGTTTAGATCCTGTTTGAGCTGTGTTCAGGCACATGCCCAGATACCTTTACACAGAGAAGATCTCCAGGACAGGTGGACTCCTCTGTAATGCTTCCTTACAGTCTCTGTCCTCAGCTGCTTTGAAGACTTGGCCTCCAGCTCAGAGCTGGCAGAAGCAATTCAGTTGGCTTTGACAGCATTTATGCAAACAGAGATTTTAGCTCCAAGACTTAATACGCTTCTTGCTGGAACTTCCTGAAATACCCCTGACTTTTTGTTTTTTTAATGACATTATATGACATAGGGAAGCCTACAGTCCTCAAGAACCTGTGTGAAGATAATTTACTAAAGGACTTTCCAGCCAAAGCCCCATGATCTCTGCTCTTAACACAAATAGTTCTTTTATGATACTTTGTTTGTGTGGGCTCTTTAATTCTAAGTTCCTTATCTTTTAATTGCTCTTTTTAGTTGCAAGCATGTTAATCCCTCTGTTTCCATCTTAAAATGAGGATTTGTCTTTCAGCAATTGTTTTTTCCTTCACTTACCAGTGATCTTTATTAGTTTTACAGTTTAAGAAAAGCAGCTCTGTAAGCATCTGGTCTTTACAGGTTTTCAGCATCCTAGTGCTTTTTTTGTAGCAAAATTGCTACAAGATTACTTCTACTTAAAAGCCACAACTAAAACTGAAGCTTAATCACTCTAGGCTCTGCACAAAACAACTGGCCTTGTCCTTCCAGATGACAGGTATCTAGAAAACACAAAAGGTGGGCAGAGGAAAAAAAGACTGGCAAAAAAGTTAATAGCTTGAAATTACACAGGAACTTAAGGAGAAAGTCAGGCTCTCCTGGGTGCTGGGTTGGTGTCTGTCCATTACCTGAATTCTCTGAATTCAGTTTCCACTCACTAAGGACCTGTAATGTTTTATATGGTTAGATGACAAATGCAGGCAGGTCTCCATTCCACTGGGGAAGGGATTTCTACAAGGCCTCAGGATTTAAAGAGATGAGCTTTACAAAAGAGATCCCAGATCTTAGGGGGACAGTAATTGTGAGCTCTTAAATCCCAGCTGGAAGACCGGTTCTTACTAGGACCTACTCATATTAAATTTTGCTTCTAACCCACACTTTACCATCTCTTCTTATTAGCAGGAATCAGTATTTTGGTTATTTCCAAGCTAAAATACTGCGGTACAGACTGGCTCTTTTCACTCTCCAAACACACCCAGCACACAATTCCTTGGCCCAAACAATTGGTAAGAAGTACCAGGCTTTATTAAAGAAGTTGGTCACAGAAAGCCCAACACAGAAGCCCAAAGCTTCCAGAAATTTGCAAACCACATTTCCTTTTTGTCACCTCAATGTATTGCCCCGGAACTTGCTCCAAGGGCAGCAGTTACACAGGGAACCACGGGATCCTCACTCCCTTGGCAGCAGAGAAAGGGTAAAGCCCTGCTGCCTTGACCAGACAATAAAAGCTCTGAGAGGTAAATTACTGGAAGGGTTTTGTTTGTTTGTTTTGGGTTTTTTTTGTTTTGGTTTGGGTTTGTTTGTTTGTTTGTTTGTTTGTTTGTTTGTTTTTGTTGGGTTTTTGGGGTTTGTTTTTTTTGTTTGGTTTGTTTCGTTTTTAAGGACAAATTGCTGCTTTATTGGACCAGCCATGTCGACATGTAGCCCGACAATATGTAGTCACTGGATGTTGTAGTTCCACCTCTGCCTCAGAGATGCATCCAGAGAGGAATGTGAATCCAAAGTGATTTCTGGTTTGGCCTGGAACTTGGGGCTGAGGGAAGAACACACATTCTACAAAGAGGAGCAAAAAGGAGGAGCTATTTGGGGTGATTCTTGTGCATCATCTGAAGAGTACATGAAACTGCACTAATGATCACTCTCCTCACAGTTAAACACATTTGTGAAACCAGATGTTCCTTTGGAAAGAATGTGGGACATTCAATAGTAGACTGAGAACAGTTCCAGTGCATCCTCCTGGGTGCTCGGGCTGTACAGCACATCTCTGAGCAGCAATCCCAACTAAACAATGCCCAGGTATTAGGGGAGAGCACAAAATCAGAATATCACCAATACTTTTTAACTACATAGACAATTTTATAAAAATACTTTCCTTTTAGAACAGCATAATCCTAAATGGAAACATGAGTGGAAACTGAACTTTTGCCACTTGATCCTATTAATCATTCTGAAAGATATCTAAAAACCTGATAGATAGCTAAAAATAGAAAAAAACCCATCTAAATTCAGAGCTTTATTTCCATGCTTCTCAGTAAAAAAAAAAAAAAAAAAATAAAAAATAAAAAAATTCTTCTGAATGAAGCAAGCTGTAAACTGGAAATTTTCCTAAAGTTGGAGACATAAGATCTCCAACTCTTCAGGAGAGCTGCAGCATCCATAGAAGTAAAAACAAGAACTTTTCCTTAGATTTTCAAACTATGATTCCCAAATACAGGCAAGGACAACATGGTAAAATGCAGGGATAAAGGTGGCATCGAAGAACTGTAGTAATACACAAATGACATCCTGTGTCTGTCCTCTGGTTTAAGGTTATTGTACATTTCTTTAGTTGCCATCAGTACAAAAATACTGAGGAAATGGTAGGCACAAGAAGTCACCAGAGAGATAAGAATTGTGTTCCTTATGTTGTGTTTGGCACAGATTTCTGTGTCATGCTGCTCTAGATCATAGATACAGAGCATTAAACATCAGCTCAGCCTGGGCCACAAGTGGTTCATTCATTATCACTCAGTGGCTGAGGTGACAACTGTGTACTCACTTCAACAGAGACACAATTCAGGGGTCATATGGCTAAAAAAATTGGTATTACTGATACAGGAAAATTAGCTGCAAACTGTTACCTTTTGTTACTGTATTTTAATACTGATGCAGATTAGTGTTCAACTTGTAGGTCAATTTTTTGCATCACATTTACATAATACTGCCCCTTAGTCTAAATTTGATGTGTCCATTTTGGTGTTCTTAGGTTACCAGTTTCCACTTGCTAAATCCATAAAACATGTGCTGATTTAGAATCCAAACCCTGCACCCCATTGCTCAGCCCTCTCTGATGGGAGCAGGTGAAGAACCAGAAAGGCCTTCTCTGAGAAAGGCTCCTTAGTTCCCTGTCATCTGTAGGAAAAAAAGGTTTCAAATCAATTTTAGTTTTAAAACATGCTTTGAAGACACAATATCCTGTGGCAGCACGTATGGGGACAGAAGGATCACCTTGGGAAGGAATGCATTTTTTCACCAGTGAAACACTCAGTCTCGAAAGAATTTTCATTGCAAAGAACTGAAAGCTCATTATTTTCTCAGTCAGTTTGTGATGCCTCTTTTCCTGCCTGCTGCCTATGCCTCACTCTCTTCCTCAAAAGAACATTAACATATTTTTAGTCTTCATCATTTTGGGGATTATTTTACAGCTCCCTTGGAGAACAGATGGGAGATGTGTATCATCTGGATTCACAAAACACATCATTTCACTTGCTACAGCTGGGATAGGTTTGCACACTCATTTTTTTAACCGTCATTGTACCCCACTACTTCTCAGTCCAAAGGAAATTGGATCTGCCCATGTAATGTTTTACAGTTTACAATCTGAATGGTTCTCCCTGAGGATAACAAAACATCAGTGTGTTTGTGCTGTTCTCATAAAGGCCAGATCCCAAAGTGACTTCCCCAGCTGGCAGAACACAAAGCACAGCATTACCTCATGGGAGATGAGGTGTTTGGATTAGAGTGGCCTTCTCAAACAAAGTGGAGCCAGTAAAGTGGTGATAGGTAAAGCAGGGATTTTATGGTGCAGAAACTGTAGAGAACTTTCATATGTCCAAAAGCTGATGACATCACAGCCAGCGGTAGAGGAGAATTGTGTTGAACTGGTAAAAAAAGGAGCAGTGAACAAGATAAAAAAGGGTATAAACTGGAGCAAATTCATAGCAGTTTAAAATAATTAGGGCAACTTTGAACTAGATTAGGAATTAAACAGATTTATGGAAGATATATTACCAGGACCAATTACTCCAATAAATGTCCTGAAAATTATTTTTCCCTTTGCATCATTTTCCTGTTTGACATTTGGAATGACTGTGCAACCAGTCCAACCCAAATAGAAGTTGTTCCCATTTACATAAGGACTACCCTTGGCATCACGAAGTATTATTGCTTAGCTGCTGTTTCTATCTTTTTTAACTCTAAAAAAACCCAAAACCCAACAAAACCACACATACACACACAGAGAAAAAAAATATATTCAATAAACCCCACAAATAAACAAACAAAACAACTGAGGGAAGTCCACTCCTCCATTGCATTTTAACTGAAATTGTCTGAGATGCCTGCCAGAAGTGCAGAGGCCATTTGGGAGGTGCACCACGATGTTCTGAAGGTCCCCAATGATCCAAGGGCCCAGGCCGAGATTTGCTGTGGCAGTGTGTTGGCAGTGCTGGTGATGTCTATGAACTGGGGACGCTGCCATCTTACCCTGGAGCAGCTGTGCAGGAGGGGAAATCAGGAGCAATTACCCAAACTGCAGGAGTTTGCAGCTGTAAAGGGTGACAAAAGGTTCCAAATGAAAAATACTGGAGAGCCAACAAACCTCGTGTGGCAGCAGTGCCTATGCTCTGCTGGGTGCCAGCCTGCACCTCTGAGCCTGGGAGCTCCCGAACTGAAACTCTTCAAGCTGGGCCTGAACCTCTGTTTGCCTCTGGAATGTTTTAGATTGCTCACATAAAATGGCCTGGATACAACCTGAATTCATAATACTCTGCTGAAAATTAAAGCTGATTTCCAAAGAATCTTTCTGCACAAACTTCTTCCTTTCCAAACTTAAAAATATTTAATTTGATTGTTAACGGAGTATTTTCTGTCTGTTTTGTCTTTCTCTTTATTAGAAGACTCTACACGTGTCACTGCACACTCAGATGCACTTGTCAGACAATTATTTGCTTTTATGTACCATCCAAACAAGATCACTTTCAATAGCTCTTCTCATGAGATGGGAAAAAATTATAAAATAATATATTCTTTGAATAATGTACAAAGTTTTTACCTCTCTTTTCTTGGAGAATTTTCCTGATCCCCATAATTTTGTTTGTTCCTTATAGTATGTCAATAGATTCATAACCTAAGAAACTGGAATATATTTACATGACAAGTTCTTGTTTCAGTGATTTGCTCAGTGGTTTAGATGGTTCAGTGGACACTGAAATTCCATGTGAAGTGTAAAACACACAAGAAAACCCCATATACTTTCTTTCACAGAGATGGCCCAATTCCTTTTTAAACTTTGTGTCATGCAGCTGCTGTTTTAATATTGATGGACATGAAAAGCCAAACTGCTGCTGCTGCAGGCAAACCCTCAGAGCTTTTGCCTGGGAAGGGGTGGCCCTGCTCAGGTGTGACAAGTAAAACCAGTCCCACCCACACTCCCCCTTCTCATGTAAATATATTTTGTACAGGTGAATATTAGCGTGACCTGAAACTGCTTTTCTGGCTGTTACCATCTCTCCTTTGAGAGGAGGAAATGTCTGTTCATTGCTGTCTGTGTTCATGAAGATAAAAGGAACCCCAGTGCACTATCAAAGGACAAGAGAAAATTACTTTTTTCCCCTCTCTAGGCAGAGAGGGGTGATTCAATTTTCTACTCCGTCCCCCCAAAGTGAACAGTAGCCCTGGTACACATCTTCAGTCATTTAACTGAGGGGCCAATAAAACATTTGGCTTCAGGCAGAGCTGCAGACCCTACTGGATAGGATTTCATGTCTCTGCAAACCAACCCTGAGTTTATGTCTCCATAAATTCACCCAAGGCTTTATTAAGAGTACTGAAAAAATCCTTCCCCACTCAGTCAGACCCAGTTCCTACCCTTAATTGTCAAACTGGAAAGGGACCATGACAGAGTTATACTAACAGCTAAGGAGGCCTTAATCCAGTCCTCCAGGTTTATGTAAGATAACAGATATTTCTTTTTTCCCATTTAACCATTTTGTGTGTTCCACTGGGGTGAAGATGCATTATTTTGGATGTTCAAGCATGTCATGCAGCCAGAAGGCTCAGAGACTCCACAGCCTTAGGATTTCTCTGGTGTGCTTCACCTAGACCTCATCTGGCTCAAACCCGAGTGAAATGCCCAGAACAACAGGACAGGATGGATTTGTTTCACTCTGAGACCCTTTTCAGGTCTGACAAAGCAGCGAGTGCTTTCATCCAGCCAGGCCTTTCAAAAGCAGCAAGATTGACTTTCAGACAGAATTGCTTGTTACACAATCATCTATTGTTTCTCCTCCTTTCAGATGAACTGAGCCTTCTGCTGAGTAAAAAAGAACCACACTGCGGTGACAGACTCTGCCTCTTACACTGGCTGTGCTGTCACTAGAAGGGGGACTGTGGCAGAGTCCACATGTCCTTGAAACTCTGCTCAAGTGAGTTACCCTTCACTTTCCTGAATCATGCCCCCACACTCTGTGAATGTGAATCCATCTGCTCACCAACTCAGCGTTTGCAGCAATAGGCTGCTCTGAACAATAGGTTTGCTCTGGTTTTGGTGTTGCAAGGACATGGATATTTAGAAGCTTATTTATTCATCTGTCTAAGTCATTTGTACTGGCTGAGTTCAAGGACCGTGTGTGGTTCAGGCAGCAGTGGGAGTGGAAGATGTGGTCAATCTCAGAGTGCATTAAGCTAATGTATTATGAAAGCTTCTGCTCTGAAATGCCAGTTGAGGAGAGAGAAGGAAGAAAAAAAGCCTAAGAAAGGCAGTTGCCATTGCCAGAAGCAATTAGAAACTGGCAGCTCTGCAGAGCAGTGGCTGCTGGCTGGGCCTCTGCATCTGGAAGTGAATTGTGAATAACCAAACACCTCACAGCTGATGCAAGTAATGCTTGGCCAGGGGAGAGGGAAGAATTACTGCCAGGTCAGAGATATCCAGTGTATTTAAAGGAGTCATGGGGTACTTTTTATACAGAGTGCGGACAGTTTTAGCCATTTGTTTTAAAACCAGATTTGTTGCAAAGGAGTTGAAGGAGGTGTTGGCAGATATGAACACAAGGGTGCTGCAGTCTCAGCAGATGCTGTTTACAAGTAAACTTGAAGATGTAACCACCTCAGCTTCTTCAGTTCCTGCCTTCTTGTGTTTACATGTTAATGTCAAGCTACAGTTTTAACACTGAACTTTTCCTTTTAGCATACCCACTTTGTGACTAGCAACATCTAAGAGACAAACTACTTTTAGACCTCTATTCTACACTCTACAAATAGCATTGATCACATGCTGTCACTAATTAGAAGTACTTAGAGACTTGTGGATTTCAGTTACATGACATTTTACACAGAAGAACATGGCCTCAGTTGTGCAGAAGGACCAGATGTTACAACAGCAGAGTGGACTTTAAAGACACTTCAGGTAAAAGTAACTCAAAAAATGAGATTCAGGAATAAGCCTAATACACCCCATCCTCAAATGGGCATGAGATACATGGGAAAAAAAATGCAAAGTAAAACCCTCTGGACATGTGGAGAGTGGACAGCAGGCCTTCAGCACCATCCTTGCTCAGTACCACCCACTCCCAGGCTGCCCAAAGCAGTTCCAGCCCCACACAACACTCTGACAATAGAGCAGCATCCGGGTCAGATCCATGGAGCACAAAAGATTATTACTTCATACTGAGACTTCCTAAGGTTTACAGTTAATGTGCATGGGAGGCACATAAGACCTGAATTTAGGTTGTGATCTCAGATTCTTACACACTGAATTCAACAGAGATTTTAGCTATACATGGAGTTGTGGTTTTTCTTCTGAGAAAACATGTTGGGTGTGGCTGTGGAAGGTTTAATGGGAACACACCAGTTTGGATGATCTTGCATTTTGCCAGGATCTCATGATAACCTTTAATCAATTTACACTGCACATAAGAATGTGTTATTTTCTGTCCTTCTATAAAGGTGTGCATAAAGTAGTGACTGGCAACAATCTTGATAATATATGTAAATATATTTTTTCTAAATGCAAAGCTGTCACTTCAGTGCTAATAAAAACCTACAGGATTGACAGCTGACAAAATAAGAGTCAAGTACTCACAGGTTTGCTCTGAACACATTACAGTCATTAAGACTCCAAACCAACAGAGCATTTGCAATAGTTACAGGTGTGCACTGAACTCAGAAATTGCCTGGAAGACAATTCATTATTTGGCAGTGCAAGGACTGATGATGTTCAGTCTTCACACAGTGAGTCTTCACAAGTGACTGCGGGAGCAGTGTCAGCACCGAGGCACCAACAGCTGTCCCCACAGACACAGAAACGCTCCAGACCAGGAGGCTGCCGAAGCCCCTGTGCAAGGCCTGTCAGCAGAGCAGCAGCCACAGCTGAGCTCCCCGGCAGGACTGAATTACCCCCGGTGCAGCATTCCCTCAGGGCCAGCCTGCCCAGAGCAGCGCTGCTGCCCAGGAATGCAGGACCAAGCCACAGGGAATCCAAAGGCTGCCAGGCAGATTTCCATAGGAGTTGTGTCCACATCAGGAAGTCATAATGAACATGTGGCTAAATCAGCACATGAAAAAGTACTTGTGTATAAAACTCCCACCTTTGTGACTAATGTATAGGTAACATTATGGAAGGTATATAATTCTATAACTAATGTCCCAGGAATGAGTATATATTTAAATATATATAACCTGTATGTATTGTATTTATTACTTTTCCTCCTATCTGTGTGCAGGATAGAGGCACTCCACCTGAACCATTCACTGTTCTTATTTCTGGTGTTGTAATACTCACATATAAACATTTAGCCCATAGGGTAGAAGAGACCTTGGTTCCTTCAGAATACATTTGGTATATTTGATATACCTGTTCCATCATAATATATTTTAGGACATTTAGGACTTCCTGGCAGCATCCAAGACCCTCGTGTTGCCCCCTGAAGGCAACAGTCATTTAAAGAACTACATCCTTGAGCCATAAAGCATGAATGAAAATCTCTGACTTTTACCTTTTAGTTATCATTATTCTTTCTTATCTTAGATTTGTTACATTTACTTTACTGATAATGGTATCTCAATTCAGAAATTTAATTTACTTTTTATTTTGGTCAAGAAAAACTTCATCTATTTCATATGAAACCCATAAATAATAAAAAACAGGTACAAAGCAGGGAGTATAGTTCCCTTATAGCAGGTTTTCTGTTAAATCATTATTAATAGATACCTTTAAAGCTTATGTCAGTTATATCACTTATCCATTATTTGTGTGCCCTTGGACAATTTCTCATGCTGCTTAAGGACTCTGATTAAACATGCAAATAGGTATATCAGCTAAGATTTATTATTGTTTATTTATTTCAAGGTTTTCAGAGACCATGGGGATTGTCACCTTTTTTTAATTGAAAAGGATTTTATATAGATAAAAGCAGGAATAGATAGATAGATAGATAGATAGATAGATAGATAGATAGATAGATAGATAGATAGACAGATGAAAATTACTTTCATGTTATTACTTCAACAACCTAAAAATAATTTGATATATGGCTTTAAGTGACTTTAAACTTGTTTTTTAACAACAGGCGAGTGTAACACTATAAAGTTTCAGCTGTCAGAGTGTCAGTACTAAAACCCTATGGCCATCATCTCCCCACATTTGTTTAGAGGCCACATCTGCATCCCCCACACTCACACACACATTCCCAGTGGAAATTGCAACCTTCTGCTAAATAGCTGTTTCTTCAAGGACAAAAAGTGACGCTATTTTTTCTGAATCCCAGTGCTGGTAGCCAGCAGTGCTCCCACTGCTCTGTGTGTTTCTGACTCACATTGGCAGGGTAGAGCAGGACCTCTTATTCACTGTAGTTATGATGAATTAACTGCATAGGAGGAGGAAAAAAACAGCTGTTGTTTAGGCTTTTTTTAAACTCAGACCTGTAGCCCAAATCTCTGCCATGAGATATGGTGTTCATTGACTGCAAGTGCCTCAATGGATGCTAAGCAGATGTTCTGAAATCAATTTCCACTTGGCTGGAAGTTTGTAATTCTCATACTAAATCATGTAAAACTAGTGCATAGATAGGTTAAAGTTTCCATTTTCAGTGTGTTACAAATAAATAATTTCTATACTGTAAAAATCTAGCAGAATGAAGCCATGTTCCACCTTTGGAGCTGTCTGTGGAAACAGCCCCTGTCAAAGTTCTTCATCACCAGCCAGGAAGGACAGCTTTATATTTGAACGGGAGGCTGAGTCAGCTCCTCAGATTTTCTCTGCAGCTTATCAGGAAGTTTTCTGTGAACCTCAAGAATTGCAGGGAGAGTAACCCCCAGCAAAAAGGGGAAAATTATCAGGTGGAAGATCTTCACTAGCATCTGTTCTTGCTAGCAGCTTGACTCTGACTAAGTAGGTTTGAGATTACTTCTTCAGCCTAAAAATGTGTGAGCACAGGAAGCCCACACCTTGTCCTCTACAGAGAGGGATGTGTCCCTAAGTGTCATTGAGATCACAATCCCTGCTTCTTGTGGAAGGACTGGACACACAAATATTGCACAGCACTCACCAGGCCAGTGGATGAACCCTCCAAGTAGTACCAGACTGTGTTCCTGGTAATTAGCAAAGCAATTTTGTGATAGAATTTATTGATTACAGTGCCAGGCAGATGGTGATAGAGCCATGTGGTGTGCAGAGCTCTGTCTCTTAAATTAATTATCTGGAATATTTATCAAAGTCACAAAGTCTTTCAATGCTGATAACATGATTTACTATGTTATTTTGGTCTGCTCTATTTCAATTTTATCCCAGTTCTTTCCCCTACCTCTGTCTTTCCCGAAATCCAAATATCTTTCAGTAAGGCTGAAACAGCACTTATAAAACTGTTTGTGTTATGAACAGTAATAGCAACTGGTGGTTATACTTTATCTTTTGTAACCCTGTTGAAAACTCTGTACAATAATTTGACTTTCAAACATACTTGAAACTGGAAAATGAGAACGATTTCAGGTGCTTCTGAAAATAATTCACCCCTCAGTAAATGCCTACAAGCAGGACTTAGGTACTTTTTGTTTCTACGCAGAAGCAAATCCATCATTAGCTTTTGAGATCATGGAATTTTGGGTGGACTGCAGCTGTACAGGGATTCCCAGGGACACTGACCATGTGTGACTTTATTTGGAAAAAAACCCAGCAATTCAGTCTCAGCTATCAACCAACAGAACAGACAGTCACCCAGAAAACTAGGATACAATGTAGCCACCAAAGTATTGGGATGTGTTTCCTGTTGCCCCAAGAAAACTCCCTCATCAGTCTGAAAACTGGTCAATCGTTTCTGTCAGTGCTGGAGTTCTTAAAAAAGAATCACAGAAGCATGATGGGGTTTTGCTTTGGACTGCACTAGATCATCTCTGATGGTGCTTAGGTTTAAAACTACAGCTGTGGTGTGATTATTCAGGCCCTTAAACAAAACCCTAAATTCAGATTCTACAATCCCAAAGCATGGAAGGTTGAGCTTTGTGCAGGTTTGAAAACAAAAAGCTTTCCCACTGTATACCCATTAGAAGGCTATAAGTCCAGTTCTGGTTTTGATCTGAGAAAAGCTTTTTTCTTTAAACAGATAAATAAATGCCCAAGTTCCTCAGTCTGTTACACGTGCCCACAGTGCATTCACTGCAGGGGCTTCTGGATTGGCCTGTCACTAAGGAATATTCATGAGATCTGCTTCTTAAAACACTGGCAGCTCATCAGCCAGGGAAGCAGATTAATGACAGAGGGAGAGGGAAATGACTTTCAAAAACCTCCTGCCCACTGTGCCATTAGTGCCTAATCCAATATCCTGGATTCCTGTTCTTGGGCCTCGGAGGGAATCAAACCCTTTGTTCTGGCATTGATAAAATCAGATTCAGTGATGTCTACAGCAATGACCAGGAGGCCCCAGCACTCATTAGATAAGAGATTGCTTTGTATCAGCCATGCAGGATCCCAGAAATGAGAAAGGCAAACCATAAAGAGCTGCTAAGGAAGGAGTTCAGAAATAAATACTGAGGAAAGAGGAAACCCAAACCTGGCAGCTCTTTCTCAGCCATATCGCACCAATTTTACTACCACAAAACTCATGGAAATCTCAGGCCACAGCTGTGAGAATGAAGTCACGGGGTTCTGAGGAGACCCACTGTTGTGGGCAGGGATGAAGCCGTGGGGTTCTGAGGAGACCCACTGTTGTGGGCAGGGATGAAGCAGTCTGGTCACACTGGGGCTCTTGGCAGTGCTGTTTGAACAATGAGCAAATGGCAGAGACATCCCATGTGTTCTGTTTGAGACAGCGAGAGAGATTCCCCAGGGCTTACACACAGAATGGTGCTAGTAAAACGAAGAGGATTCCCGGTATTTCACACATCCACTCAGACCTAGGCATGTGCAGAAATTGTAGCCAGGCACGATGAAGTGAATTTTCGGGGAAGGAAGAAAGGAAAAAACTTAGGTCCTGAAAATCAACATCCACAGTGTCTACTGAGAGTACGAGTGGACTTCCCAGGGAGGCTGTGTTCCAGGACAGATTTCCATCATATGTTCAGCATATTGCTGCAAGGTGGAAAACATCTGTGCTGTTGCCACAAACCAGCCTGGCAGGAAGAGCCTGAACAAGTGGTGGATCAAACAAGAAGAATGTGGGAGGAGGGAATCTTTGTTCTTTTTGTAGCACCTCACACATGCATTTCCCAGTCATGGCTCCTGGGCATTATAGCTGTGTAAGAATATCAGTCCCAGTGTGCTGAGCCACGGCTCCAAAATTCCTGAAAGGCTTTTTAGGGCATCACAGTAACCAACAACAGCCTGAGAAGCCACATGTGGGATTCATGGGGAGGATTCCAAGGCAGCCCTCAGTGTGTGCTTCCCACAGCTGATATGTGCACACACAAACACACACAGCTCTGCACAGGAGGGGCTTCATGCAGAAAGAAAAAATCAAATATAATTTGATTCTTCCCATTTGATTAGTAATTAAACATTGCATAGAAAAACTTAATTCTGTTGTGAAGATTTTACTTAAAGCTCACATTAACAGGAGGTTTCTGTTCTAAGGGCTGTGTCTCCACAGCCAAGCCCCCAGATTGCCTCTCTGGGCAGCACCTCAGGCCTTTGGGATTCATAACCTTCATCCCCCTTCAGCATCTTTATAGAGAATCACATACATAATCCTGCCTGTGGAAAGTCCCCTCCAGGTGAAAAAGATGAGCAAGGAAAGGGGAAAAAAAAAAAAAAAAACATTAGCATGCAATTCAGGGGCAGCTTAGGAAATAAATTCTAATAATCATGGTGACTAATTTGGAAAGAAAAAAAATGTCGAAATAAAAAATAAAAATTTCATATTGCAGGTTAAGTCCCCAGAATTTAGTTCATTTTTACCCTCCATAGCTGTCCTGGCTTTCAGAAACAGAATTGTTACTTCCTAGCTTACTCTGAGAGCTTAATTTTAGCGTTTAGGAAGCAAAGCCCTGGCATAAAAAGTATTTCATTTAATGTGCACCTACCATGAAATTCAGCCCAATAGGAAAGATCATGAACTGTTTCAAGTGTATTGCAAGTATGAATATATTTGCCTATTCCCTTCTGGCTCAGTCAACCAGAATCCCCAGATAAAAACCCACATATTTGTATTTTTCCTCCTCTCCCTTTCTCTTTCCTGTGCTCTCTTTTCTGATTGAGGGTGGGTTTTGCTGTTAAATCCTTTTGGATGGGAAGTAGAACCACTTCCAGGACTTACCAAAAGCATTGGCCTGTGTGCATTCAGGGGAAGCTGCCCTGAGAAGTGATGCATGGATTTGTTCCATTTGAGAAAACAAGCTAAAATTTCCCTGGCTGGGAAGAGGAAATCAAATGTGTGACCTTTGCTCAAGGGTTAGCTACACATATCTCAGAAAATACTCTTGGAAAAGTGGTGCTGACCTGTAGCATTTAAGATGCTTTTGCCTTCATCTCCCCTTTGTCTCCTCCTCCATCACTCATTTAGCATGAAGCTAAAGCACACAAAGATTTGAGCTGCCTCAGTTTACCTATCTCTTTTTTTTTAGGCTGTATTTTCTATCTAGAAATTTGCCTAAAACCATGAGAAAGTAGATTGAAAGGGTAAAATTCTGCTTCAGGTTTAAACATACATTTTCATGGGAACCAAAGAATTCACCCCGCTTAAGCCAAAGAGAATCACAACCTGTGTAATCATCGCTCCCAGTCCCAAGGGTTACATGAGTGGAGGCTTTAATCTCAAAGAAATTCTATTTTATGTAACTTGACACTTCTCATTTTATTAGTAGCGTAATTAAACACTGCACAAAAGCTTAAAATGATTCTGTCATGCAGATTTCACTTAAAGCTCAAATTAACAGGAGATTTCTGTTTGTTCCAAGAGCAGCACCTCCTCAGCCAAGCTCCCAGACTGCCTCTCCGGGCAGCACCTCAGGCCTTGGGGATTAATAACCTCCATCTTCCATCCCTCTCCAGCAGCTTTATAGAGAATCGTGTATATAATCCTGCCCATGGAAAATCCTTTCTAGGTAATCCTGCCTGGAGTCCACCAGGATGATGAACAGAATCAAAAATCAAAACAGAAGACTGTTGAGGAGAATATGTTTGAAGACTGTCCAGACTTGGGGTTTGGACAGTTCTTGTCTGAAAAGCTGATTTCAAGAGAGTCATGGTACTGTTATTGAAACATCTATTGCATAAACACAGCAGAACTTGAAATATTAAATACTGAAAACATTAAATGTTAACCTAATGACTGCATTCTGTGTTTCCATTAATTTCATTGCATGCCCTTTTAGAGCTGGCCCAGCTGAAGAAAAGGAACTTGCAATTTCACAGCTCTCTTACAAATTTGTACCCAGGCGTCTCCCAGTCCTTGCCAGCAGTTCCAGGGAAGGCACAGACCTTCTCCAGATTGTCACAGACAGGCAGGTACTCAGGAGGGGCATTTCAGAGAGGTTCAACCTCCCTGCAGGTGCATCCAGGCTCTTCTTACTGTCCAAATGGGAGAGCAAGAAATTCCTGAAACAAGCTCCAAAGTTCCAGAAGTAGGGGACTGTTTGATCTTCGTCTATGGGATACTGTCACACCCCACTAAAAGAGATGGGAAAACCTAGTTTTAAGGAACCACTGAAGGATACACAAATGGAAGGGTTATCAGAGGCACTGACAGGAAAGACTCCAGAAGCAAGAGGCCCAGACTGCCCTGTGCCTGCCATTTCCTTCTGAGAAGTCATTTCTGCTTCCTTTAACTTCACTTCTTCACTCAGCAAATGAATGTAACTGTACTTGTCAGCTCGGCAAATTGCTATATCATAGTACCCTTAGCACTTCTATGAAGCAACAAAATTATATTCCTTATATTCAGGAATACCTTTATTATACAATCTTCTCTAAGGAAAAATACTCAAACATCCCAAAGAATAATATAAGGGATGGGAGAAAGTAAAAAACAACCCAATCAGCATCCAGTCTGGGAGCAAGTTAATAAATCAATTCTCCCAAACACAATGACCAATTCAGGCTTCTTAAGGTATCACATTGTGTGTTGTACTGATAGTTTAAGCAGTCTTTGTCAGGCAGTTAAGTTCTGAATACACTTGTAACTCTTATTTCTTTTTCACTTGCATAGTCACAGGCTGTGACCTCCAGAGAGGTTTCAGTTCTTTGGAGCATTCACAACATTTATCAGTGTTCAGTACGAGAATTTAAATTGCTGTGGAAATCGACATCTACTGTTTCCCTGCCACAACAAAATGCAGCCTGTTGCGTACAAATATCCTGCTGCTGGGCTAGTTATAAATTTCATAGATTACCTTAGCCTAGATTATCAATGACAACTAACGACAACAATATCTTTTTCTTATACAACTTTTATTTTCCTTTCTAAGGATTCATTTGGAAGACTGCTTCTTCCAGCAGTTATGTTTATTCAGCCTATTCTTCCTCTTTTATTTGCTGGCATTGGGCTTTATTTAGTGAGTATTTTACTGCCTGCTGAGGGTCAGTATTTGTTGGTCTTGCCTGATAGAGAAAATCCCACTGACACACTACCAAGTTGTGTAAGCAGAAATGAACAGAGAACATAATTGCAATAGCCCTCAAGTAACTGTTAATTGGAGCAGAACTTGTATCTGGTTTTGCATCTCTGATTTGACAGCTTATCTTTTCAGAGACTAAAAGGAATAGAGGGCTTATGAAATAACAACTGAGCACAGAGTTCCAGTCCAAAGGAGGCAAGAGAGACAAACCTGCAGGGCTGTGCCCCTTTGCCTCCCCACTGGAAGCACCGACAGTGGTGAGGGAAACCAGGAGCCTTAACGCAGGAGGAGGAGCAGGGACAAGCTAAGATTGCAGTGCCAGCCCCTCCTGAAATGAGACAGGCATTGTGATGATGACTTCCCTTGTCCCATGAACTTAGAAAATGCTCAGTTCTGCTCAATACAGCCATTTTCAAGATACATTTAACAGCAGTAAATTATCTGACAGGATATAAAGAATTACCAGTTCTGTTTCATAGTGAGAAATGATCAGTAGTGTTGTTATATTTTGAAATATATTAACATATTTCTCTAAATGCTGCCCTTTTTCAGGGGAGAAACCATGGTTTAAAAGTTTCTATGAGAGCAGCCTGTTAAAGGAGTTGCCTTGCTATGCCTTTTCCTTCTATTATATGAATCTATGAATTCCAGCAAAAGTGCTTTCAAACATTCTGGTAATTTGATTTTAACACTTCTAACATACAAACTTTGAAAACAAGACAAGCTCATCAGCAAGGCAAAACCCTCTCCCACAGTTTAAAGGGGTGGAACAGCGACAGTTTTAGAACATGAATCTCAGTGCCTCCTGAATTGGAAAAATTGTAGGAATAAAATCAAGGATGCGTTTACAGACCACAAACTATGCACATAAGCACCATCCTCAACTGAGGCCTAGCTTCAGTATCTTTATAAAAAATGGCAGCCTCCGGTTTTTGGCACATTATCTTTATGAAATATGAGTTAGTGGAAAACACTGTATGCTGTAGAACTGAGGACATGATGAAAAATACAGAGTGAGCAGAGTGAATAGAAAACAGCCAGCAGGGCCAGGGGGCATAACACCTCCTTGAAATGCTAAATTCAAATCTGCCTTGAGTCATAACTGAAATAATGTGGCTGGTTTCATCTGAGTGGCTCCCAGAAGAGACTTGTTCCCATCATTGCATAGCAAGAGAAGTGTTTGTAGGCTTTGTTCCCCAGAGGGGAGTGACAAATAAATGCATATTACATAGATAAACAGAGCAGGAGAAAAGTATATGGAGTGGTAGACAAGAAAATATTCTGATCTCTCTTATTGAGCATCACTGATGAGTCCCACTAACAAGAGCAATTCACAGAACCTGTAAATGATGTTTATAAATGAAAGAAACCCTGAAGACACCCTCGCTGAGGAGGGAAGTGGAAGTAGCTGCTCAGTCCTTTGCTGGGATAGCCAGGGAAATGCACAAAGCAGGATATAGGAAAGGAAGACCAGAGTGGAGGATCTCACTCAGGTAACACTCCTGGGCACTGACTCCTTCCCCGTCTTTGTAACACACACTTGTTGGGAGGTGGACTGGAAATAGAGTCTGGGAATTAAACACCCTTTCAATGCACCTACAGGGATAACCACAACCTTTCTTTTCCATGGATTCAGCTGTCTGGCCCCAGGAGTGCTGAAATTCCTGTTTGGGGTTGGAGCTGCTTGGTGCCATAGGGAGCTTTGTCACCATTGTGGTGATGTGTTTGTGCCTCTGCTCCAGAAAAAGGCCTGGGACCTGCCCATGTCTGCTGCAGGAGCCAGCTCCAGGTGCCGATCCTGCTTCCAGAGTAAAATGGCTTTGGGAAAGGCTCCTGGGCCATGACGGGTTGTGGCGGCAGAACTCAGGGAATGCAGCTCGGCGGGATGCAGGCACGGCTGAGGCTGGCACCGCTCCCTGTGTGACTCCACGTCTGCCACCAGGAACAAACAGAGCCATTCTGGGGATTCTCCAGCAAATAGAAATGTCAGAACTGACACAATGTTTGCAGTAATAAGCTGTGTTGGCAAAATTCTTGTAGATGTCACCCGAATGTAAATGAACCCCGGTGACTCAGGGAAGCAATCTCCCGAAGAAAGAGACACAGAACTTATTTGCATTTAGCACTGGATTACAAATATCACTGTTCTCTCTCTTCCTCTCAGACTGAAACTGCTGGCTCAGTGTCAGCAGTGCACAGATGCATTTCTCCTTGTTTTATAACTTGTTTAATACCAAGAGGATAAAGTGTGCATCCCTGAGCTTCTCAGGCAGCTCTTTTGCACACACTGCTGAAGGACTCCTGATTCTCAATACTGGGAAATATTTTATACAGCACAGCAGAAATATGAAGAAGTGAATAACTGGTGCAGAAACACAGAGAGCAGTCAATGAAAATATAAGATAGATCAATCACTTCAATAAAATACAGAAAGGTCAATCCACAAGCTTCTGTTGGGCTTTAAAAGTTTTCTTGCTCTAAATACCACCCTGGAGACAGTAGGCAATAGGGCTTTGTAAAGTTCTACAGGACCTCCATCCTGGAAATATTCTGGAATGTGAGCTTACAAGAAGGACAGACAGTTCACCTGAAAAAATGCAGGAATGAGATGGGCATAATGCAATTCATTAACTCAATCTAAATTTTTGTTGCCTGAAGAAAGGAGACATCATCAGAATAAAAACAAAATACCCAAAGATAGAACA
This sequence comes from Sylvia atricapilla, assembly GCF_009819655.1. NCBI lineage: Eukaryota > Metazoa > Chordata > Aves > Passeriformes > Sylviidae > Sylvia > Sylvia atricapilla. The sequence goes on along the minus strand of NC_089151.1, from coordinate 20,841,875 downwards.
GGAATGTCATTTACATTCCTCATTTTTTAAGGAATATAAAGAAAAATATGTAAAATCTAACATACATAACTGTCATATTTTTACCATAAAGAATAAATAGCACAGTAATCCCCATTGCAGAAGAGATGAAAGCATCAAAAAAAGAAAAGTGAAAAAAAACCTGTTTCCATAGCAAGTCTCTTTATTCCCACTTTCTATCTTCACATAACCCATGTAATATTCATTCAAAGTAATTGCTCAGCTTAAAGAAACAGTGTGCTGGTAATTCATCCCTCTTCACAGGTCGTGGCAAGTGCAGGAATAGGATGTGACTGAACACAGAGTGTGACAGAGATCATGTGCCACAGAAAGGGCCATTGGGGTTTTAAACTAAATCACAAGGGAATCCAGGGAAGGGCAGAGTTAAGTCACCAGCCAAAAGGACAATCGCTTGGAAGTGCCTCCAGTCAGAGCCTCACTCACACAAGTGGGGCTGTCATTCCTGGTGCTACCAGTGTCCCCCTGTCCCTGCAGCCCTGCCAGTGCCTGCACAGCAGCCTGTCCCCACCACACTGCATCCTAAGAGAGGCCAGAATGGGGTTTCAGGAGTGAACAAGCCAAAAAAAGTCTCCATGTGCTAATCCTGCACATTTAGGTTATTGTTTGGTGCTTGAGCAATTGCCTTGTCTCATGAGCTGAATGAACATCCTCGAACATCCAGCATGGGTGGGAGATGAGCTGCTCCTGGGCACTGATCTCATCCCTGCCTTCTGAAAAGGCACAGAGCACTTGGATGCCAAGTTCCTGGTACATCCTCTGTTCTACTGGGACAGAAAAAGCTCTATTGGCTCTGCTGGTGATAAATTCCTTAAGCGTAGTCCAGCAAGAGCTCCTCCTGTTAGCGAGGAAAACGCATAATCACGGATGATTATGAGGTGCTTTATTGAGAGCTCTGGGAGTCAGGGTACAAACCCAAATCCAACGAGGGTTCAAGAAGGCCCCAATATTATACCCCTCTGTTACACAACTCTATGTTAAACATTAACCTCCCTTGTTCTGTTGTATATACCCAAGCATGAGTTTTGGTGAATATTTTCCCTTGTGATTCTCATGATTCTAGTTTGAGATAATAATTATGTTCAGCTACCAACAATCATTACAATTATCTTATGATGACTAGGTACAGTTTCATCCGACCTAGTAAAGGATAGCTTTATTTCCAAGTACAAACCGTCCCAACCTTTTCCTTCTCCCCCCATCCCGATTACCCAGGCAAAGTTATACTTAATTTGGTTGGAACAATGGAAGCAACATCCTGGTTGCAGTGAAGCTGAGACTCTATTCCCAGCTTCTGTGGTAACAGAAATTATTAACCCTATCCTAACACTCCCACTGTGCGGGGAGCTGTTGAACAGGGGAGCTGACAATGCAAAACAAGCCGGCAGATTTTCCTCCTGGAAGCCAGCAAAAGCCATTTGACTGGTTATACAGGAAACCATAGTGCTCTGTTCCGTGTTCCTCAGGAGAAGGGGCACCTGCAGCCCCAGAGCTCTGTGGGGACACCTCTGCTCCCAGCACACTTCTCCAGGATGTTTTCTCCTGGCAGAGGGAAGGGCTGAGCCAGCAGCCCCCTCCCTCTTCTGCAGGCAAACTGGCATCCAACAAATGGAACTAAAACAAGCCTTAAAGTCAGCATCTCTCCTATTATGTTAGGAAACTTGAAAATCCTGCTGCATTCTGCTAGGTCATGGTGGAAAAAAAAGCCCTTAATTTTATCAGTAGAAATTGCCAACAAGAATTAGAAGAGCTCTTCATTAAAGGCAAAATAAGGCCAACATTAGGCAAACTGATTTTGTCTTAGTCTTGATTTGGGATCATAGCACAGCAATTATTTGTGGTAATATAGATCTATACACATTTGTAGGAGACACAGATGGGTTTGATGCGCTCATATTGAATTATCTTGAGCCAGAACCCAAAGGACAGTGTTTATAAAGTAAATAAAACCTTTAAATTAGATTTCTCTGCTGAAAGTTGCTTTTGAAGTTCAGGGAAAAATACTTCTACTAAGAACAAAAACAATTTTCCAAAATTTTAAGATAAAAACTTCACTGAAAAAATGCAACCATAACAAAAAAGTATTATTTAAATCTAATTAAATAAGATGGCAAATAATAAAATAATTAAAGATATGTTCCTAACTTACAGATGCATGCATGGATGAGTAATTAATCTGGTCTCATACCATTATCCTTCTGCACCTACATTGCCTGCCCCAGCACCAGCATTTCCCCAGTTCATCCTGTGGACACCCTGTTCCCTTGGAATCCTTCCTCAGTGAAGTGGCTGCTCTCTGTAATTTCATCTCTGGGAGTAACTGGGACATGAGCAGATAACTGAGCCCATGCACCAGGTAATCTGACCAGACATTGTACTGATTCCTCCTGCAATAACCCAGGAGCTGCTGGTGAGGAGTAATAGCAAAAAACATTCCAGGGAACCTGTGCTTCATCAGGGATATCCACCCCATGGAGAGGGAAAGAATAAGAGAAGGAATCTTGTGCTAAATTAATCAGAGGAAACGAAACCATCATTCAGTCAGTAATCACCTTGACAGATGTAAATTACTGCATCAGTCGTTGTTCATTCCTTTTTTCCTCAGTCACAGTGAATTTTAGGGGTGACATGTTCATGGTTCTCTTTGCAGAGCTTTTGGGTAATCAAACACTGATAAATGGCAACATGAGGAATAAACACCCACCTTTCTGGGCTGTCTCCAGCCCATCTCCAGGCAGGGTTTATCTCCAGTGGACTCAGGAGGGGAGCAGGAGCAGTGAGTTTCCTTCCTGAACCACAGAGCTCACTGAACACCCTCAGCACTCCCTGAATCACCAGGGCTGCCCACACCTTCTCAAGGCTGCAGGCTCAGGTATTGTTAGCTCATATTGTTGCAACCAGGCATCAGTTTGTATCCTCAGCCCTGCCTTCCTTGGCCTGAAAATCTGGGGTTTCAGGAAACTCTGCAGCAGCTGCTACTTAGAAAAATCTGTGATCTCATTCCCAGAAGGATTTAACAGGATAGTATCAACAAATTACACAGTTCATATGAATCCATCAATTATTGTAATAATCCAAACAGCAGGGTATTTCTTGTCTCATGTGCTGTCAGCACAAGGACATCACAGTGAAACTCCATGCTCTAGGCGCTGTTCAAAACAAATTGCAGCAGGTCAGCATGCACTGGCTGAACGTTCTAAAGCTGTAAATGTAGCCCCAATAAACACAATGATCACCCTTGTTAATATTTCTAGCACATTTCTCCAATTAATCCCAGTGCAGGAGCCATCCAGAAGGCAGGAGGAGTTCAAACAGGATTTTGTTGTTGCAGAGAGTTCATACCTTCCTTGCCAAGCATTGCAGTCTGTCTTTCATCTTCAGCACCTAAAAGAGGCTTAGAACAAACCAACCCCATCAAACAGAAACAAAAACCATACACAAACAACCGAAAACTGACCCAGAGAAGCTGTCAAACCATAAACACACCCAAATCACCTTCCATTTCCAGTTTGCAGTGGAAGGCAGGACCTTCCCTTCCCCAGGTCAGGAATCCACATCTCTGTAGCACAGTTTAAAGACACAACAACCACCCTCACTGGAACCACCCTCACCGGGACCCCTCAAAAGAGCCTTGTGGTGCACTGGTCAGGAATGAGGATTTGAACTGTTTGATACATACAGAGATTTGAAGCCTTTCCCATTTTCATGGTTTTCCTCAAGCTTCAGGACAGCGGGCACTTTGGATTTTTAAAAAAAACATAAATAACTAAAACAATCAAAAAAGTATCCACTTCCCATTGCCATTCTAAAAGGGCATTTTGTCAGTACAATTACATTTAGGATATACTGTGAAGTTCATGGGTTTATAACTTTGACAGAGCAGGTGAAGAGCTACTTCTCAGACATAATACAGCTTTAAACATTGCTTTGAGGCAACAGGTCATCCTAAATTCACAGTTTCTCCACAGCAGATCCACAATGACTGTCAGCTTTTTAATTATTAATGAGGCTCATCTCAGCTGTTTTACTCTTCCCCTTTCCAGTTACAATACCCACAAGGAGTCCATGCTGACATTAAAGCACAGGAGCTCTGAAGAAAAAGCAGCCACCTTTTCTAGACTGATATTTGTTGCAGTCTCAGCAAGCTGTCATTGCACTGCTCATGCTTTAGGCAGCTGAGGTTCAAGGCTCCCACAATGTCTCAGGACTCCTTGGCTCTCTCCTTCAGCCAACCCTCCCTCACTGGTGACCTGCTGGAGTTCAGCCACTCCTGCCAGCCTCTGCTCAGGGGACCTCTGACATGGCTGGGCTAAGGTGAATTCCTGCTCTGGGAGTTGTTCTTGGTCCCCCTCCAGGGGCCAGGCCTTTGCTGCTGTTCAAAGCCCTGGGACTCCACTGCTGCTGGATGGGATTTTGCCTGAGTCCTTCCCTGGAAGGTCAGTCACAGTGTCCAGCACAGACCACAGATCCCATGTGCTGTACAGGGGTATGATAGTGCTCTAGTAACCCTGGAGCCCCATTTCCCCCTTTTATTCCTTTCAGTGCTCCATCACTTCCATGAACAAGCCTTTTTCAGAACAGCACTCACTTTTCTGCAGCTCACACACCCCTGCTTCTATAATGTCTTATAAAATAGGAGCTATTTTCATGCTGTCAATTCCTTCACAAAAACCTCTCTTTGTCTACTAATGCAAAGAATAGAAAATTTCAACTTGTTTTTAATCTGAATGTCTCTTAATCTGATTGTTCATGCGCCAGAAGAGGTTGATCCATTCCCACCAGAACTGAAGAGCAGCATATCCAGCAACTCTGGGTCCTCCTAAGAGCAGGAGAATACAATTTACAAATCTATGTTTATCAGTCTCTTTGAGATGGAGTTTATCAATCTCCTGGTGATAAACTTTAGATTGCCCTCATACTGAAGGACATTCTGATTCTCCTGTAATGCAAGATTGCCTTCAGGTGGGGAAGAAGAATATTTAGGTAATTTGGATAGAATTCCTTAATTGGCCACACCATGCGGGTCCTCTCAGCCTCATTAAGCACCTAACAAGGTAACCCTGACCTGCAGCATGGAGTTAAAATGAATAATTAAGGTGGGTGACAGGAAACTGAAGAAGGGGTTCCATTTTTTTTGGTAATTTTTTAAAAAAATATGTTAATCCACAAGGTAAAAGCCCTTGCTGTTAGCAAGCATGTGGATTAAAATCCCTTTGCAATCATGTGTGACCAGGATAACAGGGACAGAAATTACTTCCTTTTCTATTACAAAGTTGTTTCTTTCTCCATGTGTTTACCCATGCACTTGAAAGGGGACAGAAGATTACATCAGCCTAGATACCAGTTTCTCTACCAAGAATCCCAAAGCTTTGTGCAAAAAGCCTTTTTTCTTTTTTCTTTTTTTTTTTTTTTCCAGTGGGTAAATGGGAACAATTTAACAGATACATTTCCATTATGGGTATTAATAGAAAGCAGCAATAGTTAGTGACCTTTAACATAGACTGAACTTCAAGAAGGTAGGAGCTGGATGGATTCCCTGGATACTTCCAGGCAGTATCCCTACAAGAGCTTTTATTTAGATGGTTTTATTAGAACCACCCCTGCTGGGCACACTTATTTTCTGGGACTGAACCATTTTCTGGTCCCTTTTGTTCAAAAGGCCACAAAACCTAGCCAGCCTTAAATCCAGCCAGTGTTCCAGGTTAAGGCATTGTCCAGGGTGCTCTGAGGGCATCACAGGGGTTCTCATCTATGTGCAGCACCATTCATTACAAAGGGATTTATAAATCCTTTTTATTCAAAATTTAATCAACTTTCCCATAACATATAATTATTTGACTATAGTCTGCATAACAGTGTGCTCACAAAAAAAAGCCTAAGTTCTTGCTCCAGCCTGACTCTACATCCCTCAATTATGACTCTCTCTCAATCTCACTGGGTGGAAATGCTGAACAATGCACACTGCAATTCCTGTTCCTTTAGAAATACTCCCTTATTTAAATCATCTTTGAAAATAACAGCTTCCTTTTAAGAGCAGTTGGGAATACCTAGAGGCTGGACTGTCAGCTGCCTGGAGAGGAAAAGGTGAAGAAAGAACAGCTGATTCTGGGGGTATGTGTAAATCTCAGTCTCTCTGCATGCCTTCTCTCCAGGGACAACTCAGAGCCCTTTGGACTTCCCAGCAAACGTGGAGCTGCTGCAGATGTTTGTGATAGCTCTCTGCTGATACAGGCCTTGGAGTGAGAACTGCATTTTCTATTTTAAATATTCACATATACACACCGCAGTTTATATTTGAAGGTGAATAAATGTCCTTTCCTAAAGGCTGCACTTGGCTTAGGGGGAGGTTTTTTTGTTGGTTTTAAAGTCTTTCCCCTGCCACCTCACGTGAAAAGCAAGCATCGTTGCATCATTTAGAGGAAGGAACTGTGTGGAGCCTGTAACAGGAGTTCTGTGTGCAAAGCAGCAGAATGTTCTGCTGCCCCAGGAGAAACCCCACAGCCTGGCAGCTTTCCCTGCCAGCTTTCCCAGCCCTTCAGGGTGAGTGTCCTCTGCTCTGCCAGCCTGGCTCAGCCCTGCTGGACACACACAGCCCCAGACCCTGCAGAGATCCAGGGAATGGTCCTTGGCCCTGTGGCCAGTCCTGCAGTGACCAGTCCTTTCACCAAATGGGTGTTCTGCAGTAGCAATAAGGATTCCCCCCCCCAAGCTTTTGAGTAGTAATGTTTGTTTCATTTCCACAGATCTTTCAGTGTCCTTGTATTTCAGTGGCTCCTTTAGCAACAGAGAGCTCAGGTGATTGAAATTGTCTCTACAATCAGTATCTGACTTGCCATTATTGACATCCCTGCATCTGTCTATGCAGACATCCCAGTCCTGTTCAGATAAAAATCTGAAGGAACTAAATAATTTCTTAATGGTATGAGAAAACCCCTTGATTTATGCAGGCAGATACTGCTGGAGCTTTCACAGATACAAATGATGATGTAAATCACACTATAGGCTTTGTGTACTCTGCAACACCATCACCATAAATCATGTGGGAGTGCAGAACTCCACTGCAAACCATTTTAATTATTTTTAAAATTCATGTGACCTTGAAAGAAAGGCTGAGATAGATCACATATGATACCACCTTCTAAAGGAAGATCTGGGGATGCCAGCGTTTGTTAACAGGTTTCTATCTCAGCACCCCGTTCCTTACACAACTCCCTGGATTGGTATTTCAGTCACCATTATTTTGTAAGCAGTAAAAATCAGTCATTACTCTATATGCTTTTTCAGTAGATTGCTCCTACTGAGGACTGGCAAGTAAGCTGGAAAAAGAAATGGGATTAATTTTGATAAATAAGAAGCAGCACAAGGGCACAAACACTCTAGGAGGAGTGTAGGGCGTGTGTATGGAAGGTGGATCTGGTCCCTGAAGCTCAGTTCAGCCTTAACATTTAGTTGCAGATGGATCTTCATTACAGAGCTCTGAAGCCTGTGAGCAGGGTAAGGATTGCTAAAGATGATGACTGATAGAGCCAGTGGAACAATTCATTGAAACACCAGAAAAATACAAAACTCCATCATTTAAAAAGTTGTAAATATGAGCCAGTTTAATAGTGATCAGAAGTGGATAACTGATTTGGAGATTCATAAATGCATAATGTGCACAAGTCAGGTGCTCACCAGTTGTGAATATTTGAGCTGGAAAGAATTTCATCATTCCTTCCCATTTTCTCTCTGGAGACTGAGAAAAAAGTTTGTAAGGAAAGGAACTTCTCTGTGGAAGGGTTTGGATTTTTTGGTTTGGGGTTGGTTTTTTGTTGCCCCAATATAGACTATATTTCCTGCCTGGGCTCCATGTCCCATGAGCCACCACCTGCCCTCTTTAGGTTACAATAAATACAGTTCAGACAGAGCTCAGCCTCCTAAAGACAAGACATGAGACACCCAGATCACAGTTCAAGCACACTGATAAGGTAAAATATAAAATAATTTGCCCATTATATTTTTTCAAACCTTAAGGAATATTACTATATTGCAACATTTTTTTTCCAAAGTTTTATATCAGGAAGTTGTGTGCCAAAAAAAACCAAAGTTTCTCACATTAAAAAACACAAAAATTATAGGGTTTGCCCTATTCAAGTCACTACCAAGCTAGGTTGGATCTAAGCTTATGAAGGTAACTTTACTTTAATGGATAAAAGAGAATTTTCATCATACTTATTTCCAAGCCCTAATACACACTTTCTGAGAAAAGTAATAGCTTTGGGTCCTGCTTATAAAACTGTATTAGCTCCAAGTTGTTTGAATATGAGAAAATAGGGGAAAAATATGCCTTGTCCATCAGAAAGTGGGCTGTTATACTTGCAGAGTAATTTGTTTCCCTGCAGTGGTATTTATCATGTTGATAAAAGACACCATAGATCTGAAAATTGGAAGATTTTTCCTGTTAATTTGAAACAGCACCTATACAAGCTGCTGTGACATCAACATAATATCCTAAAGCCACAGCAGCTGAAAAGATTTATTTCCTGAGCCCTTCTGCAGCCACATTCTCTTTGCTTCTGACATTCTCAATTTGCAGGCTGCTGGTGATCCAATCTTCCTCATTCTGGCTCTATAATAAGGATGTCAATGCAAGAAGAGAGAAAGTCATTATCTGATAGGCAGCAGACAGGATGAAAAGGCAGAGTTTGCTGTCTCAGGGGAAAGGCCACCCTGTGCCTTGGAGGAGCTCCTCAAGGTCACGGGCAGCTTTTGTACCTGGAAGGACATCCCACATTCACCTTCAGCTGTGGGATCAGATAAAACTGAGCCATGCCTAGCACAGTCTCAGGTCTGAATAAGGTTTTCAGTTTTTACTATTAATCAGTGAAAAAGTTTAATTTTTATTAGAACATATATATGCAGTAAAAAAGTTCAAAGAGTCTTTGAACTGCAGAGAGCTGCAGAGAAACTGAGTGTGAATTCACAGGTCCTGCCTGTTTAATGGCATTTGTGTGGGTTTGGATTATGCTGAGGTATCTCCCACAGCAGCTATGAACAGGCAAGATTAGTTAACAATTTGTATAGGAAGATTTACCTCAAATTTAGAAATAATAATGAATATCATCTGTTTTGGGAACTGTTAAAATGTGCAGCAACTGACAGGAAAAATTTATTTATTCATTCATTTTGTCAAATAACTACTACATGTCAGTTCTGGAAGTTAAGAAGAGGTAAAAGTTTGAAGCAGTCCCCATAGAGTTATTACTGAACATCCATTGTAGCTTAATAGGCAGCTTAATTTTCTGTGTGGAAAGCAGAAAAGCCTAAAGAAAGGAGAGCTGTGTTTGAGAGAACCAAATATGCTCCTGGGCCTCCTGAACTGAAAATTCCTTTTCCCATACTATTTGTCTGGCCAGTGTAAAAGTGCATTATATAGAGAGGACATTTCCCAAACTGTTCTGTTCATTCACTTATTTCTCAACTTTTCTAGAAGTGAATAAGAGAAATACAAAAGTATAAATAACCTGCCCTGTTCTGAGCATTCTCATCCCTTCCTTTTAGTCCCATAAGCAGATGACACCCTGGTATTTATCAAGCCTAAGTGAAGTTTCAGCCTTCCTTAGGATCCAGTGGAATAGCTTTGACATTTCTTTTTAGTTAGTTTTAAGGTTCATCTCCTGTGGGCCCTTGTACTCAATGCCTGAGCAGCATCCCTCTTCCCCTGGCTGCAGGGATGCTCGTCTGATCAAAACCCTTTCCCAGCTTATTTTTGTGCTACACCTCCCTTACTCCTTTCCTGTGCCACAGAAACAAGCAGTGCAATTTCTGCTGATTTCCAGAGATTTATTTCCCAGGGCAGCAGCAAGGGAGGGTCCAGCTGGTCACTCTTGGCCAGACTAAAACATCTTCAAACAGGGACTTTTCATAAAGACAGAATCAACAAAGTCTTGGATCATTCCAGTGATTCAGTGTATCTGGGTGCTCTCAGATCCTTCCTGATATCTGTCACTCACCTTCCCTGGATAAAGAGACTGTACAATCCAAGGGACTGAGAAAGTAAGGCTATCGGAAATGTGCTTTAATTTGATCTGGGGTTTGAGATGCTTTGTTGCAATTATTTGAAGACCAAAGGGTTAGGAAGGTGCTATGCACCATCCTAAGCCGAGCCTCCCACCACTCCTTCCCAGTCCTGTGTTAATGCAGTGCATTTAAGGGTGCTGGGAGGGGCTGGGTCACCATCCCAAACAGTTTTACTCATCCAGGGCTACAAGGAATACTCTGTTCTGTCCATGTGCTTCAGCTCTAGTTCAGCAAGTCAGAACCAAGCCCACCTGTGCTCAGGAAGGAGAATCCCAGGCTGGCAGGGATGAAGAGGTGGATAATTCTAGACACAAAATCTTTCCAGAACAACACATCAGCACTCCTCCAGGAGCTGGTCATGCCTTTTCAGCCTGGGAAACAAAACCACTCCATGTCTCATCCTCTTCACCAGTCATTACATGAATTATCATCTTTATTAAAATGGTACTTTGGAAACCAGGGGAACAGATTTGGTTATCTTAGCAGGATCCAGCTCTAAAATCATCTCAAAGCCCATCAGTTCCAGAGGCTATTGCAGCCTCACTAGAGCTCATGTGCCCTCAGGACAAAAGGAAACAGTACAAGACTCCACCACTACCACCAAACTCAACTCAGTGTGGGGAGAAGATGTTGGGAAAGATGGGATAGGAAGGGCTTATGGATATGATTGTCTGGTAAGAAATACTGGAGATGTAAAACCTGTGAGAGAAATAGAAATGAAGGCCAGCTTTGAGACAGAGGCATGGCAGGCAGAAGACAGTGATTAGCTGGAGATAAGTTGAAGGACAGAAAACAAAAGGACCCAAAAATGCAGCCCGTCTCCACCCTGCCAAGGCATCAAGGCAAAAGTAGATAAGAACAGTAGTCTTTCGAGTTTAGAATATAGGATGAAATGGTAATTTAGTAGTTCTCATAGGCTGCATGCAAAGTTTGTAGGTTTTGTAGCTTGTGCTGGTTGGTCACTGTAAATTAGAATATTCAACACAAAAAGAGATATAATGTGTTGTAACAAGGTCCTCGCTCTCTTGCCTCTTTGGCCCCTCTCTTGCCTGCTCTCTCCCTCTGCTTCTTCTGCCTCCCTCTCTCTTACCTCTCTGACCGCTCTTGGCTTTTTTACCTCCCTTACCTCACACCCCTCTCTCTCTCCCTCTCTTTGGAGCCTCGCTTCAACCGAGGCTGGTGGCTGAAAGCAGCCCTCTTAACCCACGACCCTTGCAATAAAACCAGGTGTTTCTAGAATATCTCAGGTCTGCAGACTTCCTTGTCACTGCTGTCCACGGATGTCCCTACAAGAAGAGACTCATTCATGTGTAGTGCTTCCCTTCTCTCTCATTTGAGGTACGAGCAGGTGAAAGGCTCTGAGGAAGACAGAAGCCACTCCTAATAAAGGGCTGAACGTTGGGTGAGCCAAGTTCCCAGGTCATGTCTGCACACCAGGACATTTCACCCTGCCAGGGTCTGACCCAGCTGAAATTTCCCCAATACTTATGGCCAGGTCAGAAAGGGGTAACTGTCCCTTCAAAGGCAGATTAGCAAGGGTGAGAAAGAACAATATGCACCAAAAAAGTCAGGCTGTTCTATACCTCCTTCAGTTACTTTCCAAACAGTTTGTTGAGATCCAGGAGCACTGAGTAAAACAACAGAGTTTGATATTTAAGGGATTTTTCAAAGTGCTAATTTATTGTCTGACACTGAATGGACAGTCTAGGCAATTTTGCAATAGTGCTCTCTCTAAAGTCAGTGTTCTGCCAGCCTTGTGTCAGTTGTGCTGTTTTTTGTTACTTACACAGCTGCCACCATGGATAAAAGCTGTGGTGTGTACATCCAACATAATTCATATTTAGAGGATTAGATATAAAATATTCATATTTATGTACATACTGTTTATCATTTACAATTTCATGGGAAAGAATACAATTTACCTCAAAACAAAAGCATTAGCACTCTGTTAGTGGTGTTTTATTTATGGGTTTCACATAAATTTGTAGATACTTCTATTCTGAAGGAAAAACCATAGCATTTTTATATGGAGAAATGCATAGTTTATCAAAAGAAGATGGTTTTGGATAAGAGGAGAAAATTTATAATGTGGTTTTTTTGCCAAAAGTAATATAAACATCTCTTTTTTTTCCCCCACAAAATTCAAAGAATTTATATCAACACAGCATCTCATTCTGCTGTTGTTTGTCACAATAGTAAGTCAGTAGTAAAGTCTGGAGGATCAGAGTCACAGTGTCAGACTGAAAATGATGGCACAGGCAAAGTTTATAAAGTACATTTTGTGTTAGGAGCTGGGCTAAGGGGACTCATTCATTCCTTCTAATAAAAGCAATATTGCACTATAAGTTGTCTGTATGAGAGACTAGATTCAGTTAAATTAAAAGCATAAAAAACTCAGAAAGATTCACACTGAGAAACAATAGATAAAACAGACAAGACTTGGGACAGCCAAGGAAGCCCTGAAAATGTGGTGGAAAAATGGGGTGTCCTGAACTAAACCACACCACCTCAATACCAGTGCAGGAGAATATCTTCTGTATGAAGTCACTCAAAGCTGTTGAACTTCCATAAAGCAAAACAGGTTCAAATATCAGTGCTCACACTGGGTAGCACCACAGGAGTCTCCCAAATAGTCCATGTGGATATTCCAGGTGGCTTCCACAACTGGAAAAGAAGAAAATATAAATATCCTTAGCCAAGCCCTTCTTGTTTAGAGGATCATTCCAAATTTGTCCCAAGTTTTTTTTCCTCCCCACTTGACAGCAGTTTATCACCAATTCCATTTCAGTGCTATTTGACATTAACTTGATGACCACAAACCTGACAGTGTTTGGGGCAGCCTCACACCCCAGGCTCATGTTATCATCATGACAACAAAGTTGATTCTTCTTTTACCTTTGCAAGTCAGCAAAAAACGAAGGCCTTGAAAATCCAGTGAGAGTGAGTTGGACACATTACCAACAGAGACAGCTTAAAACATGTACAAATGAGAAAGACAATTAAAATTTTGTAAAGTTTGAGGAATTTGAGTTCTAGCACAAGGGCCTTACTGTCCAAACATATCCCATACCCAAAATTTCTTTGCACTGATTATTAAGTAGGACATTTGTCCATAACTTTTGATTTAATGCTACACATCAGTTTAATTCTCAGAAAATTCAGTCTTGGTTTTTGGCACAAGATACTCGGTAACAGCTCAGCACATTTCTTGGCTGTCTGTCCTAAATGCCTATTAAGATCCTCAGCCAACAGCAAAGTGCTTCCAGAAAATTAACAAAACTCCACTGCATGCTAATTCCCCTGGTTTCATGTGTATGTTTCTAGTTGGTTGTCTCAATCTCAAGCATCAGCCAATGATAACAAACACTGGCTTGGAGCCATTATCTTCTCTCTAAACTTATTGTGACTGCAAAACATCAAGTGTGTCTCCCAAAGGAAAAGAGCAAACATTGCTGAGAACCCTCTGATAACATCTATCCTTGTAAACAGCACACTGCACTTCCTAAAACACATACTCCACGGAATACTCTAAAGAAAAAATTTTGTTAGCCCTGATTTCAGCAAGAAATAAATTCTGTACTTGTTCAGCCTGCACATAACCAGATATAAAAATATATCCAGGCCAGATTCAACAGCCAAGCTTGATATATGACATCTCCAGCAATTTATATTTTGCATCAACAAAATTTTGATTTACTGATGCTGAGAAGCTAATGGGAGATTTTGTTTTAATTTGGGGTGAGAGGGGGATTCTATCTGCTAAAATCCTGAATCCTTTCCCCCATAATTTCTTCTATTTACCTTCCCTCCATTAGCAATGCGATCTCCCATAAATACATCTGTGGGCAATTAATTCCCATATATAATCATGGTATCAATTGATTTCTTAGGGAATATTATTGTTTAACTTTTGATACTGTACCTGTGGCTTGTCTCAAAAGGATGTTTGACTTCACAATAAATACTGGAGTTATTCTCCTTTAAGAAGATTTATTACTGAACTCAAATAATACATTTATAGATTTTAATTTCTTTTACCAGAGTAAAGCAGTTGCAACCAAACAATCTCACTCTGGATGAGTCTCTTCCTGCACTACAAATCAGTTTTTTTGGGATGCTGACTCTCCTCACAAACCAAAACAAGCCCTGTGCCACAAAAGCAGGCTCCTGTGGTTCATTCTTGCCCAAAACTTCCTCTGCAAAATCTTAGGGCCTTCTTACACCCCTAACAACAGGCAATTCCTCTGTTCCTCTTGGAGCTCACCTTTTGGAATTTCTGCTTTCCTCCTTGTGCACTTCAGTTCTTTCAGCATCAATCAATCCACGGTATAAAGAATCCCGGCAGGAAGAGGCCATCAGTTACGGGTCACACAGCACAGGCTCCAGCAGGATATTCCCAATAAACGGGGAAGCTACAGCCAGTGTTCCCTGGAGTCAGCTCCTGGCCGCCGCAGGAGCGGCCCCAACAACTGTTTCCCCAAGGGCAGGAGCAGTGCAATGGCTGCGTCTGGGCTCTGCGGAACCCTGGGACAAGTGACACATTTGTGTGTGTGTGTGTGTCTGGGCTCTGCGGAACCCTGGGACAAGTGACACATTTGTGTGTGTGTGTGTGTCTGGGCTCTGCGGAACCCTGGGACAAGTGACACATTTGTGTGTGTGTGTCTGGGCTCTGCGGAACCCTGGGACAAGTGACACATTTCTGTGTGTGTGTGTGTGTGTGTCTGGGCTCTGCGGAACCCTGGGACAAGTGACACATTTCTGTGTGTGTGTGTGTCTGGGCTCTGCGGAACCCTGGGACAAGTGACACATTTCTGTGTGTGTGTGTGTGTCTGGGCTCTGCGGAGCCCTGGGACAAGTGACACATTTCTGTGTGTGTGTGTGTGTCTGGGCTCTGCGGAGCCCTGGGACAAGTGACACATTTGTGTGTGTGTGTCTGGGCTCTGCGGAACCCTGGGACAAGTGACACATTTGTGTGTGTGTGTGTGTGTGTGTGTGTCTGGGCTCTGCGGAACCCTGGGACAAGTGACACATTTCTGTGTGTGTGTGTCTGGGCTCTGCGGAACCCTGGGACAAGTGACACATTTGTGTGTGTGTGTGTGTCTGGGCTCTGCGGAACCCTGGGACAAGTGACACATTTCTGTGTGTGTGTGTGTGTCTGGGCTCTGCGGAACCCTGGGACAAGTGACACATTTCTGTGTGTGTGTGTGTGTCTGGGCTCTGCGGAACCCTGGGACAAGTGACACATTTGTGTGTGTGTGTGTGTGTCTGGGCTCTGCGGAACCCTGGGACAAGTGACACATTTCTCTGTGTGTCTGGGCTCTGTGGAGCCCTGGGACAAGTGACACATTTCTCTGTGTGTCTGGGCTCTGTGGAGCCCTGGGACAAGTGACACGTTTCTCTCTCTCTCTCTGTGCAGCTATTGCCTCGAACCAGAGCAGCACGTCCAGCGCCTTCCCCAGCCCCCGAGAGCACGGCGGTGACAGCAGCCTGCTGGTGTCCCCGCTGCTGGTGGCCGGCGTGGTGATCGGGCTGGTGCTGTTCCTGTCGTGTGCCACCATCGTGGTGGGCAGCCTGCGCAAGGACAGCAGGCCCGGCGGCCCGCAGCGCGGCGGGGAGGCCGCGGGGCACGGTGAGGGAACGGGCACGGTGAGGGAACGGGAGCGGTGAGGGAACGGGAGCGGTGAGGGAACGGGGCAGGGAACGGGCACGGTGAGGGAACGGGCACGGTGAGGGAACGGGGCACGGTGAGGGAACGGGAGCGGTGAGGGAACGGGCACGGTGAGGGAACGGGAGCGGTGAGGGAACGGGAGCGGTGAGGGAACGGGCACGGTGAGGGAACGGGCACGGTGAGGGAACGGGCACGGTGAGGGAACGGGAGCGGTGAGGGAACGGGAGCGGTGAGGGAACGGGAGCGGTGAGGGAACGGGAGCGGTGAGGGAACGGGCACGGTGAGGGAACGGGCACGGTGAGGGAACGGGCACGGTGAGGGAACGGGAGCGGTGAGGGAACGGGAGCGGTGAGGGAACGGGAGCGGTGAGGGAACGGGCACGGTGAGGGAACGGGCACGGTGAGGGAACGGGAGCGGTGAGGGAACGGGAGCGGTGAGGGAACGGGGCACGGTGAGGGAACGGGCACGGTGAGGGAACGGGAGCGGTGAGGGAACGGGCACGGTGAGGGAAAGGGGCACGGTGAGGGAACGGGAGCGGTGAGGGAACGGGAGCGGTGAGGGAACGGGAGCGGTGAGGGAACGGGGCACGGTGAGGGAACGGGAGCGGTGAGGGAACGGGAGCGGTGAGGGAACGGGGCACGGTGAGGGAACGGGGCACGGTGAGGGAACGGGAGCGGTGAGGGAACGGGCACGGTGAGGGAACGGGGCACGGTGAGGGAACGGGAGCGGTGAGGGAACGGGCACGGTGAAGGGAGCGGGGCACGGGGACTGCCGCTGGGGACAGCCAAAACACCCGGCCACGGCAAGGGATGGCAAATGACATGAAATAATGGGATGTGTCGGTCACGGGCGGCCCGGCAGTGTAATGGCATCCCCGTGCTGGGACAGGGCTCCCGCAGTACAGCCCATAGACTATGGCTAACAGAACCCAGCCAGTGCTGACGGCGCCTCCTGAACAGCTCATTTCCCTTGGTATGGGATAAGATTTATTCTCTGTTGCATTTTCACATCCCCCGATAGCCTTGGTGCAGCGTTTGCTGTAATTTCTATTTCTTGGAAAGGCAGAGCTGTTCTCATTTCAGCCGAGTGCACCAGCCTACGGCAATCACTGGGCAAATGCTGTTTGTGTGAGTGCAAAAGTGAATATCTGCCTGGAAACAGAACAACGGGGCACCCAAATATCATTAAGATGTCACCATCGTTAACTGTGTCATTGATGACATCGGTGACATTACAACAGTCATCATCCTTAGAGAGTCAAAAAGGTGCCAATTCCTACCCCCAACCAAATAAAACCCATAAAACAAAACTAACACATAACAAAAAACCTTAAAGATAATTTGGGAATATCAAGGAGTTAATTTTAGAGTAGTCTTTTCAGCCCTTTTGAGCTTTGCTGACATGAAGCCACTTTGTCAAGGAAATGAAAGAAAATTATTCTATTTAAGGGAAAAAAAAACAGTTTTAAAAGTTACTGTATAATTGTTCAGCCCGTAAAAATTCTAATGATAAATGGTGGAGCATCAACAACCACGTCCTCTGTGAGCAGGTCCTCTACCTGCAGTTTGTTATGTGTAGTTCTGTGCATATCATTGAGGGGTTTTTATTTATATAGAAAAGCCAATAATAATGAGCCACATAAAAATGCATTGGCTTAAATCTTGTTTTCACTGAGGCAAATTAAGTATCCATTGATACCAACTTAACTTCATTTAGTTATTTGGACCAGGAATTTTTCTGTCTAAACTAAACAAATCTAGGATCAGTTTGTCCCCTTGAAGCAAGGAATAATTTCTTTTTGGCTTTTCCAGAAATAGTTATCCAGGTAAGTGAATAGCATCTATATCTTGGGAATAAAATTTAGAGTCCAAAAGAATTGAAATGTAAACTCCCATGGCAACCTACAGAGGGAAAATAAAAACAAAATCCAGAAAACTAATGTCTACTATGACAGTATTATCAATTTTCTTAATTTTCAGCAGCTACATTGAGGATTAAATAGTCAAACCCAAACTGGAGTTACTGTTTGACCCAATATTTTGGCATGATCAAATACTGACCATTAAGCTTTAATCACTGTGTTTAAATTTGCTACTCTGGTAATTTCATCTCATTGAAAAAGCCTAGAGCCAGGCTAAAACAGAAAGGAAAATTTTCAAACTCCTTATTAGAAATAACAGTGCTAGAGAAATTAAAAAGAAAAACATATTTTGGGAGATATTCAAAAGAATAATCCTACACTCAGTTGTGCCACACTATGTTAGATGGACACACATACACACTAATTATCCTCTAAAACACAGAAAATAGCACTAAACTCTTAATATTTGTGGAGCTGGGAAGCTCTTGCATGGAAGCGTTAAGAAATCCCTGGAGCAGGCAGCAAGATGATTTTTCTTTGCTGTTTCCCAGCTTTTCCCATTTTTGCCAGTGTTTTGTGAGAGCAGCATTTTCTCAGTTATCAAACACCTGCCACTCCTTTTACTCCTCTCCCAGAACAGACAAACTTCCCAGGGATGCAACTGCTGGGAAGTTCAGTTACCCCACAGACGTCTGGTGCTGCACATGGTAGAACCCACACTCCTTTTCAGCCTTTGTGGCACAAGAAAAGCTTTGGAACCTCCATCTGCCTTGCAGGGCAGCACTAAAGGTACAGTCCCTGTGGCACAGCCTGAAACACCACAGTTCATCTGCAGATGGTGTCCATTTACTCTTAAGGAAATAAGAATATCCTGTGAAACCTGATTGTTCCAAAATATCCACAACTCCTCTGCCTCAGAAAGGGTCTGTTTTCTGATTTATGGCAGTGTTATAAAGAGTGACAGAGAATCAGCACAGAGGTGAACAGCAGCCAATATAAATTGTTTTGTAGCTCCAGATGGTTTCTCTCCCGGAGGCTCCTCTGCAGAGCTGAGATCCACCTGCACTGAGGAGTTTCCCCCAGCCTGTGATTTTGACTCCTACCTGGATATACTTTCTCAGGTGAACATCATGTATCCTGATCCACCTCCACGGTAAGCACTTGCCTCAGATTCTCAGGGTTACAGTCAAGCACTGGCAAAAAATCTACAAAAACTCTAAATACAGACAAACCTAGTTTAGCTTGAGTGTAAGCTCAAGTTTTCCTTAGCAGAATACATTTTTACTAAATAAAGATGTGAACAGGAATTCTCATTCAGTGATATTCACCTTGAAATTTATCATAGTGATGACATACTAAAGGAACACACAAGTAGAACTACTTACTAGTGTTCTTTCTTTGAAAGAAATGCATTTACAAGTCAAAGTTTCAAAGTCAAAAATACATACTTTTTCCAAGAACTTCCAAGTTACATTTATTACTGACCTTGAGAGTGTTCAGAGCAAAGGAAACTGAAAAACAAAATTCCAGAAATTATACAGCAGCTCCTAAATTGTGTGGCTACATTCACAGGGTACAGGAACAGCCCCGTGAGCCACAGGAGCTGCACTTTGGGCCATGGGCATCTCATTCATGTGCCTCAGGCGCCTTGAGGTCCAGAAATGAAGGAATTCAGTCACTCCCTGCAGTGAACCAACAGAAATAATTTTAAGCAGAATATCACTTCAAGCTTTCTGTAGTGCTGTGTCTTACAAACAGCAAACAAATGTTGAACAGCCATGCCCTCCTTCCCTTTTCTTTTTTTCTTCCTTTTGAGCAGACTCTCTTTTGAGTTAAACCACTATAAGACCAGCCCTTTCCTGACTGTGATATAGAGCAACTCAGCACTGAGAGCACACCAGACATGGATCTTTGCTTTGTTTATTCTATGCGTGTTCTACAAGCAGCCCTTCATGGATCACCAACTCATCTTATATAACAAATAGGCTTTTAGGGATTGTGTAAATATTTTAGCAGAAAGCTCATATATGAAAAATTACTGTGAGCCTGGCATCTAAATGTGTAGAACTTCATATAAATCCACCTAGGAATTTAGACTGGATTTTGGGCCCACACCCACGAGTCTTTACTAATAAAAGGCAGTCAGCTGACACCCAAGCAAGACTCTGAGTGGGCAGCTGGACAGATTCCTGAGAACAAATTGACAATATATTTCTTTAGCAGACAAACCATCAAAGACTCTGCCAAAGGATGCTTCCATTTCCAGTTTGAAACAGACACAAAGAAGATTTTTCCATCTCTCTGGAGTTCTGTTTAAAGGAGATATGAGTGACACAGGATAGCACAAATTATCCACATTTTGCAGTAAATTCTGCAGTGGCCTCTGTAACAAACCCAGCAAGGGTTAATTATCTTATGTCTTACCTTTATATGGTAAGACACCTTTGACACATAAAGGTGTCAAGCCACTGCCTCCTCCTGGGCAGTGATGCCCTGCTGGGCTGAGTGGACTGTGTCCCTGAGGATCCACTCTGCACACACTGGAAAACCCTGCTCATCCCAGTAATTACAGCCCTGCATCACAGGTCCAAAGTAAAGATTATTGTTAATGGTTTGGCTGTTTTCTCACTGCTACTGCAGTTAAATATTTTAGAAAAAGTAGCTTTGGCAAATCATCAATATCTTAGTAAATTTTATATCTTAGCAACACAACTTGGGGAACTTCAGGGAAAGCAGATGGCTGAAAGCAAAGCTACATGGAGACTTTGAAAGTTGCTATTAATGCAATCTCCAGCCCATTGTAGCTGTTCAGAAAAGCACTGGGTGCGAGGAACTGTCTGAATTACTACATTATGTAAAGCCTGAAAAATTCCTGTACATCTCCCTTTATATTCTCCGGCATGGCAGAACACTGCAGTGTCTATTTTTAATTAGTAGAGCATGGAGATTATTTGAAAGCTGACTGTCAGACACGGCCTGGAAGCAGAAACAAGACATGCCTGACCTTGTGCAATTAAAATACTAACTCCCTGGGATCAATCTCATTGCATATGATAATATTTTGAAGAGTAGGTTTACTGAAACATAGCACTGTCTAAATGAATGTAATTCCGCCTCCTAATTCCTGGAGGGCAAGATGTAATTTAAAGCTAAACTAGCATGGCCAAAAGCTAATAATGCAGCTGTGGCATCAGCAGAACAGAAATGAAGAGCAGCAAAGAAAGCAACTGCACTGGTAAATAACTCTTAAAAATCTTTGAAATTAAAGAATTCAGTGAGTTAAGACCAGTGAGTGCTGCCAGGGTAATTTCCTTTATCCACCTGGTGCTGGCAGAGCCTGCAAGGCCAACTGCATTCCAGCACCCAGACAGGAGTGTGCAGCCCAGGGCTCCTCACACCATTCCTGCCAGTCCACACACCAGAAATGGTTTCAGTAGAAAGCACAACACCTTTATTTGGCCAAGAGGTGGTTGGTCGAGAATGTTTTAGTTAGATTTTATAGCTGAGCTTTAAACCACAAAATGAGTGCAAAAAGGATTTAAGGGGAAGGCTGATGAGACACACAGTCCCCACGAGTGTGGCTGAGGAAGAGCTCCCTGTTCAGGCCTGCCCACTCCCAACTCTCCAGCTGGAAGTCCAATAGCACTGTTTATATAAAACACTATTTATAGAAAGAATGTTATTGGTAAATGAATCTATGAAAAATGCCTTGGGATTTTAATATTTGCTCTGATCTCTAAATCACAAGTTTCATTTGAGACTCAGTCTGATTGTCCCCACAGACCCTTCCACTAACCCCTTTCTTGCATTAGATTTCAAGGGATGCCAGGCATGGAATTTTGTCATTAGCCTGCTGTAGTTGCAGAGTGGTTACAGAGAAGCCATTTGGTCAATTTGTTTTGACAGCCCAAAATATACACTGCTGCTATCCATAAATATCCCTTTAGGACAGTTAATGGCTTTTTAATGAATCTCAGATCTGTGCTAGCATCTGTCACATTGATTTTACATGAGGTGTAGATGGGAAATATAAAAACAAAATACAGGAGGTATGAACCAAACAGTTTCAGAATATGAGGGGTTTGTATTTCAGAGCTATTTCTTATATGTGCAAATACTTGCAGCAGGGCTGGAAGTTAATGTTCATAGTCTTTGTCAGCAGACATGGAAAAGCCTTTGTTTCTAAGAAGCTCAGTCGGAGAAAGACAATCCAAGTGATTTCCCAACAATTCTAACCCACAGAATTCTAATCCCTCCAAAAGAGCAAACTGAACACATCCAGCCAGGACAGAATACAAGCACAATCTCCCTGCCACATCTCAGCTATCATCACAGTCAATATGACATGGAAAGAAACACTGGAAAGCCTGTAAATCCAATATTTGCCTTCTGTTCAACATTCACTGTGCTGGTGTGAGTCAAGTCACACAGTTGACACTGTGGGGATGAAACCTTTATAGACAAACCATGAGCTCATGTTCCCTTGCTGAGTTCTTTGTAACACACACTTCTAGTGAGCAGTGCTAATTATCTTCTTACAAACATGTAGTAAGAAAGCCGGTTAAAAATAAGTTGAGCTCACATGTTTGAAATTAATTGAATTACAGTACCAACCAATGTCCAAGTAAATGAAAAACTATTGGGTTTTCTTTAGGTGAGTCAATAAAATCCAAGCAATGAGGAGATTTCACAGCAGGAAAGGAATTTTATCAACTTCTCACCTTGTGGCTAGGGAAAATGCATCTCACCCCACTGCATAAGTGCTTTTTCACTCCTTAGTGATTGGATATTAATGGTATGTGCAGAGATTTAGGCAACCAAGATTATTGCCTTTTGCATCTGAGGCTCACGAGTGTGTAACACAGACCATCCTGAGGAACAACTGCTCAGGAGGATGCAGGGATTTACCTTCAGGAATGGTTTTAATGGAAGCCACAGAAGCCCTCTCCATACTTTACACTGAATGTTCCCCACAGGGCATATGAAGATAAAAAAGACATTCAGCCCCCTCTATCCCAGTATTCATATTAAATCACATTGTGCAAGGGTTTGTTTGTGGGCTCACTCCTCCTCAGCTGGTCACCCTGCCTAATCTACACAGGATCTGTTCTAGAGAAAATTGTCTTGTTCAGGCTTGATAAATCCCAGTATTCTCAATAACTATGTTCAGCCTGCATTGTTTAAATGGGCAAATCGATTAAAAATTACTTTAAAATGGCAAAAAGAAATGCTCCTGTCTTAAAGTCAGACACTATTTTTCCTTTAAATAGATACTTTTAAAAGCCTACTTAAGTGACTTTCTTTTTTAAGACATTCTTTTCCATCCCCTACTTCTGAAGATGCAAGTTAGCCAAGCCAGCCTCCTGGATTTTCTTGAAAGGCAGAATTAGGCTTGCAGGGAACTGACATAAAATCTTGCTGTATCTGCTGTATTCCTTTGCCAAGGTTGTTTTCCTCAGAGCAAACCAGGTGAGGAGCTTTTGCCACATTACAGTGACAGCTGGAAAAGCATGAGGTGGACATTTGGGGTTAAGTTCAGCTCTTACTTCAATACCCCCATGGAGATTTTCACTTAGTAAGGTAAAAAATGCCACTGGAAATATGACAGGTTTATAAGTCCATTAGATACCATGACATGACCTAAAACTTTCAATCCCTTTAACTCCAAATCCAAAAACTCTAAAGGCCCTCCCTTCACATCCCAGTGCAATTCCTCATTCTGGCAAACTTCTTATTTCAAACTTAACTTTGTTTACAGCCATTTCATGAGAGTTTCTTTCTGTGGCATTTCCATTCCTCTAAAATATCCACACCTTTCTCTTTTTTTCTTGTCTTCATAGTCAAAAATGCTCTCACACCACAGGCTGTGTGTTGGGAGGCTGAGACACAAAATTCCCTTCACTTTCTGTCATTAAAAATATCTGTGGGGAGGCTGCACCTTCTGACCAGCCTCTCTTTACACCTGCCCCAGTTCCACTCTGGCGGTGCAAATTATTGCTGCATAAAAAACCTGCAGCAGTGAAAGCAGCAAGACCTGATGGAAGGGAAGCATCGAGGATTTCTGAGCAGAAATCTACAGTGCCATGTAGAGCAACCACAACTTTCAGCTGTCAAATCTTTGATGACTGTAGTTAGAAAACAAAGAGGATTTTTCTCTGATTTCTGTGTTGTCAGACTTTCTGTTGCATATTGCAGACAGTATTTCCTTCACCTGCTCAGAATTCATTCCTGGAATTATTAAAGCAAAATCCTTTTTCAGAATATTATCCTAAAACTTGTCAAATGGACAAATGTCAAAACTTCTTCAAACATCAGCAGGTTCCAGTAACATGCAAGAATAGGTGGTGTTATTTAGAATCCTGTTTGTGGATTAACTCCATGGCTTGGGAAGCTACAGATTTTTATTTATCTTAACTGATTCTTGTTACTCAATCAGTGCCCAGCATCCTTTACTCTATAATTGACTACAGAAATCCAGAGACCAAACACTGCTGACGACCAAGTAGTTCTTACTATGTATAAAATTAATGTCAGGCTGTATCATATGAAATCTTCATCCTAGAATAACTTGTTTTATTTAAAACATTTATTTCAATCATTTAAAGATGCATTATACTGGCTTCAAATGTTATCTGATATATGTTCTCATGAAAACAGTTTACACTGAATTTCATTTTTCCTCTGGAGTATTTATCCATTTAAGTCATAACTTCCTCAAGAGTATCTTGACACAGAGTGCAGAACAAAGATGCAGCCTTTAAGTGGGTTCAAACAGTCCTCTTGTAGTTCTGAGGAACTGAAAATTCCAGAAATAACTATGAACGGAAAAAAAGACAGAAAAACCCTCAATTCCACCTTTCCTGTCTCTTCAATGGTTAAGTTACTTAATCCCTAGATGTTTTCTTGAACAATACCTTGGGCTACATTTTTTACTATTTTAAAACATTAAAATAAATATGTATATAAATATGTATATAAATAGAATCTCCAATGGAAAGTGTCAGGATCAAAAAGAAACTTAGGAAAATATCCTGGCTTATGAGAGTCATTAGAGGAGCAGTTCTGTCAAAACTGATACATTTCCTCATGGTAATAATAAATTACCAAAGAAAATATGTATTCTAGGAAAACACACCTCAAAGGAATCATGGACAGATTTCCAGGCTGCTTTCCTACAAACTTGGCTGTGAGCAAATTGTGCCATCACAAGGCAGAGTTCAGCATCATCAGTTCAACTTCCTACCTGGGCATCAGATACTTTTTTTTTTTTTTTTTTTTTTTTCCCATCTGAACCTTCTTGTAGAGAGTTACAGCACAATTGTGCCAATTTCAACTTTTCTGTTAGGTAAGAACAGCATCTAAACATCCTTTGTGCTGTTTCATAACAGCTCCAACCTGTCAGCACATGGATGTTCCAGATTCAGGAGCTCTGTTTGCCATTATCAAAAGAACACATCAGGTCACCAGCAAAATGGAAACAGAGCAACAGGAGCAATTTTAGCAGAGTCAGAACGTACAGCAAATGAACAAAGTGAACCACAAGACATCTATTGCACAACAAATTCTTCATTCCCAGCTCTGCCTTTTTTCACTTCTTGCTGTTTGCATCTTTAAAAGTTCTGTCAGCAGAACCTTCTTCCTGCCCCAGAGAGGGGCTCCTAATCTATGAATGACAGCCAGTTAAAGAAGCTCTTTGTTTGGAGTTTCCCTGGCAACAAACCCATCCAAATACTCACTGCAACAAGACACAACAAATTCACAAAGTTATTGCCACTCCTGCCACACTCTGAGTCAACAAGGTCATCTAGGAGAGCTGCTGCCAGTTTTGAGTACTATTCCTCTCTCTGCAGACCACATTTACCTGCAGTAGGATGCTCACAGACACCAGCCTTCCTTGCTTTTTCCAGGGAAATTATCCCTTAAGAACTCAACAGTGTGTCTGCACACAGCTGCAATGCAGGTGTTACAATAGAAAACAAGGCCCAAACCCATGCAGACAGCAGCACATTTCATGGTCAGTAACCTCTTCCTTCTCATCACTGCCTGCTGATACTGAACCTCCAGATAATACAAGTTTTAGAAAGCAGTGGATTAAAGTGGATTCACCACAAGTACTGCAGCCAAGGATGCTTTCAGGGCTGGCATCCACAAGATGCAGTGTAATGAGTTCCTGTGCTCCATTATTTATGTTATGGTAACACAACACTTTCCAAAAGCATTTCCGAAAACATTTGCTTTCCTATCTAAAAGGATTTTCCTGTAACTGCTGTAGTGTGTTTCAAGCCTGAGCTACTTTTTACATTTCACAGAAGTGAATCTGATAGATAAAATATAACTATTGTGGTGGGTTTTATAAAAGACGAACAAGTATTTTTGGTTTTCCACTTCATGGTCCTGCATTGCCAGTTGCAAAACATATATATATATCTGTAAATATATACACAAACATATAAATATACCTATAGACACATATATATTTGTACACACACACATTACACACCTCTTTGTGGGTATCACTCCTTTAGCAGTTCCTGAAGTTGCAATTTGATAATTTCTGCCTGTGAGCTGCAGTCTCAGACCTCTCCCCTCCCTCTCTCTCTCTCCCAATTTCCACTTCTCTGGTGCCCCCAACTAAACTGGTATCTTCTGATGAGGCAGCCAAACCAGGAGAAATCTGATCCAGAAAAAAATCACACATAAAATACAAAATAAGAAACCAAAACAAAAGAAACCTCCCGACCTCCAGCCCCACCACTATCCCCAAATCTTTTCGCCTATTTAGCTCCAGATTGGGGATCAATGCTTGCCTTCATATTAAAATGACAGGAAGGTTTTAGTCCAGCATCACTCACATCAATACTTGCTAATCACCTGCAAGAAATTATTGCTATTGCGTTTTTTTCTAAGTAATCCTTCAAATCTTTTGAGGAATGGTATTCCAACCACCCCTATACATGGACAGTGGATGCCTGTCCAGCTGGGTATTATTTCTTACAACACTTGCTTAGATTCTCTAATAAAAAAAAGATCTTGTAAAGTCATATAAGTTTACATATTAAAGTCTCCTTGAAGGAGAGACTGCAAAATAAAATCCATGCTTGTAGAGTTGATAATGCATTATTTATCCTACAGGAATGCCTTTATAACAACAGTAAGAAAGTACAAGCAAAGTACTAAAGCTGTTAAACAGAGGGGGAGAAAATCACATGACAAAACAAAGAAAAATAAAACCCCCAAACAAAAACAACAAATACATTTTAAAAACCCACAAAACACTTGCAAACAAAGAAACAAATACGAAGTTGAAGTGTCTTTTATGACCTTAATCCATGTCCATTCTGCCCCCACCAAAGAGTGCTAGGAACCTTATCTGCAGAAACAGAGCAGGAGCTGTTTGCAATGCCAGCTCTACAAGTAAAGGTCTCTGATATCCTGATGCATAGAAAAGAACACAGGAAGTGACCATCAAGATCATAAACTGATAATGAGATACAAAAAGTTATTAAAAAAAAAAACACAATTATTTGAATTATTTGTAATTCTCTCCATGGCCATAACAATCTGTAGGCATAGCTGTGAAGCTGCCAAAAAGCTGTTTAATTGAAAGTCTGGCATGTGTTTTTTACTACTTTACTCAATTTTTAAAATGTGATCTTAATTGCCAGAAATGAGGGGGAAGAATATTAATTGCTTTTGGAGAAAAAGACATTATGTATGAAGGATAAAATGCCCTAACACAAATATATTGATATTCAGAACTAAACACTAAAATGCCAACTCTTCAATAGCATAATTCACACCCATTTACTTGACCCTTAAAAGTCTGCTTCCCAAAGGCTCATTTCCCAGTTTATCCCAGTCAGCAGTGCAGTTGTACAAAGCTGAGCTGGGATCCAGGAAAGGCATTCAGTTAAACTCAAGGCAGAGGAACCATCTGCAGATGATCAGGTAACAGCAGCAAGAAACAGTTCCCACTGTGCCCATTTCTCCTTTAGGTCAGTGGCAGATTTCCCAGAAGCAGGAGACAGAGAAGCTTCTTCCCTTTTGTGTCTTGGCAGAAGGATTCCAAATTTTCCACCCTGAAACCCACATTACTCTGGGCTTTTCGGAATGGAAACTTTTCCCCTGTGCTAACAGACCCAGTAAGTGCTCTCTGTTAGCCTGATTAAGTCAGTCAAAACCTGAGGAGAGATTTTAAATAAATTCACTGGGCTCTGGGTCAGCAAAATGTAAATTAAGTAAAGATGCAGCTCATAGGAATCCTCCAAGAAGTGGCTGTTCCTTTACCCTCACAGAGCTCAAAGAGAGTTGAGGACATCAGGTCCTCAATCTCTGACTGAGGTCTAAGAACTTTTCAAAGACTACCACATACATTTGAAAGCTTCAGTGTGTTCAGTAGAGGCTGGAGTGACATCTTTTCCACATGCTGTAAAAAAATCAATTATACTTCCTAACATGCTGGGACTTTTCTGAAATATCTAGCAGCCCTATTCAGGGTTTTCAGAACAGACTTGCATTCTTAAATATTACTTTCTGATGGGGAAATTTAACTTTTTTAGTCTGAATTTAAAACCATTGTCCTGATGAATATAAAAGTAAGATGAAATGGAGGTAAAAATAAAAACACCGTTGGATATTTGAGTTTAGTTATGTAGCACTCTGATTTCACTTTCCTACCTCTTCCTTCCTCCCAAGAACCATTTCCATCACCCAAACTGGGGTCTGGAAGCTTCGTTTAGCCTGGCAGTAACACAGGTACAGGGGCACAGTGTGTGCCTGCAGTCTGCTGAGAAGACACATGCTCAATATCCCAATTTTCAGGAAATATCCCAGATCTTAACTGCTCAGCAGTTAGTGTGGCTGAGGAAATAGGTTCTTAATTTGTCTGGCTCCAGCAGAAATGTTTTTCAGGTTAACTCAGGAGGGAAAGGGTTTTGGTTTTTTTTAACAGGAAACATTCCCCTCTTCAGGATTGGACTGGATTTAAAATGACCCTGGAATGGTTAAAGAGCAGCCACAAAGCAGGTTTAACATTTAAGAACATGATGTTGTGACCCTTTTATGGTCCTTGCCTGTAGCCAGGGAGCACAGAGCAGAGTGAGGAGGGAACAGTTGCCCTGGCACCAGCCCGGTGGCACAGACAGAACCACAAACCTGGGTGCACCCGAGCTGGCTCCCCATGGAAACCCTCCCAGCCCACCTGCCCTGCATTCCTGCTCTTGGCAGGAACGGGAGGGGCACTGTGCCCGCTCCCAGAGTGCCCAGCACGAGTCTCTCCAGGTTATCCAGCAGGTCTCTGCAGCTCAGCAAGGAATCCTGCTGCCCCTGGCAGCTCACAGCTTCCCCCCAGACTGCCCACCCAGGGGTGCTGGCTGAGCTCCAGAGACCTGCAGCAGGACAGCACAGAGGAAATCTGCTAGAGAGTCCATCAGGAGCTCTCCATACCTCATTTCACAACTGAAACAGCAACACCTCCTCCCTTCCCCCAGATGTTTCTAAACTGCCTCTTACAGGCCAGTGAGAGCAGGAATGAGCCCTGGCTGCATTGCACTGCTGGTGACTGTGCACCTCTGGGATTATCTCTGGGTGATTTTAAGTGCTATGTTCTCGAGTGTCTGGCATGGCAGGGTCAGCAAGGATGTGGGCTGAGGAACAAAACTCCAGATAATCATTTTCTTCTCAGTTTACTTGCCTCTGTTATGCTGAAATAATGTACTGTGGCATTTTCCCCAGGAATCTAATGAACAATTATTTTTTTTCTTTCAGCTACGATGAATGTGTGGGGCCAGGAGCAACACAAATATATATTCCCACAGATGATCCTCCCCCATATTCCCTTACGGACCCTTGCCAAAGAAATGAAATACCTATAAATATGTGTCTCAGCCAGGAAGAGGAAGCAGCCCCTGGGACTGCAGGATGGGCTGCACATTCTGCAGTGAGGCTGCAGGACTTGCAGCAGCCCAGCTCAGCCATCGCCGTGATCTCCCAGTGCTGCTCCCCAGTACGGGACAGTGGCCTGTGAGCACAGCCTGCTCCAACAGACACCTGGAACATTCTCCCACTGGCCATCAGATCCCAAATCATGTCAATCAAAGTGGCTCTTTCCTTCAGTTCTTCTCAAGAACTCAGACCAATGGAAGAATAAAACCTCTGGAAGTTTTACCAATTTTTTATCTTTAAACAGGGATACAAAGGGATTTTTTTACAGTGGATTTTGCAAGTTTACCTAAATTTCCCTGTTTGTGCTTCAAAGTGTTCCATGGCATCACACAGCATCAGAGCAGCAGAGACAAGCAGTGCATCTGACCTTTTTGAAGCATTGCAAAACCCATTGAAATCAGCCACTCATAATGAAGATAAATGTTATCTAGTCAAGCCTACTTGTTGATTTTATGATACTTTGCATGTTTTAGAACAGAAGGAAAAAGAAGAGCATTTTGTCGTCATTGTAGGTATCACTAGTACATCTCATTCAGTGTCTTGAAAACAAAGCATTTTTAATTAACCCTTTGTCTAACTATGTGTTTCAGTAGACAAAGCACTGCCTAAAAAAATATTATCAGTACCATGTAGAAGCAAAAGAAAAAAAATAATAATTTAATATTCACATTATTCTTTGGTACCAGGCTTTCCAGGCCGTTGCAAAACCTGCTGCAAGTCTTCTTCAAAAGAAACCATCCACAAGTGGTGGAGAAGTGGTGGAGAGGTGGCAGCGGGTCCCCAAAGTGCAGCTGGCTTTACCTGCAGGAGCTGCAGCACAGCTGTGCAGGCTGCAGCTGCACGTCCTTCACGGGCCTTGCAGTAGCCAAGAGAAGGGCACAGGAGTCCTAGAGGATGCTTCAGGCCAATTTCCACACACGGCTACATTTCCAGGCACAAGCCAGTTTGTGTTTCCATCGGGAGCCTGGGTGTTACGGTGTGACCACAGTGACCTCTAGGAAGGAGTGCGACGCAAACGCGGGACGCTGGGCTCAGCCTGGGCTCTGAAGCTCAGGAGCCTCGCAGCGTTCCCAGCTTTGAGAGGAGGGCCCAGGAAAGGCAGCCCAAGGAGAGAGCCCAGGACACTCGGATGGGAGTCCCTGGGCTCCCGGCCGGTGTGCCGGGGCAGCGGGAGCCGGGCTGGGAGCTCAGCTCAGGCACAGCGGGCTCACGGCACTGCAGCACATGTCCCCAGGGGCTGCCCTGGCTGCCCTGCACCAGCCCGGCCAGAGGAGACCGTGTGGCACCGAGGGCTCCCAGAACGGGCTCTGGGGCGGGCAGGGCAGCGGGGACCCGACACTCAAGGGCAGCCCGGGCTCCCTTTCCCCTCCCGGAGCCTGCTGGGCACGGCGCCGGGGCCGGGTATGCCTTTACAGACAACACACCCCGGAGCTGCTGCCTGCTCACCCCGAGCTGCGGAGGGTGCCCGTGTGCGACAGGAAGGTCTGCTGCCCCCACTTCCTTTGTATGGCCCAGCAACAAAAAAGTTGCCAGAGTCAGGCTACAGGCCAGCCTTGGAATCTAACAGTAGGCAGCCGAGGAGGTTTCCATCTATTGCCTTAAGCAAAAAAAAAAAAAAAAAAGTTCAGATTCTGTTGTTCACTTCTGCCTGGGAAGTCCCAGTCCTCATCTGAAAGCTCCTGAGGACACACAACCCACAAGAGAACAAGGAAAGCTCAACCCTGTGCTATCCTTGGGACTTTCCCTTGGAGAACAACTGTGCTGTGCTCTTTTGAAACGTGTTGCTGCTGGAAAGTCAAGCTCTTAGTTTGCACTCTCCATTTTAAAATAATTTTAAAGGTCTGTGTCTAATGGAAAACCCCGAGGTAAGTTTGGGTGCTAGCAGGCAGCAGAACTGACTGCCAGCACATCAACAACAGGGATGGAGCTCCAGCCAGCCCCTGGGGCATTCACAAGCCTCTGCAACCAGGGACAGGGGCCAAGGGGCTGTGGCAGGGGAGCAGAGTTATCACAGGCTCATCTCCAGGAAATTTATTAGAGGCATTTTCACTAAAATACAGAAAAAAAAAAAAACCCACACCCAAAAAACCCCCACAAAAACAAAAACCCACAAACAAACAAAACCAACTACCAAACCCTAAAGTTTTTTACATTAAGAAAATGGACTTCATTTTCTATCCCCACTAAAGCATATGTAAAGCTGAGTATAGTAAATATATAATGGTCTTTAAAAGGAAGCAACATTCAAATTATTAAAATTGCACTTGGATTTTCTGTAAGTACTGAATAATTTTCGACTGTAATCATTTAACACTCCAAAGATTGACACAATTATAATTAATACTTAGATGGGAAGTAATTATATGGTTCTTACTGCTATATAAATTATACCATTACTGAGCCCTATGCACATGAGATATAAGGTAAGCATGCATTTTTTGCTAAGTATGTGACAGTAAATATGTATTTTGCTAAAATGAGACGATTCTTTTGCAGTTCAGCTAGATTTTGAATATTCTCAGTATTCTATACCCAAAATAACAAACATCCACCCTTTTGCATTGTAGAGCTGCAGGCAGGCATTGCTAAAAGGTAGGCTCTATTTCACAGTTGTGTTTTTAACAGAGAGAACTGCTCCTTCAATAAAGTGTTCATTTAAACAGTTTTGTGGTATGCAAAGTACCCTGCAGTGAGAGAAACAGAACTACCACACCTCTGAGGGGTGGAGATGCATGGAAGTGTCCCAGTCAGATCCAGGCAGGAGAATCAGAAGAGAGGGGAAGCACAGGGTGGTTTGTGCAGAACAGGATTTGCTTTCAGGGCTGCCTGCAGCTCCTGCAGAGCTGCCTGCAACAGGGCAAGGCTCTGGGACCTGCTTCCTTCGGGCTGCTGCTGGGGAGGGCCAGGGGGAATCTAATGAACCCACATTAGAAGGGAAAGGTGATTTTTTTCCCCTGAAAGTGAGGCTGTTCCAAGTAACGTGACCAAGCCGAAGGCTCTTCTGCAGACAGGCACAGAGGGCTTTTCACACGTGGCAGACAAGTCCCTTCCCCGTTACTGATGCTCAGTTTTTCTGCGTGGTTGGAAACCCTTTGGTTTGGCTTTTAACCTTTTTAACCCTCCTGCCCTTCCACCAACTCTGTATCTGTGGTTTCCAAAACAACCTGACGTTTAGTAACTCCTGATGAGAACGGGACATTTACATAATACCTCATGTTAGCAATGCATTGGTAAAATTGTAGAAAATTAATCCAAGTCTTTCTTCCTTCCTTCAGTAATGCTGAAGTGTCCCTGGCACTGTGCTCTGGGTTTGGCAGCATTTCTTAAACATGTTGCCTGCTCCCTCTTGTGGTGTGGACCATTCCATAAAATCCTGTCATTCTGTTATCACAGAATAATCCAAATAATCCCAGCTGCTCATCACACGGATATGGGAGCCAACCAAAACATCCACATCGTGTTTCTACATTTTTCTATGTTACCACTGAATACCTGAGTTATGTGATTCATTACCAACATATATAATTAAAAAACAAACTGTGAATTGAAGGCAAGTGTGCTGCCTTCTGTGATATCTTACCACCATCACTTGCAGGAGGGGTTTAGCATTTTCTGCTCTTGTTAATCTTTTTAAATGAGTGATATCAAAAAAAGCTGTGCAGGGGGAATAGCTTATAAATACAAACAGACGTCACTAGAAAGAAAAGAATTGGCTGTTAATTAACAGTACAGAGAGAAATTTGCCGCTCTGAAGCTGCTCCAACAACTTCCAATGCTACTATTGCAAGTGTTGAAATTCCTTGTAATGATGCAATAAGAACACACTTTCATTTCTTGAAAGTATTGCAGATCTTGGATAAATCTCAGCAAAGTTGGCAAAGTGATATTGCTCTTGAGGAATTCATCTCCTGCTATCAGATGTTACCCTAAACCCTTGCAGAATTCTAATACCCATGCTAAACACAGGCTTAACACAAGCCTTTGCTTTGTTACATGAGTAAAATCAGAGAGAAAACTGGAGATGCTATTTCTTGCTACATGATAACAACCCTGTATTTCTGTAATCATCTCTTCTGCTTCAGTTTTTAGTATACTGATCTTGTACAGAACTTTAGTAAAGAACACACAAGAATTTGGGTTTGCTTCTGTGCTTTTTATTTTACATCTCTGGGACCACAACGACCGAGCAACTGCTGAGGAAGCAACACCTCAGTCACTTACATTTGGATTTTACCTTTGTCAGAGGCCACAGGAACAAAGACTGGAGCAGCCAGGCCCCTCCTGCTCTGGGGGATAAGTCAGTGCCCAAGCTCAAGAAGGGCTGAATCAAATTACTGAAGTCGAGACACTGAAAATAGCAACGTATCACCAAGGGAAGAGATGAAAAGCCAGGAAACAATAGGCCAGTCATTCCAGAAATGCTCAAACAGATCATATTTTAGCACAGCAAGTTGAGTAAAAATATATTCCTTGAATGGAAACCACATCCAACTGATCTGAGGGGTCTTGGTACAGTCTGACAAATTATTCTCCTCATTAAACTACATAAATAATTTCTATGTGAAATTATGACCGTAGACTTCTGTGAATTAAAATAATAATCATCCTATGAGAGAATATTTATCAATTTGTGAGGTCACACAGGTGCACAACATCATGGTGGCCAAAGGTGGTGACTTGAAAATCCAGATGCCAAAAATCAAGGTTAGAAAAGCACCTGGTTCACAGGTGCATTTTCCAGCTGCTGGATCCAACCTCCCCACAGCAGACACAGACCTCTTCCAGCCACAGGGAACCTCTTACCCAGCCCAGGGGTCCAGGGGCAGCTTCCAGCAGGAGAACAGAACAGGCCCAGGAATCAAACCTTGTCTCCAGCAAAGACAGTGTAAATGCTGCATGCTTGGCTGAGCTTTTTAAAGAAAGGGAAGCCAGCCCCAAAAGGAACGGGCTGTTTGGCCAGGAGCCAGCAGGAGCCATGTGAGCGGTACCAGGGGCAAAGGGAATTCCGGCAGTGGGAGATCGTGACCAACTCAGGGCTCATCTACAGCAAAGGAATGGAGGCAGAGCCCAGGGCAGGCACCATCAGCCCTGGGGCCGAGCAGCGTGACAGAGACACAACCAGCACAGAGGGCTCTGACTACTAATCACTGCAAAAGTTATACCATTTGTGGTCAATGAATGCTGATACCTCGGTTAAAATGTACAAATAGTGTAAACTTTTGATGTTCAGGGAGCTTTAGGTGGTTTACCATCAGCTCCTGCTTTGTGCAAACCAGGTTAAAGTACAAAAACATCGCCTTGTGGCTCTGAGAACTGGCTGCGCACTCGGCAGTCACCAAGGCCTCGAGACACCCCGAGACACCCCGAGACACCCCGGGACACCCCGGGACACCCCGGGACATCCCACCCACGCCCTCATCTTACCTCGGCGCCCCTGTCACGACAAGTCGCGACAAGCCCCGCCCCGCCCGGCGCGCGGCCCGAGCCCTCTCCGCCCTCCCGCCTTTCACTTTCGGTTGGCGGAGCTCCGCCCCTCTCCCTGACTGACAGGCGGAAGCACCAATGGCCGCCCGGCGCGCGGGCGGTGCCGGCCAATGGCGGCGCGGGGCGGGGCCGCGGGGCGGGCCCGGCGCCATGGCGGAGCCGGCGCTGCTGAGGGAGTACGTGTCGCACCTGGCGGCCCGCGCGGCGCAGGGACAGCTGGCGGCCTGCGCCGACCCCGCGCTCAAGGCCCGGGCGCGGCGGCTGCTGGCCCCGGGGCGCCGCGGGGCCCTGGACGTGCGCGGCGTGGCCGAGCGCTGCCGGCGGGCGCGGGGCGGCCGCGCCCTGCGCGACCTGCTCAAGGCGCTGGAGCTGCTGGAGCTGCTCTGCGTCAACCTCCTGCTGTGCCCTTGGCGCCGGGAGATCCGCTCCCTCAAGGTACGGCGCTGCCGCCCGCCCCGCGGCTGCCGGGCCTCTTCCTCGGGCCGGGGCTCGGCAGCGGCACCGGGAGGTGGAATCGGGACGGGGACACGTCCTGCTCGGGACAGGGAGCGGGGTCGGGAGCGCGTCCTGCTCGAGGCAGGGTGCCCAGCACGGTGCGGGGCTGCTCGGAGGTGTTAATTTGCCTTCACAGGCCCTGTCCTCGCTGGGGCCGGGAGTCTGAGCAGCTCCGGGGGTTGGGAACGGAGCCCCTCGGTGTGGTGAGACAGCAGAGGAGGTTGAAGCTACTCTCAAAGGCTTTGCCTTCCGTCGCACTAAGCTCTGATCTAAATCTGCCTGTAAGCAGGGATGTTTTTAGCAGTGGCTTGGTGCCAAAGCCAGGTGGGCCAGTGCCTGTCTGCTCCCGGATCCCAGCCGAGGGCCTGGCGCTGGGGGGTGGGCAGGGACAGCGCCTTGGACACAGGAGATGCTGTTGTTTTTGCAGCAGGGTGGTCACGCTTACCCCACTTCCCCAGCACTCTGAACACGTCCCATTACCCAGAAGACACAGCCGCCTTCACAGGTTCTGAATTTAAACAGACTCCCCAAACACCCAAATGCAAACTTATTGCCCTTGCTTTGGCAACAGGTGCTGGTGAGAAAAAGCCATTTCTTTGCTTCTTCCTGCGCTTAGGTCTCACCTGTGGATTCTAAACCAGCTGTAAATCCCTGTTCTTCTCATTCATCTCCCTAAAACAGGGCAAAGCATAAGATAGTCAGGTCTACACTTAGTGAGTTCGGCTTTTCCTAACACAAGAATCCTAGGCTGCCTTAAAATTAAACTTTGAAGACCACTGTGGGTAACCCAGATTGTGAGACAGCCTGCTGCAGGCCTGAAATGATTCTACTGCAAGGCAGGAGTTGGAGAACAAGCAGTACCTTGTGCATGTACAGATTTGATTAAAAGCTACTGAAATACATGGAATAGTATTTCCCATGTCCTGCCTCTCACCTGCTCTGATGTCCCTGTAGTGCCTGCAGCTGCCCACCTCCAGAAGGAACAGAAAGTGAGGAGTGCAGGGCACTGTTGACAAATTTCTCTGAGAATTATACTGTGGCCATTCTTTAGGTCAATTTTGTTCTCCTGAGCCTTCTGCTTGTGACACTGATGCTCAGGGGGCAGCCTTGGTCTGGCCCAAGCTGGGCAGCCTGAAAACAAGGTACCCCACTCCTGGAAATCCTGACTTTGCATTCCCAGCTCTCTTCTGTTCTGACTTGCCAGGAGTTGGTCATGCTCAGCTCAGAATAGTCTCTCCTGTCACAGGGTTTCATACAAAACCAAAAACCACTTCCAGGTTACAAACGAGGCCTTGTGCCTGGGGTAGCTCTAAAACCAGGCAAACATTGAACAGTTTTTTAAGTTGTTGCACAGCAATGGCATTTTATTGGTGTTTTGCAGACAGGTTGTGCAAAGAGAGGTGTTTGGACAATCTCTTTTCAGAAAGGTGCTTTCAAAATATGGCAGTTCAACTCAAGGGTAGTAAGGTTCACAGCAGGAGTCTGAACCATGGAAAAAGAAAATGTCAGCAGCTCAGAAATTCACAGTGAGTGCATCATATCTGTTTAGGAAAAGACCTCAGTGATTCATGAACCTCTGTTTAAAAAGCTTAGATTCAGTCGAATACATAAGGTTTGTGTCTGAGCTTCTCTAGTTTGACTAAAATTATTTCCTTAGTCTCTTCCTTTTTGGATACTGGTACTTTTAGCCAAGACCACAGCAGGTTCAAACTGGCACAACTTCACTGAAACTGATGTGCTGTAGCAAAGCTACAGTGCTCCAGAGGCTGCCAAAATAGTGCTGTTAGAAAAGCCTCACTCACTGCAGTTCAAAACTCAGACTTCTAGAACAC
This sequence comes from Sylvia atricapilla, assembly GCF_009819655.1. Classification (NCBI taxonomy): domain Eukaryota; kingdom Metazoa; phylum Chordata; class Aves; order Passeriformes; family Sylviidae; genus Sylvia; species Sylvia atricapilla. The sequence goes on along the minus strand of NC_089151.1, from coordinate 20,804,497 downwards.
AAGTTTTTGAAAGCTGTAAGCAAGTTTTGAAGTATTTTTGATCTTTAGGTAATCAACTCTGTCACATTTCCCTGCACCCACTCTCCCAGTGTTCACCAGCTTTGCCATGTTTGGTTCTGTTCCAGACCTTCACCGGGAATTTTGTCTACTACATCCAGCCTGTGCTCCCAGAGGATATTGTGAAAGCAGTCCTGGAGAAAATAGGTTATGTTGCAACTACAGCAACAGAGTTTTCACTTGTCAAAAAGAGAAACAATGAGGAAACGAAGCAGACTGCATTTGAGATATTCCTGGCAAGAATCGAGTGCGAAGCCATCCTCGAGATGACAAATGAGGAGAAACATGACAATTTGGAGAAGAGCCTGCAGAAGGGAACACAAACACATCAGCATCGAGGAGAGGAGGATGAGGGAGATCAGACGCCCCGGAGAGGAGACACGGAAAGTCTGGGGAGCGAAGGGAGCAGTGAGACACCTTTGTGTCTTGCTCCCCAGCAGAAGTGTTCAGCGGCCTGTGCTGTGTCCTTTGAGGCTGCTGGGAATGCGAGGACCAAAGGGGACTCCCCGGGCAGCCTCCAGGAGCACCGGAGGCAAGGCATCAACACCGCACATCTCCCGGGCAAGTGCTGCGACAGCGAGGACTTCCTGGTCACATACAGTGACATTGTCATCGGCCAAACGCCCGTGTTCAGTGAGAGCCTCTCTCCAAAGGCCCTGCAGAGGGAGCCAGGAGCCAGGCTGAGTGGGCAGGGTGCCTCGGCAGGGGCTGCAGAGTCGGCTGCGCTCCTGGGGACGGCGCCTCTGTCGCCGGGAGCCAGCGGCCCCCCGGCCTTCGCCGTGTTTGTTGACAGCTCCTGTGACAGCAAAAGCGCCCTGCAGTTTGAAGCTCCAGGAGTCCCAGAAGGATCAATTGAAGCAGAAATTAATGATGCCATAAACTGCATAGACCCAGCCCCTGGTGATGAACCCACTGAGCTGAAGTCTCTGCCCTACAAGGACTTTGCCTCTGCCCAAAACTGCAGCATCTCCAGGGAAGAGGATGTTTGTGAGCTGTCTTTAACCTTCACAGAACTACAAGTCAAGGATGCTCAGGAAGAACTTATGTATCCAGTAGAGGAAACTGGGCAGGCTGAGGCAGTGGGCTATGCAGGAACAAGTGACAGGCACGTTAGAGAATTTAATAGTTCTCAAATAAAACATGCATACCTGACTGATGCTGAGCTGCACAGGAGAGCAGCATCACACACTGAGCCACCTTCAGGGCTGTGCTGTTCTGCTGGGCACATGGAGGATTCCACTACTGGTTCTGACAGCAGGAGACTGTTCATGGACCCTGCTAAGGCACACCCAGCTTCTGAGAGCTTCAGGCACGTCAGAGAGCCACCCAACCTCACCTACATCCCCCCCCAAAGCATTGATGTGCGGCCCTCCCACGGGGGCAGGAGGAGCCTGGTGCAGCCTGCAGGTGACTCTGCTGGAGGCAGGGAAGGGAAGCTGGAGAACTGTAATTCCCAAGAGACTGACACCCAGGAGCCTTATGTCATCATTGACAGAACCGACCAGGGAGTGCTGTGCCATCACACCTGACTCTGGGTGCTTTATTTGTCATACCTGGGGAGATTGTCCCCTCACCTGTGGCCTTGATCCTGTTGTCAGGGATATGACTGGCTTTGTCAAAACAGTTCTAAAAATCTCAAACCACATCACTGCTTTCAGACAGTAAATAGCAGGTGTTACACAAATTCTTAATGGTTCCTTTCACAAGGAAACCTGAATGGTCACCTTTATAAAGGGTAGGCAAGCTTCTATAAATTTAAACCCATTTAATTCATCAGTCAGATTCCTTCTGGCTGTTCTTAAGATGTTCTTAATGCCAGACAGGTTTCTTCAGCTGGGCATCCTACTTTTCTTTTTTCCCTTCCCAAACCTATTCCTGGAATACTCTTCCAGTACAAGGTAAATTCTTCTAAACTGGAAGATCTAGCTTTAGAAATGCCATACTGGAGTGTACTCCTGTTAACTCTCTGCATTCCTTTGAAGCTGTCTGAGCTAATCTTCCTCCTGACTTCAGTGGAAAACAGGTTTAGAAAGTTTGATAACATTCCTTCAGCTTTAAAGAGGGAAACAGCTCTGTGAACACTTAATTTGTAGAGGCATTAACCTGTGTTTTATATCTGCCTCCATTTATTACCAAAGTATTTTGTGGCCACCACCACAGTTTCCAAGAGAAGCCTTGGGCATTGTAACTGTTCACTGCCACCAGCAGAGAGTGGTCCAGGCTGGGGTTGCTATTTCCTGTGCCCCTGCTCCTGACACTTAATTCTGCACCAGAAGTTCAAGAAATTTTTCTGCAGGCCAGTTGTCATGACTAAAATGAAGGGGAAAAGATCTCATTCTTCATCATTTTAGTGGCAGGAAAAAAAATCTGCTGAGGGAAGGATCCCAGTGAGTAGCAGATGCAGGGTCAGGGATACCCTCCAGGTGGGAGTGCTGTGTGGAAAGCTCAGGAGTGTTGGATCAGCTGTTGAAGGGTCTCAGCACTGAGAGCCTGTGTCACACACTGCTCTGAAGTAATTTAGGAAAGCACACTGCAGTTGTGTTTAGTCTCCAGTGCTTCTTTATACAAATATCCCCAAAGGGTGTCAGAGGGTGGTGCCCAGCAGCAGGACAAGGAGCAATGGCCATAAACTAAAACACAAAAAGTTTCAACATGAGGAAGAATTTGTTTTCCTGGAGGGGGCAGAGCCCTGGAGCAGATGCCCGGGGAGGCTGTGGAGTCTCCTTCTCTGGGGCATTCCAAACCTGCCTGGACATGCTCCTGTGTCACCTGCTCCAGGTGACCCTGCCTGGGCAGGGCTTGGACTGGGTGACCTCCAGAGGTCCCTTCCACCCTAAAAACTCCTCGATTCTGTGATACGCTTGTTACCAAGAAAGACACTTAAATACTGCTTCAAGTAACTTTTTCAGTAGCACTGAAATGTGTGCTGGTTTGGGCTGGGATAGAGTTCATTCTCTTCACAGTGGCTAATATGGAGCTCAGTTTTAAATGCTAAAAAATGCCTTTCGTGTATAGTTAAAATATTAGCTGAAAATAATTTTGTATGAATTGTTTATAATTGACTTTCATCCCTGAAAACACTCAGAGGAGCACACATGGTTTAGACTAGACAAACCTCAGGAATTAAAGATTTGCTTTTTGAACAGCTAATGATTGAAATTGTCATCCCCTGACCTCAGCAGTGTAGAAGAAGCAGAACTTTGCCCAAAGTAACACCGGGGACAGACAGGACTGCCTTCAGCTCTGGGTGGGGTGAGAAATGGGTGTTAGGAACAAAAAGTGTTCACAGGGCTGTGTCCTGACAAGTAACAGGGGCATCCTTTGGGCTCTAAGATTCTCTGCACTAAACCATTAAGTGACATTTTCTGTACTGTGCAAAATGTCTGTCCATAGTGAAATTAGAATTAAGAACAAACTGCAGATGACTGAGCTTTGATTGTACAGAACCATTTCCAAAGAAATTGCTCTTCTGGACTCTTGGAGAAGAAAAAGTTTCTGAAGTTTAACAGCAGGGATTGCAAATATCTGGTATCCCCCTACAAAGAAGCTGCAATAAGTAAGATAATTACTTAGCAAACAGAATCTTACATTTAAGCTCAAATTCTAAAGATCTACAACAGAGCAGCAGAATGGCATTCCTGGGACCACAAGCTTTAGTACTTCACTAGGAAATGCTCTCTCTGTGCACTTACCATTATTAAGTTGCAGTGATTTAGAAAAGAAACAGCTCACCAGATGGGAATAACAGGACAGGAGCTGCAGTTCCTGACTGGGTGTAGTTCTTTCAGTGCAGTGAGTTTTAGGCAAACCACAACCCTGCAAGAGCAGCGATGTCCAAAAGCAGCTCCATCAGCTATTACTGAAAAGCCACATAACTGAATGTTTCTATCCTGCACTAAGTGCCTGACAAATGTCTGTACAAAGTGATCAAAGTGCTAAGGAAGCCTTGCTTGTTCCAGCTAAACCAACCAGAACCAGCAGGGGAAAAATACATTCTGTACTTTTGGGGTCATTCCCCTAAAATTACCCAGAAAATCAATGTGAGAGCAGTCTGAGTGCTGCATTGAAAGGATTCCCTTGAAGGCAACACCCAGAGGGTAAAGCAGGAGTGAAGGGCAACTCCTTTAACAAATCCAAGAATGAGCCCCCCACTGGTTTTCTCTACTCTCCAGTAACTTACAGGTCATAATAAACTGATCATGATATAAACCCAAAAGAACACCTGTGTTTTTCTTTACAAAAAGAAGGAAAATAAAAAAAATGCAGATCAGTTAAGAAATCAATTAATTCTAAGATTTTTTTTAGAAGCATTTGAAAAGAATAACACAGTCCCATGCACCCTGTATTTTCACTGTTCCTCAGCTCAACCAGAGCAGGACTGGGGATCTCATGAACACAAATAAAATCAGCTCTCTATAAAAAGCTAGCTGAAAAAAACCCTCAGGGCCATTCTGTAATCACTTAAGAAAACTGTGGTTTTGAGGGGTTTTTTAAAAATTTTTTGCACTGAATTCAGTGGGACTACCAGTGCACAATTCTCTTCAGAACTAAGCTATATTGTGATGTCCTGTAGAGCAGAAAATTTCCTGCATTCAATGAAGTTGCATTAATGTGGGCAGGACTAGAGCAAAACACCATTTCAAACTGGTAAGATCTGTTTAACAAAGCTACTTTAACCCGATACACTTCATTTGCTTCCTCCAATAGTAAACTAATGAACATCCCACCTCTGGTATGAAGAGTGTAAAGCCTGGGCAGGAAGGAGTCAATACCTTGCTGTGCCTCAGGCACCTGATGGCCACTGGATGTTCCTGGTAAAGGGAACAAAGGAGCAGAGGGAAGGGCAGCACCTTCCTGGAGCCAGTTTCCTGCTCAGGTCCATGGTGCTCACAGCTCAGAGCACAAGTGGGCAAGAGCCAGAGGGGCACTGAGACCAGCCAGGCCTCAGAATGCCCCTGACTCCTGCCAGGGAGGCTCCACCCAAAGGCTCTGCATGGCCCTTGGTGTCACAGCTGACAGAGAAGCATTTCCCTGGGGGGGGATAGAGCTGTTCCCGTGCTAAATGGAATGTCTGCAACCCTCTGAACCTTTGCTTTGGTGGGTACCACCCCAAGGGATCCAGACTGAACGGTAACCTGACCATGGACATCAAAATTCCAACAATCCAGCCTCACTGCTGTAAGATTTTTCCATTACCTACTCCTAGCCTTGCCTTCCATACTTTGTGGTACTTTTGTACTTATCCCAGCTGGTGGATGGGGTCCGCCGCTTGGGACCCAGAGAGCCACAGCCACCCCAAAGGATGTCTCGCTAGAAACAGCTCCTTGGGGGGTCAGGCACTCCTCAGCTGGGTAGAGGGGCTTCTCAGCATCGGGCAGAGCAGTGATTTTTCAGCTCAGTGATTTCAGCTTTCAGTGATTTCAGCTCAGTGCTCTTAGCTCATGCCCTTGTGAGTTAGCCCCTCTTTTAGCCGGCCGTGGTGAGAGAGAGAGAGGTCTCGTATGGAATTTCCGCAGGTGGTACTTTATTGAGAGGGTACCAGCGAAAGGGATCCAGGGACGAGGAACCTCTGCCGACCAGAGGAAACCCAGGGGTTTTTATGGGACACCAGGGTGGGAGGAAAAGGGTACAGAACCAGTCAATTGTAACAGATCTACATAAAATCCCGAGGGGGCTTGTGGGTCTCAGGACAGGTCACTGTGGCTAGGAGGTGTGTCTTTGTCTTAGGGGCTCTGGGTGAAGTTGTGAAATTCTTCCTTGACTCCTCAGCTTGGCTCCCTCCAGGGCAAAGCAGCTGGGGCTCCGCCCACCCCCACAGTACTTGTATAGGAAAGAACCCAAAGAGCCACACCTCTCCTTTCCATTGCAGTTGTTTGAATATCGCAGAATCACTGAGGTTGGAAAACAGCTCAGAGGTCACTGAGTCCAGCCTGTAACCAACCACTGTCACCCCACCCAGAGCACTGAGTGCCACGTCCAGATGTCCCCTGGAGCTGCAGGGGTCGTTGTGGCAGTGGCCATGGCACAGCGCCCAGCCTGGCCAGGGCCCTCAGGGCCTCCCCACCCAATGGGTATCACCCCAGTTAGCTGAGGGTGAACTCAGTGCCCTCCTCCAGACATCAGTAAAGTGCTCAACAGGACTGGTCCCAGCATGGATCCCAGGGGATCCCACTCCCACCACGCTGGGCCCAGCCATCAGTTCCCATCCCAGCCAAGCACGGCCCTGGCAGCCTGGGGCTGCAGCTTCTCCAGGAGATGCCACAGGAGAGGGGCTCAGAGGCTCTGCTGGGTTCCAGGGAGGCACATCCACATCCTTTCCCTCCCCCACCAGGAGGGACACCTGGCTGGGGGGGATCAGGTGGGCCAGGAACCTGATCCTCTGGTTCCCCTGGGGTTATCCCAGCCGTGTGTGCTCACACTCAGGATCATGTGCTGACAGCTCTGACATAAACAAACCTCCTCGTACACACCCCGGCCATCTGGGGTGGTTTCACCCCCATTCACCCCAGGGGGGTTGTTCAGAGAAACCTCAGGTACTCTCCCTCAGAGGGCTGTTGTAATTAACCGTTTATTTCAAATTACAAAACCAGGGCTGTCTTTAGGGGAAAAATATAAAGAAGACGTTAAAGTTACTTCTAGTAAGCAGCAGTGAAGTCGGAAATGAGGGAAACAGCCATATTTTAGCTGAACAAAACTGACACAGTAAAGCTGATGAAAACCTAAAAACACAAAGGAAACTGGCTAATACTCTGTTCCTGATTGGTATCTGATAATTTCAGAGCTGTAAGTCCACAGCATTCTACAAAGCATAGTGCAAAACCAATAACCATTATATTTAAATATTAAAACAATAACCATTATATTTAAATATTATAAGTACCGAATCAGACTTCAGTAGATGATTTCTGACAGAACAGTCACAGGCTTTATAAATGGTGTTGTCTGTTAGATGGGTTCAGTATTTGGTCCCGGTTTTCTTCATACTTCTCTATCATTTTCTGCATGCCATGGTCAGCTCCAATAACCTTGGAAAGAAGATGAACACTGTAAAGAACTGACACCGTGGAACTTGGTTCCTTTTGAACAGAACAGGACTACCAGTGCAGCCAAACTGGGACACTCCCAGGGATCTGCCCAAGCTGCTTTCTGCTGGGAATTTGGCATTCCCTGAAAAGCTACACAGCTGATCCTGCAAGCAATCCCAGTGAACAGCCCCTCAAATTCCACTGCAGAGATGGCAGACCCCACTGTTATGCCATACACCAACAGCTATCACGTTTGTCTGAGGTTGTCCTTCTCCAAAGGTTATCAGAAAAGCAGATTTAGTTACTTTTACCACTAAACAATGCTCCTGTTATTTGGAAAGCACAATCCCCCACATGCCTAATTGGTTATAATTAAAATAATACTCACAAGTACTGGGCAGGAAATTTCAAACAGTGCACGTTTAATGAGCCACTCTTCGTAGAGCTCATGAATAGCTTCTAAATATTCCTAGAAAAGAGGCACTGGAATAACACAAATGTCCAGGGATGACACACACATTGCAATCTTTATCCATTTGGGAAGTAGTTAGGAGACACATATAAAAGCCTGCAACACATATCTTCCACTAACAAAAAATAAAAAGCATCAGAGGGTTTTTGAGAAAAATTAATTCCCAGTACAAAGTTTAACTCTACAGGAAGACCTCAAAGACACAGCTTACAGGAGCACAGGGCTCTCAGCTCCTTTTAAGATCAAGCAACCATGATTCTCTCCCACAGGTAAAATGTGGTTCAAGATTTTTACAGAGAAAAATACAACAAAGGAAGGACAAAAAGGGCAAGGCTGCAAAGAGTATGTATGGGAGGCACTTTCTGTGTCAATACATTTCCCTAAAATTCCCAGTTCACTTTCTTGTAACTCAATTTCCTCTAAAAGCTCTTTTGCCTGCCATCAATTGTTTTTTTTTCTTCATGGAGACCACTTCACATTGCTCATTCATAACTGCTCCCCTCCTCTTCAGCAGAGCTGCAAAATAACACAGGAGCTCTTCAAATCCATTACAGGAGAATTTATTCTCAAGGCAAAATTTCACATGGCCCAAAATTTAGCTCTTTGCCCAGATCTTCCACTGACAATTGCTTCTCCTGAGCCACCCGCCCAGAGCTGCAGAGAGAACTGCATTTATGTCTGATCAGGCTTCTTTAGAAGCCTTGTGGCATGAAGGGCCATGCTGTAAATTGGCACAGAAAGTCACTGTTCCATCACCACAGTTTGTTTTAAAGCAGATTCCCAAGCTCACAATTTTCAAAGAGTTGCTTCTTTTCAGCCACAGCAGAGACACTTTTCATTCACAAACATCCTGGTGAGAGCAGACAACAAAGAGCCCAGGGAAATCTCAGCACCTGCAAGCCCAGGTATCTGTTCTTCACCTGGGTGCTTATGTGCCATTTAATGGTACAAAGGCAATTGACTTTTACATCTTAGAGATTGCCAGTTGATTAATACTGCACCTTAAGTCAGCTACAGTGCACAGATTACTACAGCAGAACACCTGGGAGAGTCAGCATGCATGACAGATCATTTTTTAAAAATAAATCAAAATTCAATATCGGGGTTTAGTTTGCACTGGAAACAGCTGCACCACATTTTGGCAATATACTCAGGATACAATTTTAGTATTTAGACTGGAAACGTTCTATTTTCAAAGCTCCTTGTAAGCACATATGTCAGAAGAAGTCCTTACCAGAGGAATGACTTTTTCCTCTTCCCTGCATCGTGTCTTTAGCCTCTCATAACAAACTTTAGGAGATGTCTGCAAATAAACTGCAGGAACAAAAAAAATGTTAATAGTTATGTTCAAGGATCAGCTTTAAAAGCAAAGAAGTAACTCACTTCACAAACTACAGAAGGGAAGGATCCTGGTTTGGGTACCACCACTGGACCTCCCCTTTGGCATTGCCATGAATCAAGCCATGAACCACCCACCAACCCAAGCTGTCTGGTGGTGTCCACTTCTATACTGAATAATGTGATTTTTTAATGAGCCAAGAAACAAGAGTTATTTTTTCTCCCAGAAAGGAAACCCACCCACAAGCACAGCCCTCCAGACCCAGCAAGACGTTACCTATCAAATCAACTGAAACATCAGTGTTGTTCTGGATCCAGTCAAACCATTCACTTAGGACAGCATAATCCACCTCTGGCATTTTCCCACTGAGCAAACACAAGAGACATCACTCACTCAGCAGCATGCAGAGATCAACTCCAAGCTCTCATTTTGCCCACTTGACCAGAATCCCTCCCCATTTACTCCCAACATTTATTAAAAGAAGGCCAACATTATGCCCACCCAAACTGAAGGACACATAAACCATTGTTTATAAAATACAAAGACCAAATATTTTCCTTTTTTTGTTTTTTAAGGACTCAATGGTATTTATTGCTCAGATTCTCTGTATCAGCATCAGTTCAAATCTGTCCCAGGGCATGTCACCAGAAGGGCTGGATTTACTGAGCAGCACCAGTAATTCCTTACAGAAGCCACAGTAAAAGGCAGCAGAAGTATTATGTCAATGTGTCAATAAATTTACTCCCACTTTAAGAAATATTTGTGGAAAGAGTAGTGAAATATGCAATATGCTTCACTGGAACTCTGAACTCAGAGCACAGAACGCTGGAGACAAATGTCTCAAGGCTATCTCAGCAACAATAATAAAGTATCAGACAACTCAGGTAAAAGGGAATTACTGAGGACATGTTAAGAATCATATATGTTTTTATTAGTGTATCAATTTTCACTTATTACCATATTCTGATTGTCAAATATTACTAATTTTACAGTATCCTCTCTTCAAAAATATTACTCATTTTACAGTGTCCTCTGTGACAGTAACACATACTCCATACTCTTTCCTAAATGCCTCTGCAATAAAAAGTTGTAAAAAAGAGGGAGTTGGGAAGCTCCTGTGCTCTCCAGCTGAGTAATTAAGACCAGTTATGCCATTTTAAATAGAACTGAAGAAAAGTATTCCACAGATTTCTAAACCAGTCCCCTGGAAACTTGCTTTGAACCCTTGCAAAACTGAGCAAAAGTAATAAAGGTATTTCCCTATGTATGGAAAAAAGCAAAATCCCTGTTTGTACCACCTCTGCTCTTGATCTGCCATCCAGCAATGAGGTAACACTGGTCACTGCTGCTCTTCTAGCACATCAGTTCTGGGCAGCAGGGATCTACATCAGCCAAACTCTGATTGTGCTACTTTTGTCCAGGACAGATGGGGGAAAGGAAGGCTGGAAGGAATTGGAAATAAGAAAAATCTCCACTGTTCTTACCCTAAAAGACAGATACATCCAAGTCAATTCTGCACTGACCTGCCCTTGCTTTTCCTGGATAATCCTGGGAGGACTCTGGCTCAAGATCCATAAAGATACAAGGAATGTAAAAGGCATTTAAATGGGGTTTAAATTTCCGAAGCTTGCCGACATTGGACTCCTACCAAGTCATGTTTTTACTGCCTAAGTCCAGCATGAACAAAGTGAATTTTCTATCACAACTAATGATGGATTCAGAGGGACAGTGAACTGCAGTGCTCACCTACAGCACACCCTGCACACTCATGTGCACACATGTAGAACTCACTTAACACAGCCAGACTGACTCATTTCCTAATGTGTCACAAAACAGCCACTTTCATATATTCCTTGATTATTCCTTGTTTTATTTATAATCCTTTTACACTTCCTTTTCTTTTGGCTTGCTGTTGGTACTGTCAGCTGCCTTCTAGCTTGCTGTAATAAAACAAAGCAAATGCCTTTTCTCCAACATTTGAAAAGTGCTGAAGCCACAAAATATCTTAGATGCCCCTAAAATTGTTGTTATTATTAAATTAATTCAGAGTTGACACAAACAGATTTAACCTCACAGCAACTAAATCTTAGGGAAAACAGCACTTTGTCTACATTAAAAAGAAGTCAGTAACTAAAAAGGAGGATATTCTAGGCTGCTTGCACTGTGTGTGGACCGGGATGAATAATGTGTGTCTCTCCCCACTTCTCAAGGCATTCCCGTGGCAGGGATGTGCTCGTGCAGCATGGATGACACCTTGTGGCACAAACTGGGTTTGTCCCTCAGGGCCACTGAAAAACCCACTAAAACCCACCTGTCACAGACACTCCTAACAGAAGGTCAGCATCCCAACAACCAAACAAAACCCTTATTCCTGCACTATCTTAATTAGCTTAGGATGGGTGAGTTATACCTAGGGCAGGTAACAGGTGATTGTTCTTCCTTTCTCACAGCCTGCCAAGGCTTGCAGCCTATTTTGATCGTGTCAATCCTGATTCTGAGCAAGAACACAGGACTTGAGTCTCTGCTTGCAAGAAATGCCAATCCTGGATGCCAGGCTGGATAACACTGCCCGGTTCTCTCCCTCTTACAGTCTCATTCTTTATATCCCCATGGTTTTTTACCTGTCCAGCATGTGTTTGACTCAAGCAAGATTTGGGTATTCAGCTGGACAGCAGATAACTTCAATAGATGGTGTCTAAACAATGCTGAGTTCTAAATATTCAGGAGCACTGGTGAAAAAGGTTTTCCCGAGTCCTACAGGAAGGCGGCAGCACAGCCCATACCAAACACACTGCTACTCCAACACAGAACTGGCAGATTTCATAGGCCCCTTAAATGCACATTACCAAAGAAATTACCATTTGATTAAATATATGTTTAAAATAAATAATCCAAGAAAGTAAAGTAGAAAGCCACATCCCATACCTTCGATACAGGTTTTCCACAAAAACGTGTTTTGCACTGTGAATTGATCGCTCCATCATCCTTATGGGGGAAACCTGCAACATAAAACTTGACCCTGTACATTTTCAGGCTTGTTTCTCTGCAGACTCAGATGGCACTTATGAAATACCATTTTCAGATCTTGTGAGAAACAAACTCACACGGGTGAGGGAAGGTGGGAACCACAAAACAAACAAGGACTGCTGATTTCTAATTTGTTATTCAGACAGCAGTTCAAAGCTCAGTGCTCAGCATTCAGTTGAGCAGTGGGAGGTAACTCAGGGTACAAAAAGCAGCAATGCACTTGGGATCTGCAGGACAATGGGAACTATTGCTCCCCAAATTGCTGCTCCATCCCATGCATTGCTGGGTCACAGCACAGGGCTGACATCGGACATTCAAGAAAAGAAACAGGACTTTTAAAAGAAATAACTGCAGCTGACAGAGCCCTGGCCTCAGCCAGCCCTGCATGTGTTCCACCAGCACTGCATGTTGGAGCAGGGAGATCCTCTGACACTCTTGGGCCTGGCACAGCAACTTCTCACCCAGGCTTCTGCATATTAGCAAAAATGGCTCCAGCAAGGCTCAAATGACAAAAGAGCTCAGACTGAAATACAGGGAAATCCTCAGGAATTCCTGAAAGAACTTCTCCAACAGAACAGGGTTTCTATTGTCTTGGGAAAACACTTCTTCCAAAAATCTAATGATTATATGTGCCACTTCTATATTTGGCACCGCTAAAAGTTTGCCCTGACACAAACTCAGAAAACAGAACTAAGAACAATCAGTAAAATTTAAGCATGGCATGTAAGACCAGGTCTTGTAATCAGGGAATGGAAGACAGCATAGAATCTAACAAAAGGTGTTTGAAGGAGAAAAGAATGAAGAAATCTTGATTAAAAGGTAGAATCTGAACTTTAATATTAAAGAAAAAAAATCACAAGGGAAAAAAAGGATGTAAACCACCCAAAAAAGCAATAGAAAACAGTAGTGAAAGTATTTTGCATAAACAGAGGAAGCAATGGCTAAATTTCTACTAGACAGCATGAAGCACTACTATGAATTCTAACATGAGATTACTTGGGGTTTACCAAAGACTCAAAATAATGAAATCACAGACAAGTCGCTGACATGAAATGAGGAAGAGATTTGTACAAGCCTAGCCCCAGAAGGTGTGCCCAAACAGCAGCATCAGTCTGGGGAAGTTGTGAGCAGGCACAAGGCAGAGGTTTTACCCCCAGAGCACACACTGAGCATATCAATGTCTGCACCACAGAAATCCCTACTCACTGCAGGAACAAAGAATGAACACACACAGCATCTTAACTCTTGAATACAAGGTTAAAAGGATTTAGCACTCATAACCACAACTAATTACTTTAAAATTAAAAGAAGTTTCATTACCATGGGCCTGGTATGCTGCTCCAGCATGGTCAGCTGGACATAGGTCTGCAGAGTTATCCCCCACCTCGATGCATCCTGGTACATTAAGCCCTGGGGTTGGAGATGGAAGCAGGACAGATGGACATTTGTTAGGACAAACAGCTCAACAGAGCTGGGTAATTAGGAAGCTTTTGCCCTACAACAGCATTGCTCTAACAAGTGCACTAAAACAGCTGACATCAGGTTTGACAAGAATTAAGTGACCATTTGTCTCCACAGTGGAGATGTAGAATTATGGTCCTGTCCCTACAGACACTGAGTGGGAGGTTGGCTGAGGGTCAGCAGGAATTACTTACTCTGCACATGGAACAGTCAGAACCAAATAATGAAAAAAAAAACCTGTCTACTACTCTATTTTTGTGTGCTGACAGACTCTCAGTACACCCAGTGCATCCAGAAATCATACAGGGTTCTAAGTGTGGTCTGGGCCTCAGAAAAGGTGTCCTTTAACACAGGCAGCTGTTCTTCCCAAAGGATCCTCACAGCAGCTCTCAGGTAGCTGTTCCACTTTCTGACTGCTGCACTTCCACACACACACAGAACTTACTATCTATCTAAGCAACAATCTATCCTGCACAGCAGAGAAAGGATCTCGCTTAAAACATCATTCAGTGTCTGTTGGCTGAAGTGACAAGTTTTAAGCCAGCAGCACAGCTTCAGTCCACAGGTCTGACCTTCTCTTTTTCTCCCTGCCAAGATCAGACTTCCCCAGTGCTCCAAGGCTGCTGTGGTGTCGTGCAACACATGCTCCACCCTTTACCAACAATCAGAAAGGCATCGGCGACTCCTAGGAGGGACAATTCCCCGTTCCAGAGGGCCTGTGCTAACACCGATGGTATCTAACAGGGTTTGGGGTGTGTCCCCAGGGCGGACTGTCTGAGCACAGAGGCTCTGCCCCCGCGGGGTTTGTGCAGAGGGGCTGAGCCCCAGGCACAGGACTAGCAGCAGGGACACTTCCAGCACCCCAGCAAGGCCACTGTGCAGCTGGGACCCAGGGACAGCCCTGGGGGAACAGCTCCAAGAAGCCTCGGCCACCCAAAAGACAACAGAAGTCCTCAATGCCTCACTGGGCTGAATTTTCCTTATCTGCACAGCCACAGGATCACAGATTCGTACAGTGTTTAGGGGTTGGAATGGACCTTAAAAGGTCATCCCTGCCATGGCAGGGACACCTCCCACTGTCCCAGGTGCTCCAAGCCCCAGTGTCCAGCCTGGCCTTGGGCACTGCCAGGGATCCAGGGGCAGCCACAGCTGCTCTGGGCACCCTGTGCCAGCCCTGCCCACCCTGCCAGGGAAGGGTTTTTTCCAGACATCCAACCTAAACTTCCCCACTTTCAATTTGCCCCCTTTTCCCCTGTCCTGTCATTCCAGTTCCTGAGGAATTGTCCCTCTCTGGTGTCCCTGCAGCCCCTCAGACCCTGGCAGGAGCTCTGGGGTCTCCACACAACCTTCTCCTCTCCAGGCTGAGCAGCTGGGAGAGCTGAGGCTCACAGGGCTCCAGCACCTCGGTGGCCTCCTCTGGACTCACTCCAACAGTTCCATCTCTGGGGTACCAGAGCTGTTCACAGAACTCCAGTCAAACATTAACTGACTGGATCCGCTCCTCACCTTGAGTGACATCCTTCCCTTCTTTGAAACAGGCAGAAAACATTTAGAAACAACTGCCACACTCAAGGGTTACCTTCCCACTCACACCCCACCCAGTCCTTGCCAAAACCACATTTTATGTGCAATGTTTCTATTACATGCATGTCTTAATCACAGTAGAAGCTCTTTTGCTTCATGGAGCTTTTGTTTTTGCTGTGTGACATTTGGATCACACCTTTTGTAGCAGTTTTGCCGGCTGATAAAAAGCCATCATACATGTCTTGCTACAAGAACAGTCACTGTAACTGCAGAAATAATTTCTGCCACTTACCAGGATATTATGACCTCTAACATTCCTCCACTTGGCCAAAGGTTCCTTCAAAACCTGGTTAAAAAGAATTACTCCATGTTAAACGCATCTTTGATTCAAAATACTTAATGACTCTACAAGTGTACAACTATTTTTAAGAAATACTTGTGCAGTAAATCAGAGTATTCAGGACTTGTACTGGAAACTCATCACACTTAAAAAAACAGTACTGAATTCTGTAACATAAAAGGTTAATAATGAACCCTGCTAAAAATAGAGAAATGTCAATATCCAACATCTTCTTAGCATTTTTAAATGCTGGTTAGATTACCTCATAAGCCTGGAGAGAATTTCTTTCTTTTCTTTTTTGCTTTTTTGGGTCAAAATCGGTGCAATGTAAGGGAAAGAACAGCTTAGCAGAGTACTGAGCCCATCCCCTTATAAATTAATTTATCAGACAGTAACACTTGCCAGCAAAGGAAGAGGATCAGACCGCTACCACATTCATTTCCATTTTATTTTTGTGTTCTAACAAACAAAATGTATTAAAATCTTTTACAAAATGAATCAGAAAAGCTTCTACTCTGAATAGGTAAAATCACAAAACACCTGCCTGGCTCAAACAGGGTCTAAATCTGCAATAATACTGTAGAGTCAAGGCCTAGGAGAATCTCATCAGCCGAGGAACTTAAGTAGCTACTTAAAAATGCAGCATGGTATGCAAATTAAAGTCTGTTATCCTTTGGATTAACAGTTAATTACTTCGTAAGGATAATTCCTGTTAAATTACCAAATAATATCTGGCAACCCAACATTTCTATGAGGACTCCTAAAACTTATTACCAAATGTGTTGCCAGGTCTGTTGGGGAAAGCATTAATATCTGTTGCAAAAAAACAATTGTTCACTGAGGTTTGACCTTGATTTTGTTTAAAATACAACAAGCCTGCCCTTCCCCTAACCTGGTTCTAAGCAACACAAAATCAAATACCAGATCAGTCTAAGAAATCCCCTGAAACCGTTCTAAAAGATTTTCCTTTTTTAAAAAAAGCCATCTATTCACTGGGATCACTGTTACATGGCATCGGTATTTTTACATAATAGTTCTTTACTTTGCTTTTACCAGACCCATCTAAGATTTCAGTGACATGAAATGGCAAACAGGCAAGTCCAAACATGCCCATGCTCTGTGAGCTGCTGTTACTTTATAAAGGCACAAACCCCGATTCACAGGTTTTCCTGGTATTTTGGCACCCAGTCCAATTTGACTATAAAAAGTTGGGCTGGTGCCCCAGCAGCCCCCTGCTGCTCCCTCCTCACACACCCAAGGACATGTCGGATCTAAGACAAGCAGCTGCTCAGTGACAGAAATAAGGACAAAGAAATGTGTATCCAAGTACCTCAATGCTGGTAGTTTGTGCAAAATAATCCAGGCATGTTGTTTTTCCACTCGCAATGTTGCCCTCGATACAGATCTGGTGAGAAACAGAGTCACTTTGAGACCCACACTGTGGCACAAGAGTGAACAGTGTGTTAGAAATGCACCCTGCCCATTCCAACATGCCAGCCTCCTACACTGGGAAGGGATTATTTCATGGGAAGGCACTGGGGATCTGTTTGGATGTTGTGACTCTCCCAGATCACCACTTTTTCCCTCCTGCTACCCCCACAGCCAGCACCTGCCCTGCTCACAGCTCCCTTCCCAGGGCTTCCAGTGGGTCACCTGCTGCTCCTCACTGCCACAACCCACCTCAGAGACCCGGCTGAAGAAATCATTTCAACATCTATTATATAGACAGCTTAAACCTTAAGAGGGGCCACATTTTTATTTTCAGAAACCTAAACAAGTAAAATAAAGTAAGAGATTTTTTTTTCAACTGCCTTAAAATGTATAGCCCAGGGGAGTTATATAAGGCAAAGGCAAGGCTACACATGCAACACTGAACCCAAAATGCCACCTGTCCTGACACAAGCCCTCACAGTTTTATTCCTCACAACCTATGCACAGATCTCTCACACTTTTATTACAATTTTCAGAACTAGAGCAGCATAGCCTTGCACAGAGTATGACCCCAGGACAGACCCACCACTACACAGTGACACACCTATGCCCAGTACACACACACACGAATTATAAGGAAAGAGGCTGCACTGCTTACTTTGTTTTCTGAACAAAATGCAAATACTTACAATTCTCTTTCTAGCATCTTTTTTAATCAGATGCTTATCTAGAATGGAAATAAACAACAGTTAAAATCAAAGCGGTCTTAATAACTTAGTTATACTGAATCTCTTAATGTGAAATCCTCCAGGACATTTTTAGGTTCCCTATGGCTTAATATGACTATTTTCTAAATTATCAGCCTTCCAGGGTTTAGGTAATTATTGGGTCATGTAACAGACACACTGTGGCACCGACTGACACAGATCTAGCTGAAGTTCTCCACTGTCCCGGACACTGCCGAGTCCAACGGTGAGTGCTCACACTTCCACCAGATTTTTGCTACATCTGCTCCTCCTTAGTAGGTTTGCGCAGGGGAAAAATTAATTTTGGAAAGACTGGTCGGAGCAGCACTCACTGGCCTCACAGGCCCGGCGGGGTAAGAGTGCGGATTACAGAGCAGCTCCGAACCAAGCACCTTACACCTCAATGCTAAGGTAAAAAAACCTGTCCAAGCCAAGATGAGCTTATGAGACCCTTCATCCAGCCAAGCATGGCAGGAAGGCACGGACGGGCTCGGCGGTCACCCCCGGTCAGAGCTCCAGCCTGACCCCGCTCCTGCTCCCCGGAGCCGCTCTAGGGACTGACCCCGCTCCAGGGACTGACCCCGCTCCAGTCTGACCCCGCTCCAGAGACTGACCCCGCTCCAGAGACTGACCCCGCTCCAGGGGCTGACCCCGCTCCAGGGGCTGACCCCGCTCCAGGGACTGACCCCGCTCCAGGGACTGACCCCGCTCCAGGGACTGACCCCGCTCCAGTCTGACCCGGCTCCAGTCTCACCCCGCTCGAGGGACTGACCCCGCTCCGGTCTGACCCCGCTCCAGAGACTGACCCCGCTCCAGTCTGACCCCGCTCCAGTCTGACCCCGCTCCAGTCTGACCCCGCTCCAGGGACTGACCCCGCTCCAGAGACTGACCCCGCTCCAGTCTGACCCCGCTCCAGAGACTGACCCCGCTCCAGTCTGACCCCGCTCCAGAGACTGACCCCGCTCCAGTCTGACCCCGCTCCAGAGACTGACCCCGCTCCAGTCTCACCCCGCTCCAGTCTCACCCCGCTCCAGGCTCGGACCTCTCTCCTGCTCCCCCGGAGCCGCTGCAGGCTCTGAGCTCTCTCCTGAGTCCGGCCCCACCCCTGCTCCCCGGGAGCCGCTCCAGCGCATCCCGAGGGCTCTCCCGGAGCCGAAGCCTGGCCCAGGCGTGTCCGCCCGTCCCGTGCCCGCGGTTCCGCCCCGCACTTACGGCCGGTAGCGGCGCGGGGCCCGCCCGCCGAGGTGCCCGGGACGGCGGTGCCCGCTCCCCGCCGGCCCCAGGCCCAGGCCGCGCCCCGCCGCCACATGGCCCATCCCCGCCGCCGCCCGGAGCCGCACCGGACCCGGCTCCGGCCCGCCCCGGCCCTTCCGCCGCCGCGCCATCACTTCCTCCGCCCCGGCGCTCTGAGGCGGGGCTGGCCGGGCGCCGGCAATGGCCCCGGCATCACCTGCGGGATCGGCCCCGGCATCTCCGCGGCTCCCGGCGCCGTCCCGGGGTCGCCGTCCCGGCATGGCGCGGCTGGAGGTGGACCGGGCCTTCCCCCGCTCGCCGCGGGGCGTGCTGAAGATCGCCCGCACGGTAGGGCCGGGGGCGGCCCCGGGGCGCGGCGGGGCCCGGCCCGGCGCTGACCCCGTCCCCTCCTGTCCCGCAGCTGGTGGCGCTGGCCGCCCTCATCTGCTTCCTGGCCTCGGACGCGCACGAGGCCTACACGGCGCTGGCCGGCATGGAGACCGTCATCACCGGCCTCTTCCTGCTGCTCTACCTGCTGAGGCTCGACGCGCGGATGCGGTGCCTCTTCTGGCCGCTGGCTGTGAGTACCCGTGGGCTCCGAGGGCCGGGGTGCTCTGCCTGTGAGTGCGGATGGCCGTGAGTACCAGTGTCCCCTGGCTGGGGGTACCGATGTCCCCTGGCTGGGGGTACCGATGTCCCTTGGCTGGGGGTACCAGTGTCCCCTGGCTGTGAGTACCGATGTCCCCTTGCTGTGAGTACCAGTGTCCCCTGGCTGGGGGTACCAGTGTCCCCTGGCTGGGGGTACCAGTGTCCCCTGGCTGTTTTGGCCGCTGGCTGTGAGTGTGAACAGGAGGGATCAGCTGTCCCAGGGGACATTGTCAGCCAGCTCAGTGATTATCTGTACAGGTAAGGCAAGCCCCAGTGCTCTGAGGAGGTTGAGGCAGTTTTTCCTAACGGAGTGTTCTGTTCCATCAGCTCCTGGGTGGCTGCTGGATCTGATAACAGCCCCTCCCAGCACAGGCACTGTTTGTCTTGCTGTGTAACACCTTCACATCACAAATTAGTCACACACTTTCGCTCAAATACTAGTGAGTTCTCCTCTTACCTCCCTTTTGTACATATATTGGCTACTTCACTCTAGCAGGTGTAGCCAAGTTGCAAAAATTTGACACAAAAAACAACAGAAGAAAGGTAAAATGAGGAAGTTTTACTATAAACGCTTTTTTTACCATCAAACCACTGGGTGTCAGTGTCCTCTCACACGGGTATTACTGTAACTGTTTTAATGGCAATCCAGGCATTTTTAACCATACTGTAACTCTGTTTTAATGGCAATCCAGGCATTTTTAACCATACTGTAACTCTGTTTTAATGGCAATCCAGGCATTTTTAACCATCCCTTCTGTGCTGGGAGCTCTCCACGTTCTCCTTCAGGCCTGTATTTCTGAATAAATATTTTGCTTCCACTACCTGTTTCAGGATATTTTCAACTCGGTGGTTGCAGCGTTGTTCCTCCTGGTTGTGGGCTTGTTTGCAATAATAATCAAGACCAACAAGGGGACATTGGCTGGAGGAGTAAGTAGGAACATTGTTAATGAATTTCAGTTCTTAAAGTGCAGTGATTTGAACCTCTTGGTACACTCACATTGTGGAAGGACCATGCAAACAACTGTCTTGGAAGAACACTCTCAGCAGTAGCAAACAAGATACATTCAAGTGTATCTCACAAAAAGAAAATAAACCTCACCTGACTAGTAATTTAAAGATGTTACAAGAGTTAGGAATTACTGCAGAGAAGTACTGAAACATTGAAAAATTCTCATGTTTTTAAGTAACCTACATTTGCTACCATTGCTTGTAATCCTGGGTGAGGGAATCCCTAGCTCTTTTAGAACTATCCAGTTTGGTTACACTACTTGAGAAAAAAATGACAACAATCCTGCTAAAAAGAGTTG
This sequence comes from Sylvia atricapilla, assembly GCF_009819655.1. NCBI lineage: Eukaryota > Metazoa > Chordata > Aves > Passeriformes > Sylviidae > Sylvia > Sylvia atricapilla. The sequence continues at coordinate 20,783,887 of NC_089151.1, read as the reverse complement.
AAACCTATTAACAGACATGCTGGTACCTCCCTCCTGGCGTGGACATTCTTTTTTCTGACACAAACTGAGGAATTATATCAGTTGAAAAGGGGTTTTGTCCATACTATGATTGTAAGAATTTTGTGTTCCCAAGATCAAACCAAATTAATAGTTTGTGTAACTGGTAATGGCAACTAATATAATTAACCTTAATAAACAATAAGGAGGGGAAGAAAACCCCTCAGTTTTGAAAGTTTCTAGAAGTACAAGATACTGTACAAGCTGAAATGTGACAAGCAACCAAAAGAAACCTAAAACCTACCACAGAGGTGTTCCAAACTCACCTTAGGAGATGGTGAGGAGGAAAGCTTCACTAGCAATGGCATCCCAAAAAGACTTTCTGATAGAGTGACTGTGCTGGAATAGAATTTGTATTCTCAGTTGTGAAGTTCACAGAAATTAAAGGTGGGAGCAGGAGACTGAGCAGGTAACTGGGAACACAAGTTTGGGTGGAACATATGACATCTTCAGTGCTGGGAGGGACAGAATCACCCTGAGCCTCTTCTTCTGAGGGACAAACTGCCTAGAGCTGTCCTCTCCCAAGAGCCCTCCTGAAAATAAATTCCCTGATCAGATAATTAGTGCTTGCATAAAAAACTCTGTGTGTATGTGGGATGGGGCCGAAGGGCAGGAATTGAGTGAGTTAACTCGGTGACTCTTCTGCAAACAGATTTTTCCAGTTACCTGCCTGAGGTTGTCTGTTTTCTAAATAATTCCTTACATTTTATTCAATTTGGAATATGTTTTCCTTTCAAAGGAGAAGAGCATTTTCCCGCTGGGCTTGTTTCTACGAAAACTGACTTTTCTCAGGGCCAGTCCCATTAATTAAGCAACCTTTAAAGGGACAGAAGGGCTTTCATTTAGGATAAAAGCATTGTCTGGCATAATGCAGCACTAGCTTAGCTTTCAAGGAGAGCACCACACTATCTCCAAGGCCTGACATAAACATCAAACAGAGCAGGCTGTAGACAGCTCTCTGAAAGGCAGATGGGATGTAAATGTGGGTGTTACTTGAATTGTCAGCTGTCTCAAATCACACACGTTTTCAAGGCCAGAACCAAGTTAGGAAGATGTATTTACTGCTACCTTGATGAGTCACTACAGTAAAAGCTCGAGACTGATTGGGGGAACTAATTTTATGGTAATTTTTATAGGTGTTGGGTCTTATATTGCTTGTTCTCTGCCTTGTCGACGTGGTTCTTCTTTGCAAGAAGATTAGCCTTGATAAAGCAAGAGGAAGGAGTGCTCCTGCCAAATAAGATTGATGTGTTAGTGAAAGAATGAGTTCTCCATTGTTTCCCCACTGTCTTTTAAAGAATTTGTATTTTCATGTGCTCACTTTTGAATTTCCTGTGCACTGATGTTTCTGCAAATACCATTCATAAGGTTTCATACTTTTCCAAATGCAGTTTTCAGCGTTGCAATTTCACCAGTTAAAGCTTCAGAGAAAATGGTCATGTTTTTAATAAACTTAATTGAGTTTTTACCTGTACGAAAATTATTTTCATGGTTGTCTTCTTTCTCTAATAAAAAGGGAAAAAAATGAGCTTAAGTGCATTGTTTAATCTTATTTATTTGCTAAGTGTAAAAAAAGTACATTAGAGTAAATGCACATTTTTAAAGTAAAGTAAAAATGTAATGACCCAGTAACCATCCTTCGGAAAGATTTTCTTGTGCCGTGTGAATTGCACGTGAAAGCATTCGCCGAGGCATTTGGATCCTGAAATTTCAGCCTTGGGCGAGGTTTGGCCTGGGTGACCTGCAGCGGCCCCTTGCAGCCCCCAGCTCCCGGTGCTTCTGTGCGCTCCGTGTTCCGAGGGCAGGGACAGGAATTCCCGGGCTCCGGTGTCGGTCCAGCAGTCCCGCTCCATTGTCCCGGGGCTGGGGGCGGGCGCTGGGGCCGCCCCCCACAGCTGGGGATGCCGAAACTTTTTTTTCACGTTTCCGCAGTCTCACGATTTCCGCTTCCCTCCTTCTGAGAGAGAGAGAAAAAAAAAAAAAAAATAATTCCACGGCCAACCCCCCACCCCCAGCCTGAGCCCGCGCCCAGCCCGAGCCCGGCTGGAGCCCCGCCGAGCCCAGCCCAGCCCCGTCCCCAGCCCGGCTCCATCCCCAGCCCAGCCCAGCCCAGCCCCGTCCCCAGCCCGGCTCCATCCCCAGCCCAGCCCAGCCCAGCCCCGTCCCCAGCCCGGCTCCATCCCCAGCCCAGCCCAGCCCGGCTCCGTCCCCGGCCCGGCTCCATCCCCGGCCCCGCTCCGTCCCCAGCCCGGCCCCGTCCCCAGCCCGGCTCCGTCCCCGGCCCGGCTCCATCCCCGGCCCCGCTCCATCCCCGGCCCGGCCCCGTCCCCGGCCCGCCGCAGCCATGGAGGACCCCGAGCCCGCGGCAGCCCCCGCACCGCCCGGCCTGAGCTCGCTGCTCCCCCCGCGCGAGTTCCTGCGCTCCCGCAAGGGCCAGCTGCTGCTCGCAGAGTCGGTAAGGGCCGCACGGCGGGGCCGGGGGCTGCGGGGACACACAGCCCGGGGACACACAGCCCGGGGACACACAGCCCGGGGACACACAGCCCGGGGACACACAGCCGGGACCCCAGCGGGCTCCGCCGGGCCGACCCGCCCGCGGCTGAGGGAGGGGAACCACCCGGGGGAAACTGGGGATCGGCTACTGAGGGAAAACTGCGGGAAAACAACCCAGGGGAAAACTGGGGAACCACCCGGGGGAAACTGGGGATCGGCTACTGAGGGAAAACTGGGGGAAAACAACCCAGGGGAAAACTGGGGAACCGCCCGGGGGAAACTGGGGATCGGCTACTGAGGGAAAACTGGGGGAAAACAACCCAGGGGAAAACTGGGGAACCGCCCGGGGGAAACTGGGGATCGGCTACTGAGGGAAAACTGGGGGAAAACAACCCAGGGGAAAACTGGGGAACCACCCGGGGGAGACTGGGGATCGGCTACTGAGGGGAAAACTGGGGAGCCACAGCCGAGGGGAGACGGGAGACAACAAGCCAGGGGCAAAGGGGAAATGGCCCCACCGGGGTGGGGAGCTGCCGGGCTGGCAGCGAAATGCATTTAGCGCAGTTCAGGCAGAGCGCGTTAGAGACAGGAGTTGTCACGTCAGGCTTCAGCGCCGTGTGTTTCACTATCGGAGACCTCTTTACGGTAAAAAAGCGCTTTGATTTCGTTTTGAGCTATTTGCAGTATGAACCCAGTAACCAGTTGGCACTATCGGCCGGTGCCGGGTTAGGAGGCAGCCTGTCCTGAGTGTGTCAGGAAAGCCTTTACTGATGAGTTTATGGGGTGTGGCATCAGGCTGTGCATCACGGCCACTCAGCCGCTGTCCCGAGCCCTCCGGAGCCCTGTCTGTCCCTGACCTCGGAGGGATGCGCTCGCTGGCCGCTGTGGAGCCCTGGAGCGCTGCCCGGAGGGAAAGGCGCTGGGTGCTGCACCAGGGACACCTGGCCTGCATCGGCAGCAGGACCAGGGCAGTGACTGTGGTGTGAGACTTTCTGGAATTTTACGTGTAAAGGCTTAAACTTGACAGCTGAAGCGGTACCCACGTTGCTCGCCCCATGGGGAGTGGGTATTTCACACCAAAATTTAGCTTCTGAGTAGGAAGCTCATTGATTGAAATTATATGTTCAACACAAATTTTTGCTAGAAATAATGATAAATTCAAACGCTAAGTTTGCTGGAGTTTTGGCAGCAGACAGTGAAATATCAGGGCAGCCCAAGTTAGCAGCCAGGTCCATGGAGCGCTGTTCAGATGTGCAAGGTGTCTCTGGCTGTCCACTGTGCTAGCTCAGTGGAGGGAAACAAGGATATTCCAGCAAAAGAAAGATAAGGAACAGGCAGAAAGAAGGAGGCAGAATTGTCTGTGACCAGCTGGTGGGCACCAGCTCTGAGAGTTTGTGAGGCTGTGGGCACTGCCCTGGGCACAGAGATAGGGAACAGCCAGATGTGAGGCTGGCTTTGAGAGGAAAAGCATTCACTCAGCATTCACAGCATGACTTCTGCACTGGGGAAAGCCTCAGGCTGGGTAACAACAGGCCACGGGCATTATCCGCTCCACCAAAAAAATGCCAGCTACCCCATCACTCACACAGCATCTGTAGTTTACACACCCACACGTTTAGAAAATACCAGAGCCCAGCTAACCTGGTTCCTTTGGCATGTATTTTTGTTACATTCTATAACACACACTGGAATTTCCTTTACAAGCTTACAGCCACTAAATGATGGCTTTCAGACAGTCTGGCTTTTTAACATCTCAGAATGATGACATATTGGAGGAATACTGTTCTGGTCATGGGATCAGACTCACCCTTTTGTTGCCATAGAGAAGTACTGATGATGCCTCCTTGGAGTAATAAAACTGCTCTGTCTTGACAAAACAGGGATTTATCCTTTGTAAGGCCACTGGGGGCTTCCCAAGGGCTTGGCTGGCTGAAAGCAGCTCTAAAATCCCTTGCAGGCCAAGCCCACGTGCTCAGGACGTGGTTTCCTGGCAGACAAGAGGCAGCAGTTGTTTCTCTCCAGTTGTCTCAGCTTTGCCAGAAGAAACCCTTGAAGACAACACAGGCCCCAGAGTAAATGCAGCCTGTATACAATTAGAGAAATGCAGTGCCAAATAATTGAAGATGAGTCCAAGTTAAATCTATCATGGTTTAAATCTGTGTTTCATCTTTAGCTTTGTATTTCTCATCTTGAATGTTTAATTTTTCCTCTGACACAATGCTAATATGGGGTGGGGTTGGGTTCTGCATAAATGTATGGAAATAATATTCAGGGATACACATTTTGAACAGTGCCTTTTGTTCAGAAGCAAAGCAGGATCCTCATTACTGTTACAAATGTCACATCATTCAGCAGCTTGGCAGTTCCCCAGAAATGCATTTATTTCTGCAGCTCTCAAGCCATTTTTGAAAATAATATCTCCACATGGAGGATCTTTAGGATGTTCAGGTGCAGTCCTGGTGTAAATGGTGCAGTACATGGTGCAGTACCCACGTAAACTGGGCATCCTGGTGCTTCCCCCTAGAACAGGTCAGGCTGGCGGTGGAGCTGATTACTGCTAGAGGCTTAATTAAATTCTCAAATTTTCTTCAGATAAGAAAGTTGTGCTCCACCCATTCCTTGCACATTTTTCTTTTGATTTCCACAGAATCATAGAATGTTTGGGGTTGTATGGGACCTCTGGGGAGCATCCAGTCCACCTCCCCACTAACCTGCGTGATGAATTTTTTATTCCACCTAGGACAGCTGTAAAGCCAGAAAGAAGCAGTAGCATCAAATACATTTATAAGCTTCACTATCTCTCCTAAGACTGTTTATTCTCACTGCCTTGCTCCCTCTGTTTTCTAACCATCATTTTTAATCATACAGGTTAATCTTTTTGCCTTTCTATTCTCCCTCCCATGCCCTGGTTTCTTCCACACATTTTAAGACTCTTCTTAAGCTACTCATTTTTCCTAAACACTCAAGTTGCTGTGTTGAAGGCCAGAATCTCATCCTTGCTCTTTTCCACCCCTCAAGAGATGAGCTTTCAGTTCCCTGGGTCCTGTGTTGGAACCATTTAACAGCAGCTCTCACACTGCCCCCAGGGCTTGTCCAGGCAGGATCCCCAGCTGTGGATTGCTGCTCACCTGGCTGTTCCACTCCAGCCTTTGTGGCTGCTTTAATTGGCATCTCCTCTGTCTCCTGAAGCCACCATGCAGTGGCACTACATTTTAGTTTGTTTTTGTAAAAATGCAGTGGGAATAGGTAAAGTTGTGCCGCCCTTTTTGTGACATAAAGGGATGTAGAAATCATTGTGCCTGTTTCTCTCCTCTTTTCCTGTCTTTCTCCTGTCTTTTCAGTCTCCTCTGCACTGACCTCCATAACTGAAACTCCAGCTGCTCGATGTAAAGTCTCCTTTGAAGTGGCTCCTGTGCCTTTCTCAGGGTCTGTAGCCAGAAGGCCTCTCCTGCAGCCAGTTCTGGAGGAAGCAGGAATTTCACCTCCACAAGTGCAACAGAGAAGTAGTAACTGAACAGCAGAGACCACTGAGTAATGCACTTTGTCTTTCTGACAAGCATATGAGAACAAAATCCACTCTTGCCCAAAAGATGACACTGCTACCCACTCATAAAGCCTTTGGCAGAGCTGTTCTTTCCTGGGGAGGGAGGCGAGAGCAGGAGAGGAGGGGCAGGAGGTGGGAGCAGGAGATGAGGAGCTGGTGCAGTGATGGCAGAGGCTTCCCAGCATCCCCATATTCTCCATGGGTTCCAGCAGGTCTGTTTTCCCTCCTCAAGGGAGACAAACACCTCTGGAGCTGCCACGACCCCAGCACTGCTCAGACCTCCCTCCCTTCAGGGACACTGTGCTCTCTAACCACTGTCAACATTATTTTTTAGACCTTGAACTGCAAGCCAGTTGTACAATAAAATAGAACTTTGTAATACCTGGCCACTTCAAGAAGCCCAGCAAAGCAATATTAAGTAATAATTACATGGGTTTAAATGGGAAAGTTGCTTTCTGAAACACAATACCCAAGAAGGATTTTGAGTGAATGGGAGTGTACATAAAAGGAGCTCAGTGAATAGTCAGGCTGCTTTTTCGCCAGGATTTTTTATACCTTTATGACTGCCAAGCTATGAAAGGTTCCTGTGCTGCTCTTTGCTGCATTAGAGTTTCCTGCATGCAGATATTCCTTCACAGTGAAGCTGGCAGCAGTCACACCAACCTGTCATCAGCAGCTCAGGAAGAGCTCAGACTCGGCTGCTCTCCATGCTGAGGGTGCAATCCCAAGTGAAGGGAAGACAAAAACCTTGTGTAAATACAAATGGACAAAACTGATAAAACACTGCTACTTTTTTTATTTTTTTTTCTTCCCAGAAGCTGCAGTGCTTTCTGAAAGTGCTAGAAATGAACTTGCAACTGCATGGAGCCTCACAAACTTCCTCTCTAGCTGACATTTTTTTGGGTTTTTTTAAACATAGATACAGAGCTGTGAGAAAAACAATAAGGTCCCATTGGTTGATCTTTTTCTGAAGTGACCCTGAAACACACAGCTCCAGGAAAAGAGGTGTAGAACAAGTCTGATGTGCAGTGGAACATTTGACAGTCTTCAGAGGGGTCAGGATATATTCTGAAAGGTGCTTTTGAGTTTTTGGAGCCTCTTTCAGTTTGAAAGGTTTTTCACAAAGCCTTGAAGTCTGGAAAAGTACATAGGTAGATGTCATTATTTCTGGGTACAGACTAGCACTGCAGTGTTTATATTGTGTGAGGAGAGGTGTATTTTTAAAATTCTAAGATAACATCAAATGCTTGTGTTAGTAGCAGTGCACTTAAATGATCAGAAAAGGCACCTGGTCACTTCTGTAATTCAGAAAAGACTGGTATAGGTAATATCCAATATTGCTCAAGGCATCCATGCATTCCACCTGTCAGAAGAGGAAATGAGCTCTACACAAGGAGAAATTAGAATATCATCAAAACCCTACAATTTGTGGGCTCTTGAATTACACAGGGCTGTTGCCAAGCTGCCAAGGAAGTTTGGCATTAAAATCCATGTCGGGAGACAAGAAAAGAAAACCAAAGAAGGAGGTGCAGTACCAAGGTGCAGTGCCATGGTCCTCACCTGACAAATGATGCACCATCTCAGGCACCTCCTTCCTCTTGTTCCTCTGGCTCTTTCCAAGGTCTGCATCCCTTCCCTTCCTGTGCCTTCCAGCCTTTCTTCCATTAAGGTATCCAAAAATATCATCTTTCAAATCTTCATTCTCAAAATCTGGTCCATTATTTTATAGATGTTTATTTCACATAAAATCTTCCTTGGGTCCTTTCAGTCTCAGAGTGCCTCCAGGATGAGGAATGATGTTTAACTGCAGGCCAATTACCACACATCAGAGTCTTTCCCCTTTCCTAATACCATCAGTAATCTGCTGAAATCAAGTGGCTTCTTGTGAATCAAAAGGTGCCCCCTTTTTCAGTGTGCCCAGAGCTGTAGCTCTCCTCATGAGGGGATGCTGACAGGTGGAGGGCAGGACAGGCTGGACTCAGTCCCACCACTGAGGTAACCACAGTTACTGACCTTCAGGGCTGAGGAGCAGGACACTGCTGTCATCTACCAGTCAGGCAGGGCTTGCTTTGAACAAGTAGCTGGCCTGGTAACCAGATTTTAAAATAAACAACTAATATTTCTCCAGCTTTTTTGAGTCAGAGCCAGTTAGAAGGTTGAAATGCTGAGACTGCTCTGTCTCTTCAGCAGCTTCCCTGGCACAGAAGCAGGGATCCTCTGGCATCCCAGCCCCTGGTGATGGGTGTGTTCCCATCACATCAAACCTTGCTGTGTTCCTGCCACAGAGCAGCTCCTGTTTCTCCCTGAGTCCAGCTCGTGTCTGAGCCTCACGCCTGCCCAGGGCTGAGAGGAGACAGCAGGAGCCTTCCCTGGCACAAATTGCCATAAAGCTGATAAGAGCAGACCACAAAGGCCTTTCCTTTCACCTTACACTTCAACAGGAAAGCTTTTTTCTCAGTGCAAAGGCAGTCAGAGCTCAGGAGTTACTGACTCAAACAGAATTGAGATCAAAGGGATCTCTGCTGTGCAGCATCACCTTACATATCTGAAATTTGCCTCTCTACCTCCCCTCACTGCTCCAGTAGGATGTATTATTTAATACTGCATTTAATCCTTTCCTAAGAGATCACCAGCTTTAGTTCAGGTTTAAGGATCTGCCATTGGAAGGGTTGTGATCAGTGGGACCTACGCTGAACCCAGCTGACTCCCTGCTGCTGTCACCCCTGCAGCTCAGCCACCACACAGCTGCATTTAGCCACCAAAAGGATATTTTTTTCAACGCCAGAACAAAAAGAAAATGTCCTGCTTAGATGGTAGTTTCGTTTTAATCCAAGAAAACTTTGAACTGTGTCTAAATTATGTTCCAGAAATGCAAGTGAAGCGGATTCACAAAGCAAGTGCAGTCTTTGTTCTTTGGGAACCACCTTAAGGTGCTGTGATAGGAAGAAGGAAGTCCTCTCTCTTCTTAGGAGTTGTCAAGTTCTGATGAATCCACTTCCCTTCAGAAAGTTCTTATCACTTTTAGCTCATAGAAAGAAAATACCACGCTAAGGATGAGATACAGGGACTGAGCTCCCTCCCGTTTATGAAAATGACAAAAAGCTGCAGAGAGGCTCTGTGAGCAATAAACAAATCAGAATGGAGTAAGCACCAACAAATGGGGCAGATGTTACAAGCTAGCAGACCCATGCAGAAGTGAGCTTTATAAACAATCCTAGCCCAGTTTCTTAGAACCCAGTGAAACAAGAACAATGCAGAGACATTTTAAGATAAATATAGTCTCTTACTAAAAATGCCACATCCTCTCTAACCTCACCAGCCAGTCCTAATGGATGAAAACAGTTTACTCCAGCTGTTAGCATCCTGCTCAAGCGCTGACTGCTTTCCCCAAAACACAGGCTGAGAATAAAGGCTGGGTAATTAATTATGCCAAGGAATTATTTTAGTGGGATTGAACTGTTTAGTTGCCCCCTAAACATAAAAGTTTTTTTTTGATACATGTATTTGAGGGTGGACTGACCTCTCATAGGAGTAATTACCAATTAATAATTATAGAAGCCTTATCACTCAAATGTAATGATAATTTTTTCTGAGGTACTGGTGGTCCCCAGGAACCCGTAGTAGCAGCAAACAGATCCACAGAGCTAAAATTTAATGAGGTAAATGCACTGATTACCTCTGCAGGAAGCTACATCTGCCTTCAGATGTGCCATCTGGGGGGAAATAATCTGTTTATTTTCAGTGCTGTGTGAGTGGGAAGTCAGTGTCCCAGTTTGGAATTAGAAGTTAAAAAAACCTTTGTAATGTAATGCTCAGTCTGTGCTGACCAAAAGCATCCCTGAGCTTTGGGAAGGCAGAGATTTGTCTCCAGGAGAAAAGGCTGGACAGAGCAGCCCAGGTGTAAACTGGCACACAACAGTGTGAAATTCAGCATCCTGGCTCCTTTTGTTACTTCAAGCTAATTTGATTGCCACAGCAACCAACACTCATGGAAGGCAGTAGAACAGGAGGACTGGAGCCTCTTTTTGGGGGTGACCAACCCCCAGTATAACAACTGAAAATGGTGTTGAGCTTCTCCATGGTTCCCTCACCTTCCACTTTTACAAACACAGTCCAGGAGTGTAGGACAGCACTCTGGTACTGCCTGGTTTATGTGAGAATGCATTTTCTTCAGTTGTTTTGCCATTGTGAAACTTTGTATTTTGAGCCATATTCTAAAGGTTTTTCAGTTGAGTGGGAAAAAAGGCCATTTTTCATTATTTACTTGAGTTAGGAAACATTATGGAGATAAACCAAATCTATGGAGTTATCTGTCCTATTACTCTCTAAAACAGCTGCCACGCTGGAAAACTGGAACCAGACACTTCCAGAAATCAGAGACCAATTAATTCTTGGCCCTTTTCTATCCATCATCATCAGACTTTATCCTTTCAACTCCAAGATTATAAATGCTGAGTTACTTCAGGCTGTCTGAGCACTGCTTTGGGTTTCAAATGAGAGCTGTCACAGCTGAAAGCTTAGAGCTCTGCTTGCTTGGCAACACCCCACTCTATTTTCAGAATTATGTTGTCAGAGCTGTTTACAATCCAGAGCAAATTACTGACTTCGAGAGGTGCAAATCCACCCAGCACTCCAGAAAAGTGATTTCACACACATGGAAATAAACACCATTACTTCAGATTTATTCTGTGCTGAACAAGAAAAATCATTTGGCCCAATGAAAAATAATAATAATAATAAAAAAGCAGGATGCTGAAGCTATGCCAGCAGCAGCACTGACAGAAATACACAGTGAAAATAACACTTCCAAGCTGCTCAGCTGACTGCAGCTCTGCTATTCCATGCGAATAACTACAAGTTTTCCCTTTACTTTAGGTGCTGTCATTTATCATCTTTATCTGCTATATTGCATCTCTAGCAGCTTCTTTCATGATGGCACCACTCCTAGAGTTTCTGCTGGCACTGTTTCTTTTTTTTGCCTACGCCTCCAAGCTTAATGAGAAGTTTAAAGGAGTCTACTGGCCTTTGGCGGTAAGTGAGAGTGCAACAGAAACCTTCAGATTTAATTGTGCAGTGTGAGGGGAGTGAAAGGGGCTGGGCAGGAGTTCAGGGGGACTGTAACAACTTTACTGCCTTGCTGGAAACTTGTTCATGCTGCCTCTGGTTCAGGAGGTCCAGGAGCACACTGAACTATGCTCTGCTCTGCACTGCAGCTTTTTGGGTGCTGACACAAGGCATGGCTTTATCAAAGCACAGCATGTATGCCCAGTTCCAGGCAAATGGCTTAGGGCCAGCATCAGCCCAAGTCTGACTGCTGAGGGCTCCTTATTGCCACCTCTGCAGAGGGGGAAACGGGTGTGTTGTTGATAACAGGCAGACTTTATCAGGCTGTGATCAAATTCTCAGGTAGAATTATACCCACAGGCAAACTGAGCTGCTCTGGGAAGGGGCAATTCCAGCCAGTTCATGCCCACACACGAGCCCAGTGGCTGCTCGAGCAGTGCTGGGGCTGCAGGAGAGCCCTGGCCACTGGATGTCCCTGCAGCCTCAAATATCACTGCAAAGGGAGCAGCTGCTTTGCAGCACAAATACTTCAAAAACCCCGCTGATCTTATCAGTCTGGATTCTCTTCTGGTACCATCAGTAGTTCACTGCAGTGAGGTTTGAATCAGAGCTCTCAGTGTATAAAAATAACTTTAGCAAGGCCACTGGGAGATAAAACAGGATCAGTGACTTTGGCTACGACTGTGCACAGCTCTCAGCTGGTAATCTCAGTTCCATCATTTTCCCATTTTCTACATGCACCTGGTTCCAGAACTGAGACAAAAAAGGCACTTGTGTGTTTATTATGGCCATTACTGTAGCATACTGCAGGCACAGAATGTAGATAACTGGCCTTGTCCTGACTTCAGAGGAGTCAGGATTCTTGCAGGATTTGTGCTTTGAGACAGGATCTTACTCCTCCATCTGTTCTGGAAAGGCAGAAGAGCTAATTGTGAACAGAGCCTTACTGCAGCCCCCATGAGTGGCCTGTGCCCTGGGAAGGACAGCTCTGTGTTTAAAGCTCACTGCAGAGACATCCCTGCTGGTGTGACAGGGCACAGCTCAGCAGCACATTTCACCAGGCTCCTGCTCCTGGGGCAGGCTGGTGGAGCTGGCAGTGGACGTGGGAAGGACAGATCATTCCAACACTAAACCAAGTGTTTGGTTCCTGAATGAGGAGCTGCACAGCCAGGTCTCCCTGGAGATCACCACAAAGCCCTGCATCCACAGGGACACAGACACCCATTCCCACAGGAACTGGGGCCTCCTGAGCCTCTGGTGCTGCAGGAATTCCCAACACTCAAACATGAGGGTTTTAAGGCATTTCAAGCAACTTTTCCATTAAAGCCCTTGCTGTGCTCCAAGGCAAATGGCCCACACAGCCCTTCCCAGGCTGAAGGAAGGTCTGCCTGACACAGGCAGGGTAGAAGCTGGTTTTATCCCAGCATTGTTAAGAACAGAAGTTTTTGCCAAGGTTCAGGTCTTCTCTTATTTAGAAATATTTCAGAGATGAGCAGTTCCTCCTCTACAGCAAACCAGGATGTGGTCACATGCCAGCAAGGCCACTGATGCAACAAACAGAGGGGCTGAGTGTTCGTTTCCAGAGTGGTTTTTAGAGGAAATCCTTGACCAGTGTGAAAAGGCACTGTTGCTTCTTCCACAGGATTTCTTGCGCTGTGTCACCGCTGCCATAATTTACTTTGCCATTTCAATTGCTGCTGTCTCAAAATACAGCGATGGAGCATCCAAAGCAGCAGGGGTAAGTAGGCATGAGCTTTCCACCTAAGTGTTGTGGTGAACTCAGTATGGATGTACTTAAGAAACAGTTCAAATACGACCCCACTACAAGTCATAGAAGTTTCTTCAATTAACTGAGAATTAATTTACCCAAAGCAAAGAAGAAATGGTCCCTTATTCAGAAAAACTTGTCTTGAACCAACGAATAGTTTTTTTCACCCCAGCAGAGCTGCTTAATGTTACTGTACCCTTAGGGAAGGCACCTATTCTGCTTTTTAATTTTACTGGCTGCTCCTGCAAGGAGTGTCAAGATTCTTGAATGGAAGGAATAATAATAATGATGATGATGATGATGATGATAAAAAAAAAGAACCCAAACTTGTAACTGCTAAGGCCAGTCTAAATTAAGTAATTTCAACCTCCTGCCTCTCCTGCTTAGTTTTACTTGCATGAGTTGAAACAAGAGCAGAGTCATTTTACCCTTCAGTGCAAGGACTGCCTAGGAGAGAGCCTTTACCCATCAGCATTTTGTGGTCAGAAATACAATACAGGCCCTGCAACTGCAATTTGACTCTAGGCATGAATAATATATACAACATAAATAAAATTTGCATAACAATTTTTTAAGCTTGGGAAGAACAATGCCCAGTGGTGTCAGCCAGCAACCCTTCCCAAATCATCCCACAGTGCAAACCCAAATCTTGTTTAATCTTTGTCCCTGCAGTGAGACATGGAGCAATGGAATGTTCAGCCCAGGCTCCCAGACCAGCACCCAGCCTGTGCTTGGCACAGCTCTGCTGCTCTGACACTGGAAAGGGAGCTCCAGGATCGTTTTAATCTGTCTGCTTCACTCAGCAATAGACACATGTCCTTGCAAACAAGTGGAAAAATCATTTCAAGAAAGGGAGGTGGTTTCTTGGTGGCAGAGGTGCCCTGGGACAGTGGAGGTGCAGAGGGTGCTGATGGCCAGAACATGCCCAGAGCCTGAGAGGCCTGCAGCCTCGGGGAGGGATAAGGACACTCCCGGTCACTTCTCAGGCTCCCAAATCAGCTGAGATTCACTTCATACCAATGTATCACAAACCATTTCCCTTCCCTGCCTTTTTGGAAAGGCACAGGCCAAAAAAACCATGGAGTTTTTCCTGTGTGGGTTTGGTTTGGTTTGTCCCTGACAGATGAGCTGTTGTTAAGGAGAGTCTTATTTTGCCCTTTCAGGTGTTTGGGTTTGCAGCCACCATCGTGTTTGCCGTTGATTTCTACATAACCTTCAATGACCTGGTCACTTTCCTCAAGCAGGGCAGCTCTGATTCCCCCGAGGGCCACAAGACAGAAGGTGGGTGAAATTCCTGCTTGTTACACGAGCTGCAGTGTGAGATTTCCCTCTCCAGTTCCCCCTTTGCGGGGAGCAAGAGCTCTTGCTCAGTAAGAGCAGTTTCTATTCTCGGGTTTGTCTGCCACAGCCCTGCTCAGTTAGGAAGCTGCAAATGGAATTCCAGTGATTTATGAAGATAACCTGCAAGCCAGGAATGTGAAGTTTCTCAGAGTTTCACAACATCTAACTTTGAAAAGCCCCAAATCCAATTATAGAAATCACCATGCAGCACAGATTTCCTTTCCCTATTAAAATGTCTTGCTGTAAAAACAAGCAAACATTTTTTTTTGGTAGCTTATAATTAACATCCATTAATCCACAGCATTTTATGTCCAAATAGTGCTTTTCTCTTTATCATTTCCTTATTATGATTGCCTCTTATGATCAACTTTGACCATCTGTGGGCAAATGGCCTTGAAATCAGGGGTCAAATGGCATTAAATTAACAAGGGTGTTATCAAATTTTTTTCCTATTACAGTCTACTTCAGATCAGACAGATCCACTTAGAAAAAGATAAAAAGAAGGTGGTGGGTGTTTAAAGCCAGTTCAGGTCAGGACAGGGGTAGTTGTTTTACAGTTTCCAGGAGCCCAAATCAGCCATCATGTCCCTGTGACACATGTGGCACTTACATGGATTAAAAGGACTGCTCCACACTGAAAAACAAACAAAAATATATCCCAAACCCACCAAAACACCCCATTGAAAACCCCCACAACACCAAACACCGAAGGTGTGTATAGAATCCTAGGAGGTGAATAGCAGCACTGACAGTGTCTTCTGGAGATTTTAGCAGACTGGTGCGTGTTTTTCAAGCTTTAGGCTGAAAAGAGAGACAAAGGAAAAAAAGAATTAAAGGAACAGGAAACAGACTATAAAAGCTAAAAACTGAAGTGCCCACAGAAGATGATGAGGTGGTAAAGGTGCAGAATTAGGACATAGATTAGATCTAATTCCCCTGGAGATGGAGACACAAACACACAAGTGCAGTCACATGCTTCTCGTTGGTGTTTGTGCCCATGAGGGGAAGGCTCAGCCCTGTGTTCACACAGGGGCTCTCAGGTGCTGAGGCAGAAGGATGGAGCTCTGTGGCCTGGTGGGATTTCTCAGCATCTCCGAGGGTGGGGTTCTGGCCCTCGGGGGTGTTGAGGTGCAGAGCACACAGCAGTGCTCAGAGCAGCAAGGATACCAGCAGGGCCTCTCAGCAGCCTCTCCCAACTCCTTCTAACGCCATTTCAGGTCCCGTCAGCTCAGCAAGAGCTGCCATTTCACAGAAGTGTTCATTCCCAAGCCCACTGTGCCCTTTGAAGCACACTCTGCCAGAGCAACCTCCCTTTCCCAGCCAGAGCCACAGCTGGGGGGGATTTCCAGTTTGCATTTTCACTTTTGTTCCTTGTTTCACCCCCCAGATGAGGACTCCGACTCTGACTCAGACTGAAGAACCAAACACCAACCAAGCATGAAGGGAAGATGATCAAGCACTTTCCTTTTTGCTGAATGCACTGCCAATTGAAATATCCCCTCATCTCAGCTCCTTTCCACCTCACCAGCGCACAGACAGGGCAGTGATGTGGAAAAGGAGACTATTCCCAGTGCCATTAAGCACTCCTTGACAGCTACAGATCCTACAGTAGTTCTGTCCAAACAACACAGCTCAATTCCCTGTTGCCCCTCCCCACTCAGCACACCCGTGTCCTGAGGAAATGGGAACAGCATTTTTAACATTTACAGCTGTTAATGTGCTTTCATAATTCCAAACCTTTAACACTTAGAGCTTTTATACTTCTTGACATGCCAAAGAAGAGAGGGTTGGATGCCTCTGTTTGTATTTTTCTTGATTAACTAACAGTATTTCTTTATCCAAAGTCTGAATACTCCCAAGCACTGAAGGCATGGATCACAGTTAACACATTGGTCTCAATACCTTCATATCTTCTGTCTGTCTGTGACAAGGAAAAGTGATAATCAGAAATCTGAAGCAAGAGCAAACCTCCAAGTATAACGGTGCTGCAGGGCAGCTGGCTCATCAAACATTCAGTATCCCTTGTTTTAAGCTGCTTGGATGGAGTCACATCCCCTCTGCTGCAATTTCCCCACAGGATGGGCTGGAACAGGTGAGGCAGCTCTGGGCAGCCTTGTCCTGTGGAAGCTCCTGTGAGTGTTTGCACAGCCAGGGAAGGCAGGCTTGGCAATGAGCTCCCAGCAGGAGCTGCTGGGGAACCTGGAGGTGTTTGTGCCCCAGGCTCCAGTGCCTGATGTCCTGCTCTGTGCTGAGGCCACTGGTGCTGCCACACTGAGGGTGCCCAGGCCCCAGGAGGGCAGTGCCTCCTCCCCACTGTGAAAAGGACAAGAAACCAACCCCAAACCACAGAATGTCTGCAATGAATTCATCTCCCCAGCTCCCTTTTTTCTGTGTGCCTGGGTGGGGTGGGTTGGTTTTTCACCCCTGGAAGGATGTGATTTCTCTTGTGGTGATGTGTTCCAGGGGAAAAGCCCTTTGAATTTACAGACTGTTTTCACAGGTAGCACAGCCTACCGTGGAATATCTGTGTCAATTTATAAACACTTGAGAATGCTTAGGAAGAGCATGGCACGCTCCTCCCAGATGGCATTAGACAGATCTGTGGCAAAGAAACCTGCATGGATGTTTTAAAAATGAATACAGTTTCAGAAAAGGTGTGATTAAAATGAGAGCAGATGGTAGTAACAGACTAAGTGAAAAACAGGGATGAAACAATAAAGGCAGATTTCCTTTGGAGTAAAATCGGCCCCTGGGTTCCAGTTCCCTGTGGCAGCTGCCAGCAGGACAGGGGCTGGCAGGGGGCAGGGGATGCTGGTCAGGCTCAGAGTTGTCCAGCAGGCAGCTCCTACATCTCGTGCTTCCTGACCACTGACAGAGTAAAGGCAAAACAAGTTGTTGCTTCTGAATGTGACAATCTTTGATTTATGAGAAATATCTCCTTGGACCTTTTCCTGTACCAAATCCCGTATTTCTTTCCCTTGTCATATTTTACTGGCACACACTGTGATGTTCAGGGGACCTGGGCTCATTTTTATACTCATTTTGTATTTTTTTTTTTAAAGTAAAAGATGTACTGCATGTCACAGCTGGAGACGTGGTTGGTTAATAGTTAAAAACCATGCTGGATTAAACCTCTTTTAATAGAAGTGTTTGATGTCTTTACTTGAAGACTTGATTTTGCTGCTTTGCCTCTGCCCAGCACGAGGGACAGTGACTTAAGGAATCCTAAATCTGTGCTGGGGAGAGGGCACAGCTCAGAGCCAGCCCTGGGGACCAGCCACAGGACAAACCTCTTCCTTAGGGCATGAGATGAAAAAATTTAACCAAGAATTAGTTGTAAAGATTGAGTAGCCATTAAGGATGCAATGCTCTCTCTCAGCAACCAATAATCCTGTAAACAACAAAGTTCCCTTCGGGTTCACGCTTCACACCCCCAAAATATACTGAGGTTTTCTGGTCCTTATTTCCATGTTGGATTTAAATAAACAGGCAGCAAACAAAATGTTCATTAGTTGCTTCAGGACTGCTTTAGCAGCTTGCAGTGAGGTCCTGCCCAGAGAATTTCATTACTGGCTTTTAAGTACTTGATGACTTCGTTTATTTCAAAGCAGTTTGCACCCAGGGTCAAGCAATTCTGTAAGATCCCAGCCTTTTATTTAAAAAGATCTGTTCCCATGATGGAAAGAAAACACAGTTCTGTATTTTAGAAATATAAAGTCAGACAGTTAGATTTAAAATAATTACTTCAAAGCATGTTTGGATTGGAGTGGAGGGGGCTGACTCTGGGGTCTTCTGCCCATATTCTGCCACAAATACTGCACCAAACTCAGGGTCTGGGCCAAGTGGAGGAAGAGTCAAAGTCAGCCTGGCTTTTTGGGTTGTTTGCTTGTTTGTCCTCAATTGACAACATCAAAAGGGTGCTGGGAGCGCTGGTTTCTCTGCAATTCAGGTTTCAGGAGACAATCACAGCACTGCACCTGCAGTGTGGAGCCCTTCATTAGGTCCTGATTTCAGTGGCCTCCTCAGACACCTCTTTCCAATCACAATCACTCGTGTGCCGTGGAGGAGCTGCTCCAAACCCCCCCGGGCCCCATCCCTGCCCTCAGTGCAGCTCCAGCACAGCCTCTGCCCCGGATTCCTGGGCCCACCTGTCCAAACCCAAGTGTGGACTAATCCGTGTGGAAACAACGCCAGAAGTGCCTTGACCTCAAAGCCACCGCCAGGAGGGACAAGTGGCACCTCAGGTGAGTTCTCACAGCCCTCAGCTGCTGAAGGGCTCTCTCCCTCCTACCAAGCTTTTACGTTTATCTGTGGACTTGTTCAGACCGGTGCAGTGATTTTTGGACAGGCGATGCTAAGAACTTCAAATACTTTCCAAGCAGCTTTTTTAGATTCTGACTGAAGTAAGACTGAAGGACTCTTGTCCTTTGAATACTCTGCCCATTACTCCACCTAACTGTGCTTTTCACCTGATTCTGTTGAAAGCTCCTCAAGTCTTCAATTTCCATCTGACAGAGGCACTTCCAGGATACCAAGGAAGAGCAGAGCATCTCAGCTGCTGTGGTGGTGGAGAACAGTCTGGTGTGCTGGAAAGCAGAACACAAGTGAATGCTCTGCTCAGCAAACACCTGGTTCCACTCATTGTCCTTCTGCTAAGGATGCTCCCTGGGCACAGTTCTGATCAGAAATAATATCCTTGAGTGGCTTCACTCCAGATTTGCACCAGGGCACAAACTCTGAGGGCAAATGCCATTTGGCAGCACAGGCACAGCAGCCCCACCTGGCCATCCTTTATTCCTGTGAGAGAGGATGTATCAAGGAAGCAGAAGAAATTTAGGTAAGCACAGAGAATGTGAATCTTGTTACAAGATGCTTGAGACACTTTTTTTTTGTGTGGAGTATTGGCTTAAAAGTCAGGATCTTTTAAAAAGTCAGGAATAAATAAACAGGAATGCATCAAAAAATCCATGCTGCAACACAGATGGATAACCATAGGACACTCCTTTCCTGGAAGAATTCAGTGTTCAGTGTTTTGCAAACCTTCCAGGTCAGAAAGTCAAACAGTGCTACCCAGGAAATTTAAGTTGGTTTTGTTTGGGGCTTGGGAGAGGAGGAGTCTGGGGGGAGGTTTTTTGGTTTGGGGTTGTTGTGGATTTTTGTTGTTGTGGTGGTGGTGGTGGTTGGTTGGTTGGATTTTTTTGGTTTAGTTTGGTTTTTTGTTGCTATTGCTTTTGTGGGGTTTTGTTGGTTGGGTTTTGTTGTTTTTTTTAAAGTAAGTCAAATTTAAACTCTATGTCCGTGAAGAGGAAAATCCTGACTCCGGCGTTAATTTTTGCCAGGAAATACTTGTCCTTTTCTATTATGGATTTTGGACACAGTGCATCACATTTTGCCTGATCCATGAATGAATTAATGACAGTCTTCCCGGGTGACTGAAGGAAGGCCCAGTAGTTGAAAGTCAGACAACGTAATTCTTTTGTTTGTTGATTTGACAGCTGCTGAAGCTTCTCCTGACCAGGAGCAGCACGGATAATGCCACCCCTGGGTGAGGCCACAGTGCTGGGGACAGCCCCGCACAGGCAGAACGAGCTGGCCTCTTGTAGAGCCTCTGGCTCCCTCAGGGAGTCCTTCCCTTGTGCCACCACCGCCACACAAACCCCTGATCCCTCCCCAGTGCCCTGAGGGCAGCACCCACCTTCCCAAATCCCTTCACACACCCACCCACCCCTCCGTGCCTTTCCACAGGTCTCACCGTATTGACTCAGTGCTTCCACCTCGTCCCTAAAGCACCTGGAAATCAAAAATCCCACTGCAGCACTTGGATCCCGCAGCCCGTGGGGCAGCAGAGTATTACCTGCAGGTATTACCCCACTGCCTGGGCACTTCAGCCCCTAAATCCCTTTCCAGCCCCAAATGGGCACTGCAGACCCCGGGATGGAGCAGTGCAGACCCCGGGATGGGCAGTGCAGACCCCGGGATGGGGCAGTGCAGACCCCGGGATGGGGCAGTACAATCCCCGGGATGGAGCAGTACAATCCCCGGGATGGAGCAGTACAATCCCCGGGATGGAGCAGTACAATCCCCGGGATGGAGCAGTACAATCCCCGGGATGGAGCAGTGCAGACCCCGGGATTGGGCAGTGCAGACCCCGGGATGGAATGGAGCAGTGCAGACCCCGGGATGGGGCAGTACAATCCCCGGGATGGAGCAGTGCAGACCCCGGGATGAAGCAGTGCAGACCCCGGGATGGAGCAGTGCAGACCCCGGGATGGAATGGAGCAGTGCAGACCCCGGGATGGGGCAGTGCAGACCCCGGGATGGGCAGTGCAGACCCCGGGATGGGGCAGTACAATCCCCGGGATGGAGCAGTGCAGACCCCGGGATGGGGCAGTGCAGACCCCGGGATGGAATGGAGCAGTGCAGACCCCGGGATGGGGCAGTGCAGACCCCGGGATGGGGCAGTGCAGACCCCGGGATGGAGCAGTACAATCCCCGGGATGGGGCAGTACAATCCCCGGGATGGAGCAGTGCGGCCCGTGGCAGCACACCACAACCATTCCAAGAGCAATTCCAGCGCAGCATGTGAGCAGCAGAGCAGCTCCAGGGCGCTCTCCGCACGGCGCCTGCCGTGGGTGACTCCTGTCCCCAGCAGTGTCCCAGGGACAGGCAGGGCTGCCAGTGTCACCCCGCCCTGCCCCACACACAAAGGGCATTCCGCAGCCGCCGGGCTGAACCCGGGATCGCCCCCGGTTGCTGCACTCAGGGGTTCTGAGGTGGATTCACCTCCAGCCCCACACTGGATTTGCTCTTTCAGTGAGACCAGGTAGAGAATGGGGAGGGGGAAAGTGAGAGAACGCCTGTGTTGAAATAAAGACAATTAAATAGGGAAAGCAAAAGCAGTGCACAGAAGCAAAGCAAAACAAGGAATGAATTCCTGGGCAGGCAGGTGTTCAGCACCTCCAGGAGAGCAGGGCCACAGCCCCTGGAAGGGTGGCTTGGGGAGACAAACACCATCACTCCAAAACCATTCCCCTTCCTCCTCCTTCCCCCCTTCACTAAGTGATGCCATAAGGAGTGGGGACCCTGTGGTCAGCTGGGGTCACCTGTCCTGGCTGTGTCCCCCAGCCCCTCCCAAGTGGCAGCACAAGGGGCAGGAAAGGCCTTGGGGGAGCTCAGCAAGAACAAAAACATCTCTGAATTACCAACACACATCCCAGACAGCCCCACACCAGCCACTGAGAAGAAAATTTCCCCAGCCCAGGCCACATTTACAGATGAAGACACTGTTTTAGTACTTTAATATGTCCATTTATTAAACAGGAAGTCCTTCACAAATGATTCCGTACTATATTGATTGGGCTAAGTGTTAGAAAACTACCATTTCTCCTACATACAAAAATACAGACTTTTACCACTATGAAGAATGATCAGAAGAGTACCATGAAAACCCAGAGAGCTCAAATCTTCAATACCAGAAAGGACAGAAAGACAACTAAATTAAAAAAGAAAAAAAAAATACAAAAAGTATTGTGCCCATATACAAAAGACTGGAAAAGCAAAATGACTTTTAAGACTGATAAATACACCATTTAAATTATGCTGTAACAGCATGGATTTTAAAACCAAGACTGCTTTGTGTATTGCAGGACTTCACAATTCTTCAGCTTGTGTTTTTTTTATTAGCAGAGACACCAACAGAAAGAACACAACAACTGAAAGATGGTTACTGGTGTAGAAACAAGCTGGAGGTTGTGTTTTCTTGTCGAGTACCTTGCCTTTGAGCTTGGTCAAGCACTGCCAGGACATCTTTCCCAGGCAGAGCTGGCAGCAGTGGTTCCAGCCGTGGGCACGGCAGGAAGATGCTCCCGGCTGGAGCAGCACCTCGGAGCAGCAGCTGCAGCACCGGGCTCGGGGCTCTGGAGCATCCCGGAGCTCAGCGAACAATGGGAACTCCTCCAGGGCTGTGAAGTGTCCCCAGGGGAATGTGCTGCCTGCCGGGACTCCCCAGTGCTCAGGGGAGCCCAGGGGCTGGGGGGGCACCACCCAGAGCAGGACACCACCACGACCTGCCCTGGCACCACACCAAGGGTTCTCCAGGACACAACACCGCAGGGCTCTGTTCCAAAAGCAAAGTACCAAGGGTATTGCACAGCAGACTTGTGCTCATGATAAAAGGAAAATTGCATCTCCTTTGCTCAGCCTGAATGGAATTCTAACCTGGTATTTCCATAATACCTCTGAGCTGTTTGCAATGACAAACGTGTCAATACAGCACCTGGAAGCCAGAGGGAGAAAGTCTTTTGGTCAGGCATGGACGCTCCCTCCTCAGAAGCTGTAAGTCATGAAGGATGAGCTGGAACTGGAATGTTTGGACCTGCAGAGGCTGTCTAGAGGAGCCCGAGTCAGCCCTGGAACAGACGCCCCACCCGGAGCATCCTCCACAAGGCCCAAGGAGGGGATCCGGAGCACCAGGAACGTGCCCGGGGGCAGCTGAGGGCAGAGCAGAGACACAACCTGTGATCCCAGGGGTCAGATTTAGTGCACACACGGAGGGAAGGCAGCGACCACAGCAGCCATAAACCCGGTGCTGGTGGGAACAAAGCACAACGAGGCCAGAGCTGCGTTAGTGACTCACGTTACAAAAATAGTGTTTACTGGATTAATACATTTTCATCTCTATTCCTGTGAATGACAAGTGTTTGTACCACACATGGAAGGCACCCTAGGTGAAGCAGT
Organism: Sylvia atricapilla; assembly: GCF_009819655.1. Lineage (NCBI taxonomy): Eukaryota > Metazoa > Chordata > Aves > Passeriformes > Sylviidae > Sylvia > Sylvia atricapilla. Next base: position 20,760,884 of record NC_089151.1, on the reverse strand, counting down.
TTTTCGGTATTTGTTTAGAATTCTGTGAAAAGACATACAAAGTGTCAACTTCCAAATCAAATTCGAGCATTATAATGAGAAATAAATACATACTTTACTATTTCGTTGTGGGTTCCTGAACCCTTACAAATTTCAACATATACAAATAATTTCAAAATGACACTAACACAGAAGAGAGTAAATCTAGACAGATATAACAATTAGCTAAGTCATTCATCCTATTATGTCATAAATGTTGTGTCTAAAGTATAGAAATCATTTTAAAATGCAATAAATTGGCCACAATATGTAATTTAAAATATTTTCTTACTCCAGGACTGTGATGCATGAGTTAAAGCTGGATGAGCTGTAGTGCTAAGACACTCTCCCTCCACAAGATCCGACAATAGAAACTAGTAAACATTCAAGATTAAAGTAGAAACAGTAGAAAAATGAAGGTAGCAATTGTTGTAATAAAAGGGTTCTAGCCAGGACCACTTTAACCTGCAGACATCAGGATAGCTGGAACATCACTAAAAATATTTAGACAACACTACTTCTGGGATTAAAAGGGTACTAAAAGTGATAAATCAACCTGGTTAAGATGTTTTCTTTCACACACATGAAGGGTTTAGTTAAATATGTCTACTGACACATTTGTCCGAAGCAAAACAATACAATACCCTGAAATTTCCTGTGCTCTAGCCAACAGCCTGTGACAATCAGAGGAGGCAGATGCTCATATTCCATTCTGTTACTCACATCCAGATGTTATTAAAATAGCTGCAGGGACCAGCCCCAATCAAAAAATAAGAACTCTCCCAGATACTCTGTAAAACAATCTGGCTATTGCCCTTTAAATCCTCCTATGTCCTCATTCTGAAGCCATGAAGAAAGTTCCCATATCCTTCCATAAATGCTAACTGGCTTTTTAAAGTTTTACCCATGAAGTCCACGGGATACAGATAAAACCTTCATAGTAAACACAAAGCTCTATGTTATAAATATGTCAATCAAGGTAACTATGTATATTGTATATAAAATTAAATATCTTCTGTTTGCCAAGTATAATTTAAAAAGGAATATCTGTGGCTAGTTATAAAAAAATATTTATTAACCCATAGAGATTAAAAAGCAATTTCACTAACTCGTCCATCCAGCACATATGAAAGAGCTGCACTGGGATTCTGGATAGGTTACTTTATCTAATCACATTCCTATGATAAATAGACAACTTTCATTTCTGGGCATATATAAGAACACTTCTGAAAGCTGCATATCCCAAAAGAAAATCAGATTGTGTTGTATACTCTAAATTAAAGGCTACCAGAAATCACAGTGTAAGCAGATTTTTTTAAAAGATTATTTTTAGCATACAAATGGTTAAATTATAGACAGATTTTTAAAATCAACACCCAAAAAAAAAAAAAAAAAAGTCCAAAACAAGGGAACCCTTTCAGGTTGGACAGCACCACTCTGACCTGGTCAAGCAAATCTATCAAGGTGGCCAAGTGGCTGACAGGGAAAATAATATACCAGGAAAACCCTCTAAAATATCATTCAGAGATTTCCTGAGTATTTGTTTAAATTCATTTTAACCAACTCCCTCTGTCAAAATAAAGACAGGAACACGGCATAATTTCTACGAAGTATTTTCACACATTCCGTGCATTTTTGTAGCGATTTCAGGATCATTTAAAAATGCTTCTGTTGCCATTAAAACTCACACACAGAACACCTCTATCTGCACAGTAATTCTGAGCTTTGCTGCTTCTCCAGACAATGAACAGTCCATTATTTCATGCTACAAATAACAAATAAAACAAGCCAAGTGCCTGATTTTCAGAAGTGCCAGACGTTGGCTTTACTCCTTCCCAAGGGATGGAGCAGGGAGCAGCCTGGATCCCCTCTGGCAGCTGAGCCTGGACAGTCCCAAGCCTTTCCCAGCCCCCTGAGATCACTGGGGCTGCTGTGGCCACTGTGGGTTCTCACTGTTCATGTCTCACTTTGAAACCTCTGCTTTGTCAAGCTTCTCTCATCTCCAGTTCCTTATCAGACTGTGCCTTTTCATTATCCTGAATGCCTGCTGGAGGTTTTTGGCTCCAGAGCTTTCAGGACAGGAACTGTTCTTAATGCTCCTCTATGGACAAAGCTGTTCAGTATCCCAGCTGAGTAGGAGAGAGGATGTTATTTCCTACACTCCATGAAATGCTATTAATTTTGGTTTCATTTTTTAATTATGCCCTAAAACTGTTATTCTTGCTTATTTTAGATTTTTGGTGAGCTTTTTCCCTCATGAAAAAAAAAAAAAACCCAAGTAGAAATGATTACAAAGTTGACATAAGACAAGAAAATAACAAATACAGAAAGAGGCCTAAGGAAGATGGAGGAAGAAAGGATTGCATTAATAAAGCCACAGATTAGGTAAGCATTTGCTGTGCCTGCACACCCCCAAAACAGCAGAGAGCTGACAAATACCAAATTCATTTAGGGACCTTAAAGCTCTTGAAAAGCTGGTGGTTAAGTGACTCAGAAGAGTCCAGTGCAGCCTGCAGCAGATCCATGAACCAACCTGTGATCCTGCCCTGCTGGGGGGACAATCAGCACATGGGACAGAACAATTCACAGGGCGGGGAAATAAACTACAGCCTTAGGGAAGGGTGGGAACCTTCCCCATCTCTCTCGAGAAGCAGCAATGAAATGCAGAGGTTAAACACCAGAGCCATGAGACAGTGACAAACAGACACTAGGAAGTGTTTGTCACAACAGGTGACAAAGCCAATAAAGCAGCAGTAGGTGCTGCTCCTTTACTGAAATCCCATGGAAAAGACACCTTATAAGTGAAAGGATTACGAGCAGCTGCTGCCAAGGCACAGGTCTTTGCTGATGCTGTGCTCCTGAATGCAGTGAGCAGCACAGACCGACATCTCTTATCTCTGGAGCCTGGGCTGTCTCTCAGAAGGCACAGGGAGACCACTCGTGGCTCCTACCAGGAATCTCACACCAGCAGCAGCTTTCCACAGCCCTCGGGAAAGAGCAGCCAGCCCAGCCTCCTAAGCCATCAGGAAAAGGAAGAGCACCACAGCTGAAATAAAGGGATGTTGGACACGTTCTGATCTCCCTGGCACTGCAGCAGACACTACACAGCCCAACAAACAAGGCTCAGCAAGAATTAAATATTAAAGCATTTGATCCATGAGTCACGAATATTCCAGATGAAAGGAAAAGGTGGAGAGGATGAAGGAATTGGCTTTACTCAGACACATAAGTGAGCTCCTCTGTGGCTTTAGGGGCTCCTGCTGGGGCCGTTTGCACAGCACAAGGACACGGCACAGACCTCAGCTGAGGCTGACACACCTGAGCAGGGAGAGGCAGACTCTGCCAGCACTGAGCAACAGCTCCCATGCTGCTGCTCCAGCCACAGCTTACTGCTCAGCGTTCTGATGTCTGTGCACAGGCTGCAGAGTTTAGTCATTTCTACACCCAGAAATGCACAAAGATTCCAAGGTCTAAAGGCTCTCTTTGACCAAAGGAGACTCATCCAAACCATTACTGTTTGAAGCATCCTGTTCCTACCAACTTCAACTATTTGCTTTAATTTAGTTCTATTTACAGTGGGGTTTGAGTCCCTTTATGGAGCTAAACAGCACCCTTAAGGACTAAAAGAAATTACCCCTATGTGCTAGCAGTTACAAGCAAGAATAACTGGCTGAGAGAAGCAATTTAATGCCACTTTTCTAAGCAAGTTTAAAAAAAATTAAACTTTCCACCCTCTTCTCTTCCTTAAGGGCTTTTTTGTGTGACTGCAGTTTAGATGACAGTCTTTAAAAAGTACCTCTCCAATACACTGTGTAAAATTAACTCAGGGGAAATGAACCATGTACACATCAAATTATCTTAATATTTCAAATGTAGTCTCTCACAGCTACTTTATTTCCCTTCTATATAATCCAAATAGTAAATACTGTCTCTGCAGAGCAATAAGTGCTTAAGATTTTTTTAGAAAGTATATACTGTACAATACTAAAATCATCTTTGGTCCCAAAAATAAGGAAATTACACATTTACATTTGCTTTTGTTTCACAAAGTGAATCAGATAGTGTTTTTAAAATTACTGTTCTCTTTTGGATTCTACTCTGAGAGCTGTGCTAGGCTCAGGGCATGATGTGAGTAATAACTCACCCCTCCTGCAGCAGCCCCAGGGCCATTCCAGCAGCACTGCCCAAGGATCCCACTGGAGATGTGACTGTCCCACTCTGCTCCTCTCACTGCGGCTAGAAGGGGATGGGACCTCACTCCAGAAAACCCCCGAGTTTTTCTAGGCCAGGAAAGGTCAGGGGTTTGAAAGGTACCAAATTCATAAACCCAGAGAAGCACAAGAGCTCCCAGAGCTCTGCCCCAGCCCCAATGAGCTCAGGAAAGGATCTGGGAATGCTCCTTCAGCCCTGGCCAGTGACAGAACACTCTCCTGACAAAATCCCTGTGTGACACCATCCTCTTCCTTGATTTCAGATGGCAGCCCCACTCTAAAAGCATGGATCTTCTGGAGAGCTGTATTTTGTATTTCAGTAGGTGGGTTTGGCTTGATTTTGGTGTGGGATGTTTGGGGTTTTTTGGTTTTGTCTGGTTTGAGTTTGCTTGGGGTTTTCTACGATCTTTATACAAACGACTTTGATGGTAGTTTACAATTCCAGACTGTGTATGCTTGTGCTACTTTTAAAAAGTTTTTTAACAACTGACATTGCAAACTCTGCCAGTCCTGGGAAGTGCTGGCAAACAGCAGGGCTGTCACAGCAGTTCTGGCAATAACAAATTGTTATTTCTTACTGCCCTGGTCATGGGACTGCTCAGGGAATGTACCCAGGTGAGACAGACCTCTGTGGAATGTGTCTGTTCCAACCCAACAGCAAGAGTTGGTTCAATCTCCTTTTAAACTGGTGTTCCCTTTGGCATTACATCCAATAAAGCACAATAAAATGTTACTGTAGGAACTGGTAAACCATCAATCACTAAGAAAATGCAAAGTTTTCTTAACCTCATCAGTAACTCTGAATTTTAATCTCCATCTTAGCCACTAAGGTGAAATGCACTGTAGATGTCAATACATTGAAAATGAAAAGGCATCACCTTTGTCACCTTTTTTTCACTCATCAAAATAATTCTCTGCTGCTCAATTTGAATATTGCAGCATTAGGTTCACACTTTGACTATCCCAGCTCCCTCCAGTACTAGAAAAGCCCAGGCACTTCTCCTGATCTCCTGTTTGGTGTAGCTTGGTTTTCATGGTTAAAGAACTTATCCACAATACACTGTCCATTGTTCTTAAGGCTCCAGGTGCTGCACTCACCCTGAGCAGTGCAGCTCCAGCAGGACACAGAAACTCAGCCATACATGGCAAAGAGTTCCACCAATTGCACAGATTTTCATTTTCCTCACACCACAAAGGAGTTCAGCTCTAGAGATCTCCTCCCACACCCACTGTCTTCACACAGGCACATAAATGCCAAATAATGCACTACAGAGATAAAAACACCAAAGAAACAAAAAAATATCAAGAGACACCTTCCGAATAATATTGTGACATTGTCTAGCCAATTACTGCTGAATTTGAGTTCTGAGTAAGTAGAGAAAATGTACTTCATTCACTGGAAGTACAAGGAAAACAAAAAAATCCTCCAGCTAAGTAAAACTATTTCTAAACAAATTATTTTCCAGTTTGCTAAATTCATTTTCCAAATAAACATAAGGGGAATAAATCTGCAGAAACACCCAGTTAAAATAAAAATCAGGTTTACCTACTACAAATTTAGGTTTAATTTTCAAACAACCACCCTTCCAAAAAGAAGTATTTACCTTACATGAATCACAACATTGCAACCCTAGGAACACTTTAAAAGCACATAAATTTTTGCTAGTTCTTGCTTACTCTGGGCTTAAAGGGAAAGCAAGTTCTAGTAAAAACTTCTAGAAATGCTGAACCTTAAAAAAAAAAAAAGAAAAAAAAGGAAAAGAAAAAGAAAGCCATGGCTGGAATGTAAGTCTATAGGATGAGAACCCCTTCATTCTCTACCGTGCCCCTTAAGCCCCTTTTCTCCACCCCATCTCCTAAACATATTTATTTTCCCACTTTGGAATGACAACTGGACTGTGTCCCAACACGAGCAGACAGCGACCTGCTCACACTCAGTGCATCCCCGTGGCCAGCAGGGACCACCCCAGGCTCAGGCCAGCCCCGAGGGGCCCATGGCCCTTTCCCTGCACCCACGGGAGCAGGCGGAATGGGCTCCAGCAGGCAGGCAGGGGTGCAGAGGGAGCAGGACAGACAGTCTGGGATGGACAGATGCTGGCTGGCATGGCCGTGGCTGAGTTATTGCTGAGTGCCCCGGCTCCTTGGCACATCCTGGGTTCCACCTGCTCTTGGGGACGTCCCTCCTCCCTCAGCCAGCCAGGGCAGGGCTGCTCTGTCTCTGCGGCGGGTGAAGGAACAGTGGACCTTCTCAGAGAGAAGGACACTGCTGTGCAGTTAATCCAAAAACAACGACATACTTCAGAACAGACATATATTACATCTTCTAGGAGCTATATAATATATGCACACGTATATGTGGAGGTCTTGAGGGGATCTTCCTTTCCAAGGACCAACATTTTCCGTCTCCGTGACAGCAGCTTCTGGCTCAACGCATCTCTGCACACGAGCAGGGCTGGGCATCCCCCTCCTTTTCCTCCTTAAATAAAGAAACCCCTTATTCCACGAGGGAGCTGAGTGCTGTTTTCCCTTTCAGTCCATCTGAGGGCGGCCCTCACGCGTCCAGGCGCTGGATCTCGGGGCGGTGCACCACCTCCCTGGACTCTGTCCGCGCGCGGATGTAGTCGCTGCTCTGCCGGCTGCTCTGCTGCCTGCTGCTCAGCCGCCACTTCTGAACGGCCAGGAACGTGTTCACAGCGTACACTGCCGTGGCCAGGAAACCAAACACCTAGCGGAGCACACAGAGTTGGCACAGACAAGGTTGGAAAACAAGAATAGTAGTTTCACAGCAAAGTCCTCAGAAGTGCAGTTTCTTACTTATGCACTGACAAATCATCATGGCCTGGGAAATTTTGTTTTTCTTCTCAATGAACTAGAGAATCTGCAAAAGTGGCTAACATTGACGATCCCAGAAAACAGAGCTGTCTAACTACCAACAAGACAATTAAATCCTGCAGTGCAGCCCCAATAGAAGACACTCTCATAAAGAAACCAGCCCTTCATCCAAAAGCTCATTTATTCCTCAGGATGGACACAAAAAGTGCTAAGTCTAGAGTATCAGCCTGGAGAAGCTGTTGCTTTGAGACTTTCTTCAATGCTTCTGCAGAACTCATGTGATTTTTAAAACCAGGTTAAAAAGAAACTAAGAAAGGAAATATTAAGTGGTCACCAACTCACGCACGAAATTAATTTGTTTGAACTGACTGTTGTAGATTTAAAACCCTGAAGTGCTACTACACTCACCCCATAGAACAAAAAATCATCTGTACTGAGGAAGAACTCAACAAATTATATGTAAGTAGCTTCAATTTCTTCTGATTTTCTAGCTCTATCTTTTCCAAAGGCTTTCAACACAGAACAGGATCATGTAAGGCACCAAAGAGAAAGGCAAGTTCAACTGTAAAGTGTTCTCTGCAAGTCATTTTTCTGCTGGTCTTGCCTCAAGCCTTCAGACAAAGCTCCAAGGCTGTTAACACTCTTAAAATAAGAACTGTCTCATAGCAAATTGTGAAACTAGAAGTAAATTGTGATGGCAAAGGCAACGGGTGTGTTCAATCAATGAGTAAAAGTTAATTTTAGCACAAGATAAGAGTTAGATAAAAACAAGTTTAAATTCTTACCACAGCAGCAATTTCTGCTCCAGTTTTATGGTTTAAAGCAGCCAGTACTACAGAGGCAATGAAAAAGAAGAAAGTGCTGAGTCCAGTGTTGACCAGATCCTAAAAAAATAAATTCAGTAGCATTACTAAATGATGATTGTTTGCTTTATCAGAAGTGATGACACAGAAGGTTGGAACAAGAAGGGTTGGAGCAACCTTTGCCAGTTCCTCTGCATTGCCCAGGTGTCCCACAGGACCAGCAGGAGGCTGAGCTGCAGTCCCAGAGCACCCAGAGCACCCTGCAGCCCTGGAACATCAGCTCTGTCAGCACAGGGCAGGGCTCACCCTGCTGCAGCCTGGCTGACTGAACCCCGCTCCTCACACCCCAGCAGAGCTCCTGCCCTGCCCACACACCAGCCTGGAGCTCTCCTACCCACTCCTCGAGGCCTGCTTGGGACAAAACTGCATGTCCTGTGCCACTTCTGTGAGTTACAGCTGCCAGCAGTGTAAGAACAGAGATTGTTACCCATTTATTGCACTAGACTGATGTTTCAAGCAGACATTTTAGAACATACACACAACAACACGCTAAGGGAAAACAGCTTTGCTCCAAGCAAAAAAACCAACTTGCTACACACAGCTCCTGTCTGCACATGTCACTGGTGTTCAGATGGTGATGCTGCCCTGCCTCACCTCAGACAGAGTCATTAACGTGTCACTGGAACCAAAGGAAGAATGCTGAATGGCAGGTATTTGCACAGAAATAATTACATCAATACAAGACTAACTGATCAGACTCGAGGGAAAAAAATATTCAAGGGTGTAAATAATAGAAGAAACCAAGTCTAGATTCATTCAGGACAAGGTGTCCAGTGTGCTATCAGGACAGCTTTCACATCTGACATGTATGGACACTGCACTGTCTGCATGCTTCCACTGAACTGGGGAACACCATTCCCAAACCACAAAACCACCACGAATGAACAGATGAGGTCAGGGGGGAGGGACCCTGGAAATTCAGCACAGAAAGGACAATTCAGCACAAACATCAAATCAGTGAGAAGTGAATACTACCACAGACAGAGGGGATGGAAAGAAAACCTGCCTTCAAGATTGCTGTGCAACTTACAGGCTTGAGATAAAGAAAAAAACCCCACACAAAACAAAACCACAGTGAACATGACAACTCCCAGCATATAAAACCAATCACAATAATTAGAATTCAAGGACAATTTGTTCTACTTGACTCTCTTCTCCCACATGCGAGGCAAGCTCACTTCCTCTTACAGCTCCTTCACTTTTTCCATTTTTTAAAATAATTATCTTATTTCATTTTTTCCCCAAAGTGTATCTTGTGAAGTGCAATGAGAAGTCAGGCTTAGAAGACTTAAGATGTAACTCTAAACTTACTCTGCTGGGTATGAATCCCACAGCTATGTTCCAGTTACACAGCACAAGGACTTTGAAGGGAACAGTGCCATCCAGCCAGCCCCAAAACATCTCTTTTCCCAGCCACCATTACAGAATGCTGCAGAAAGTAACTGCACAAATGGAAGGTTCTGGCAGTGTGTTATTCACAGAAAACAATCTATTTTGAGGGTACTGACTCAGCAACAGCTGGTTATCAAAAGTGAGTGTCCAGACTGCAGGAGGCATCACCGTGGCCTGATCCTCATCTCAAACACGGACTTTCCCAAGGACTTGGAGAGGCTCCCATGGCTCATGGCCACTTCCACTCTCATGTCCAGACATCACGAGCCCAGTCAGACCCAAACTCTAACTGAATAGTAAAGAAACACAAGCAAATTGTGTGTCTCACAAATTCCTACCTATTTTTCACCTGTCTGCATAGAGAGATTTTTTTAATTCCTGCTGAAGCTCACTGAGATAGATGCTACCTGGCCCTTAGGACACCAAACCAATCCAAATTCTATTACCTAGCTTTTGCAGTTTTAATTATGTAACTTTTGCTTTGCAGAGATAAAGTTTAAAGTTTATATGAATAGAGGTATTAGAAAATAAATGGCCTTACACAATTTCTCCAAGTGTGCCCCTCTGCAGCTGAGTTTACAGCTCCAACTGTGCTCCTGCAGCTGCCAACACCAGCTGTGGCTCTCACCTGCACAAACCTTTTTCCCACTAGAGGAGAAGCTTCACTATATCTGCAACAGATCCAGCTTCAACATTTCCACCAAGTCTCTAGATAAACATGTGTGTGTCACCAAGAATAGGGAAAATAAATATTGAGGATATTGAGGCAGCTCTTGGATAATTAAAAATAGATCAATTCAACTCAAGGTCAAGTTGTGTATTTTACTATCAGAATACATCTGGCATCTACAGGAAGGACCTGCAGAACAGAGACAAAATCCTAGAAGAAATAATTCTGAAGAACTTAGTAATTACTGTAGGCAAGCATCTCAAGACGTGCTGCCATGACCAAAAAAAGGGAGAAAAATCACTTCTGTGCTCCTTTGGACACATGACAGGTGGTAATCTTACCTTTGCAAGGGACAGTGGAAGGCTGTGTCCTGTTCCAGTATCCACATTTATAAAAGAATGTTGCAAAATTGGACAGGGTACAGAGAAGAGCCACAGAAATTATTGAAAGGAGGAGAAAATATCTCACAGTGTGAATCAAAAGAACCTAAACAGCTTTGAATATTAAAAAGATTGAGCTGTGTACATGAAGACTCCAGTGCTCAAACAATTAAAAATACTGGTTGTTTTAAAAGCTTAACATCAGAATGCCAACAAAATTAACAGCAAAACAAAATTGTCAGCTACCAAGTTAAGGCAGAAGTCATATTCAAAATGAAGCTAAATAATAATAGGAGACCTAACCATCTGAACAAGCAGCCAAAGATATATTTAATATTCTATCCTTACACTTCTTATAATCCAGGTTATGCTTTTTCAGACATGCACATTTTGTACTTCCTTAGTACCATACTTAAAGACTACTTGGATGACACATGATGGTTTTTGATTTATGGGGTCAGATGCACTCATTAATTAATCAATCCTGCTGACCTCTGACATTTAGAATCTGTCACCTTGGGGACCTTCCCAAAGGAGCACAGTGTAAGCAAGAGGGCCAGGCCTGCCCACAGCATGACACATTTATCACCATGCCACAAACAGACCTGAAGGCTTCTTTCAAACTGCAAAATACAAAATCCTGCTGAAATTCAACTGCCAATGCCTTTTCTAATGTACTTTGATATAACTACATCAGAAACTTGTCGTCATCATCATTGGCATTTTATTGTAGTTTGCTTTTTACAAAGAATATCAAATTCCATACAGAGAATTCAACAACTTAAATCAAAAGAAGTGGTTCTATCTTGAGGCTGCAATTTATTAATCTCTGCAACTCTGTTTAGGTCAAATCAATTAGCAACTGATTCACTTCATATGATAAGGCTGGTTTTTGAAAAAGCTAAAATGAAGATGATTTTATAGCCCCAGAGCAGACTGTTTGGAACTTAAGGAGCAAGGACAGCACTAACACTGCCATACGCACATGCAATGGTAACATCACAGATGCACAGAGCAGTGGAGCTTCTTAATCCAAAATGTGGGAGCTACTACTTAGAGCAGAAAGATAAGAGCAAAAAAAACCCAATAGTTTTAGGTAAAGTAAGAAGAGAAATAAAAGAAAACAAACTACAGCAAGAAGCAGGGGACATTCCCTAAAATACTGCAAGTTTTTTCCACGTAAGAGAAAATGAATAATCGTGACAATAAGAAGAATAAACTAATTGAAAAAAGATGAGCTGCTTCAAATCTGGCCATGACGGAGCTGAAGTTCTTGCTATTATATTTATAGACAAAGTAAAACCACATCACAGAGGTAGAAGAATTTCTGCTGAAATTACAGCAACCTCATGAGACAGTATGTGGTGCCATAAAATACTGTACAGAGCTGCCATCCACAACACAATCAAACCTTTGAGCTGAATCAAACCCACTCCAGGCTGCTGCTGCTCCCTTTCTCCTTTCCAAAATGATTTCAAATGAACAAATGACTTCTGGTCACTTGCTAGCTTATTTGCAAGTCATTCTGTTTAGTCCCAATGGTCCTGTCAGTCCAAAGAGAACATCCCAGGCCATGGATTTGCTCTCTGTCCCACTCGGGGGGAGGACAAGGCAGAGGAGATGTTGTAACTCGTAGATGAAGATGGGCTTATGCCAAGATAAATATTTTTATGCTAGAAGAGGGCAAATCAGCTTTTTATTCTGCTGATTCTGCTGTGAAGGTTGGAAGCCCCATTCCATGATTCTGTGACCATCCCACACTCTTGTGTTTAAGTGTCCAGGCAGGTATAGCTCCTGGATTAATGAGGATGGAAAAGCTGAACTGGTGCTGCAAATGAGAGCCCTGTTAATGGACTGGCAACTGCCACCAAGTCTCTCCTGAAATCCTCCACACTGCTGCTCAGCCTTTCAGACTGGACATCACCAGGAGCTGCCTCTGACACTCAGGGGCTTCAGTACCATCCACATCTTTATCCACAGCTCCCCACAACTTCACACAAGCTTTTAAGAATCATTCAATCAAAATCCTGCCCTGCCTTTTTACCCTGTACATCCTCCTGCACAAGTGACCAGGTACTCTTCAAAAGGCAGCCAGCAGTGTATTTGCAGCTGACACTCATGTAAACAGAGAAATGACGTTTAAACTGGTGGTTACTCTTGTCATTTGCTTTCTGAAATCCAAAAGTTTACATCTAGATGGAGATTAGAGTGGCTAAAGCCTGCACATTTCCATAGCCAGACTTTGCTACAAACGGTGACAGAAGTCAGTGGCCTGCTGGTGTCTGATTTATCTTCCACAGAAGACAGAGCTCAAAGTAACACTCCCTTTTAGTTTGTTTGGGTTTGCTGGTTTGTTTGTCAGGGGAAGGAGGGAGAGTATGGTCATTAGTATTTTTCATTATTATTTTAAATATTTTTGTACAATAACCTTAATTTTTCCTCCAACCAGTACTTTATTTGCAAGGTTTGAGAATATTTTCATTGCTTCTATATGAAGCTATCAAGTTGAAGGCTACAAACAGTCCTCTAAATCAAGCACCTCTGGTCAAACCCCCGGAATTGTTCTGTTATTAAACACTGTTTGAGTATTTTGCACTACAATTAAAAATGGTTCATCTAGCAAAAATAAGTGCTAGGTAGAAAGAACCAAAATAACTGTATGAGCATTAATTGCCATCTCTTTTTCCCCTCATATATTTAGTTCCCTAGGTAAACACAAGATACACATAAGCACTGCTTCCTCAATAGAATGCACAAACATAAATTTCAGAAAGTTACTGTCACAAAGCAATAGAACACACCAGCAATAATTACCAAAATACATGATATTTCTTGTATTTAATATTTAAGACTATCTATTAGAGAGTAAAATTTACACCATGCACCAAATGAGAACAGTCCATGAAGAGCCCAGAGGAAATTAATTCTAACAAATGTTTTTAAATGTATAAAGTGTTCATTTTTATCCTTAATAGGTACTGCTATTTTGGGAGCAGTAAACATAAAGGTCAAGGATTTAATTTTCATTCAGCAGCTAAGGAAAGCAAGATATGTGCTCAAAACAGAAGAGGGAAAAATACATTAAAAATGAAGTAAAAATCAAGACTGCCCTGTGAAGGCTTTGAACTACAGCTTTGTAATTACACTCTGCAGAGACAAGGCTGGCGCAGGACAGTCTGTCATTGGAGCACCACATGAAATTTTCTGCCAACTCCTTCAAGTGTCAGTTGCTTTGCACAAATTTCCACTGCTGCAACAATGAAAAAAACCTCAGCCCTGCAGAAATGATGAAATCAATGTTCAGGCAGCTCAGAACTCCCCAGCTGGTCTGTGTGCTCTAACACACACACCTGGGCCCCTGTTTGCTCCCTGCTGCTTCCCTGGGACTGCGTCCAGCCCAGTGAACTCTGATTTTGGGCTGTGCTCAGTTCTGTGCCACACTCATGAGCTGCTCTAAGCTGGAAAGCTCTGCACTCAGAACTCGACTCCCAAAAATATATTACCATAACTCCAGTGAGTGCTTCAAGAAAATAATTTAAAACATAAAAATCAATGGTCAAAATGTCTGGATTTTTTTTTTCCTACATACATACAAACAGCTCATTCTACTGGCTGATCATGCAGTGATTAACATTGGTACTGAGACAATCAGGTGTCCCTTGTCACACAAACTCCTATCCAAATTCTAGTATTCCCAGCTCCTTGGCACCACTGAGGTGTCTCCTTGAGCAGGAGAGAGGATCCCAGTCACACCACACCTCTCATGCAGCAGGTCCCAGTGCAGGATCCCAGTCACAGCACAGCCCCAGGACTCCAGCACCTTTCCTGCCCAGCCCTGCTCCTCCAGGGCCAGCTCACATTCACCCCTTCCATACCAAACCTTCAGTTCTCCCTGCACATCACATGAGAATGTGAATCACGAATTTTTGAAAAAAAGGATAATTTGGGCAAAGACAAAACGACAGCAAAATTCATTAGCTCTCTGAAAGCAAACGTGCCCGAGCTCCCGGTGGAGCAGGAGCTGCTGTGCTCCCCATTCCCCTGGGCCACTCCTGTCTCCTTGCAGAATGGGCTCCCTTTGAGCTGTGAGGCATAAAGGAAATGGAAATTTCCACTGACAGGTTCCTCAGCTTTTGCATTTTTGCATAATATTGATAGTGCTGCACAACACAGACAAGGGACTGTTCTTTCATCTTGCTGGAACAAACCAGCCTCTCTCCAACACACCCAGACAAGGCTCTTTTCTGCCCCCACCAGCTCCCTGTTTCTTGCACATTTACCTCAGGAAAATATGAAAATGACTGGCAAGTCTCTAATTAGGATCAAAACAAATCTCTTTTCCCCAAATGGCTAAAAATATATATTTAAAAATAATTTAGTAGTTTTGCATATCTGTTAGATCCTAGTCTATACTGATCCACATTTACATTCCAGCCAGGGAGAGGGGACATCTGCCAATACCCACAACACATTGGAAAGAATTCCAATTTTAATAGACTTTTACAGGAAACAATCCTGGGTTGGACAATAGCAGCTGATGTCCAGGTACTTTCTAACACACAGGATCATTTGAAAGCAAATGTTTTCAATGGTTCCTAGGAAGAAGTGCTACTTTTCAGGAAAGATTTCTGCCTAAATTAAGTTGATTAATTTTTTCAAGCACTACAGCAGCCTCTTCTTCTCACACATCTTCTAAAAGCAATGTTTGAGACTTTCTGTAAGAGAAATATGCATTATGAAGTCACATATATTTTTAAAAGTGTGTATCTTGATGAATTTATACATAAGTAGGAGGGACTTCCTCCTAAAACACTCAGGGATGTGAAAGACTGTTGTTCAGAAAGCAATTCCTGTAGTAACTGTGTCATACACAGAGGCTGCAAAAGTATAAAAACAACCATCAAAACACAGGGAAGTAATAAATATTAAAAGAGGCAGATGAACATTCATTTAAATTGTAAAGAATAAAATGGCAAAATAAGCAAAAAAAAAATCAGCCAGAACCCTACATTCTTAAGTTTCCTACTAACTTGGCCAGAGTAATATCCTACAGGTGTTTTATCAGCAGCCTTTGATCTCAGACTCTGTACTTGCAGCAGCAGAAACAGCTGTAGAATCACAGAATGGTCCCAAGAACTCTGAATAATGAAGGTACTCTCTCACTCCTGTCAGAGGAACAGTCCCAACTCTTCGTTAAAAATCAAATACTCATAAATTAAAATTAAATATAATCAGATTGCTGAAGTCTGAGAAACAGCAGGAAGAAGGATGGTCTCATGGAAGACACAAGCTGCCAGTTCCCTTCTCACTTCTGAAGAACTCTGGTATAAGGAAGGGAGAAGCATTTTATCTTCAGTACACAGCTAACAGAAAGAGGCTTGGGAGATCATGGCAAATTCCTGCTGCCTCTGGGTCTGGCAATATGAACTAAAGCCAAGGACTGCAGTGTATTCCATGTGCCCCTTGCCTGAGCTCCAACCTGCATTGTTGCTCCAATGCTGTTTAGGCAGCAGGTACAGAGCAACCTGCTCAAAAACCAAAACAACTTTATAAAACTAAACAAAAAAAAAAAACCCCAAAGCACAACTGATTGGATTTTTAACCCCACCCCTTCCCCAAAATATCTCCTAACAGGTGCTGTGCAGATACAATTGATGCCACCACAAAGGGACAATTTCTGGACAGTTCACCCACAGCTTGCAGAACACCTCATCTATCTATCAAGCACTCCTAGAAGGAGTTCATCAACTAACTATGCAGTCCCAGGGTAGAAAGGATCATATAATTCCACATTCCAGTCTCAATTTAAACAAGTCATTTAGGCTGGGAAACTAAGCAAACTGCAACATTAATAAATTACGTTTTAATTAAAAAAAAATAAAAATCACACAGAAGCCCCAAAACCTCTGGGACTCTGACAGTACTTGCAAAATTAGTGTTATAACATAAAACAGAACACTGGCAAAATTGTATTGTCCAAAGTCAGTATAAATGTCCTTGAAGCTGACAGATCTTTTACTAAGAATGACTTAACATGTCTGAGTGACTGAGTTGATTTTGTGACCTGTGTTTATGCAACCCAGTCTGAAAGTTTAGCTCAGAATACAGCATGAAAATAGAGACTTATAAAAGGAATGTGCCCAGCCAGCAGTTCCCTTCCTAAAACTTCTTGTCTCTGAGAACACATTAAGCATTGCTAGTCAATGTTTAATAGTTAGGTGTGTAGGAAATACAAAACACCAAATTTTCACAGAAAGCACTTGATTTTCTACACTACTGCCCAATAACTGTATTAGTCTGTGTAAGAAAACATATGTAGCAAATCTGTCCTAATATAAAAACCCCTCAGGTTAAGAGAGAAAAACAGGCTGCTGTAAATACAGCATCTGTCAAAGTTAAATAACTACAGGCTGCATTTTTATCCACTTCATCCACAAAGCGTAATTGCTGGCATTAGCAGGAAGTTTGTCCTCCCAAAGACAACCTACCACAGAACACAATTTTAGTTCTATTTAGTGTCGTTTAATCTTGCTGCATTTCACAGCTCATTCTGCTGTTAGCATTCAAAATAAATATAAGCAAAATGTATACTTTACTCAGCATAAAGAACACTCATCCACAACATTAAACAGCAGGAGAAAGCAAAGTCCAAAAACCAAACTTAAAGCAGATTTGCAGCTATTTTTAACACAGTGAGAATTCGAAGGAACTTACAGTAAGATTCCAGTTGATCTGGGGTATTCTTGTGTGAAGGTTCAGGCTGAAGAGAAGCAGGAGAGCTCCGGTAACCACCAGTGCACTGCAGCTCACAAACTCAAAGAAATAAAGGCCCTCGCAAGGGGAGCATTCCATGATGGTCTCTATGCAGATGAACGCCGTCAGTGCCAAAAGCTGGGAAGAAAAACAAGTGGAAAAAAAAAATAAATAGATTTCCACATTTTGAAAGTAGCCACAAGTATTCATGAAATTTCCATTGGGAACATGATCGGTTTACACTCAGGAATGTGTGATTTTAGTTTACAACAGGGCACTGTCTAGGGAGCAAAGACAAAAGGAAAGTAATGTAAGTTTTTCTGGATTTGTCCCGTTCAACAAAGAACACTTGAGCAAAATTACAAGGACTCCAACATCAAAATGACCAAGACACCCCAAAAAGCATGAAACCTCTGCAGGCTACTGGCTTAACATGCAAACAGCACCTCAAACATTTTATCTCATTTTTCACTCATGATACACTATTCCAAAACTAGAAGATGGAATGCATTGTCAACCTCAAGCACAAATACAGAGTATTAATGTTGTGTGGTTGTGAAAGACATTTCAATAAAGATTATTACTTAAATTTATTACCAATCAAGATCTAAATCAATTTAAAATAGAGTAGATAGGATTTCTATCAGTTTCAAAAAATGCCTGCCTTTCTCACATTTATCATCATCAGTACACTGTATTTCATATAAAAACATATTTTATCATTCCCTTATAGCACAATAAAACAAGCAGCTAAGAGACGAAAGAAAATCCCCTGGTGCTGCAAACACAAACATGGAAGTGGGATAATGATAGGTCACACTAAATTCAGAGGAGTTTTGGGAAGGGTTAACACATGTACACTCTGAGTTGAATTTATCATTTAGGATAAAACCCTGACACTCGCTGTACTTGAAATTGAAGCCTGGCCAATGGACAGAAGTAAAATATCTCCCCCAGAGGCAGTAGCAGGCAGCAGGGACAGCTGTGACACACCAGGGGCACACAGCTCCCACCGCCAGTGATCCTCCTCAAACACAACTGACGTGAGACAAGCAGCTGCATGGATGCTTTGGGGGGTTTTGTTGGTTTGTTGGGGTTTTGGCATTTTCCAGGACAAGCAAGGAAGCCCTTAAAGAGTGTTTTGCTTTGGTTTTCAGGACAACCACCCCCATCCACCCACTGACATTTTTTAGAAATAATTCTCTTCTTGCTATGCCACAAAATTCTACTGAAGCTGCAGTAAGCACTTCAATCTGAGGAACTAAGGGAGATACTTTCCTCAGAGCCAAATATTCAAGAATCTGAATGTTTTGCACAAAACATTCTGTAAGTTCAGAAGATTGACAGAAGCCAGAATAAAAACCAGTTTCTGCTAAATCTTTCTTTGCCAATTTCAATGTTTTGCAGATACACTTCCTTCGAGCACTTTTTATGCTTCATCCACTGGTTTGCCTTTGCCTCCCACAGCAAAACTTGCAAAATGAAGAAAAAGGATTTTGAAAGAAGTCACCAAGAAAGAATTTTTGCCACAAACATGAGCAGTAATTCTAAGAAAAGGACATTATTCCTCGTGTTCATTTGCCACATACATCAGAATACAACAGAAAACGTAAATTTAAAACCAGATTAAAACTCAGCAAAACTGCTTTAATGAAAAACCTCACATTTGGTTGGACAACCTCTCAAAGTTCACTTGGCACATGTTCATTAAAGAGAGCAGATGTTACACTAATTTTGGTCAGTGAACAGAGCAGGCCAATTCATATCAAATTCACAATGGATACCCAGTGATTAAACACTTCAGGTTTTATCTTTGACACTAAATAGCTTTAGAAAGAAAGATGATGTGTGAAATGGAAAATTCAGAATCAAAGCAGAATCAAGGTATGATTTCAGCAATGACAGACACACCAAAAAATTACTGACCAGACACAGCCTCATTTTAAAGTATCAGCATGTAATGAAGTTCATGTTCTCCGTAAACACACACCTCAAAACTGAAGATCACAACACAATTTAAAAAAAGAAAAAAAAAAAAAGAAAAAAAAAAAAAAGCTTTAAAAACCAATCTTTACTCTTTCAAGAAGGATCAACATCACATATTAATGCTAAATGTGCTAAATGTTAGCCAGTAAAAGTTCTACTTCTGGATTTTCCAATATAATAAAGTTTCTATTTTTCTTGACACTATTTTTAATATATTATGACCCTTGTAATTTTCTTTTCTTTTAAAAGATATGGTTCTGCAATATTTTCTAGAAGTACTACAAGCCCCAAATATTAGGTCAATTTTCTCAAAATATGGACAACTCTGAACTGTTCCACCAACATAAGGTTGAAGGAACCAAAATCTCTGACAAATCAGTTGTTGTGCTGGGCAACAACTCTGGTGTTTTGCTGATAAACTTTTACAGTGACTCTTCTCCACACCAGGCAGCATTGTTTCTTCAAGGCAAACACACCCATTTTGGCTGGCAAAGTTCAAAAGAGACCAAAGAGCTTCCTGCAACAGCACTGGAAATTAATTATGTACCGAAGAGGCACTTGGAGCAATGAACTCAAATAATCCTGTGTTATTTACATATTCCCAAGACCAGAATTAATAAACTCCAGAGAAACTCCACATCTAGATTTCATTTTATCCCTTAAGAAACTATAAAATACATCTACCTGTGACACACTCTTACCAGAAAAAAGCATTAGCTGTGTATACTTAGGCCTGACTTAACCTAAAGCATTTCAAATGCAAGTAAAGATGTGCCATCAGTTCAGGACATGCAGCAGCAGTGCAGTGCCCTGGGGTGTGGCAGCCCAAGTCTGCTGATAAATTCACCAGGGAGCCTGGGAGAAAACCTCAATTGCACCCCTGTCTGACAGAGGAGAAAAGACAATCCTCCCATACACAATTTAACTCTTTGGTACTTCAAATAAGATTACAACTCAATTTGTTAGTATCCTTCTTGCAATAAAAATATATGTCCTCCTCAGACTGTCCATGCCACCAGTGCTACAAGACAATACCCTCCTGCTACCTGCCACTCCTGTATCACAGAACAGCCATGACAAAAAAGGAAATGCACATTAGTCACTACGTCAGAAAAAAGCAGTCTGCTACAGAAACTCTCCTTTTCCTAATTACAATAGAAATCTCAGTCCTCAATAAGAAATTTATTCTCTTTAAAACATCACGACAATCTTGTCCTCCTACACATTTATAAACTTCCCAGAAACATCATTCCAACTTGTAGTTACAAGTTATATGAAACTTCTATAAAACATAGTATCTTTCTTTGGCCATTCATCAGAGAGGAATCTAACTTTGTTTTCAATAAAAAAGCAAACTACTCAGAACGCATGAAATGGAAGAGAAATACACAGGGTTGATTCCACAACCCCATGACTTATTCAGAGAGTTTAAAAGTGTTGTGCAAATGCTGCCACATGAACCAAAGCTGCTTCTCAAAGGCCACAGCTCAGGGTTCATTAAAAAAAAAAAAAAACAAAAAACCCAAAAACCTAACTGTGTGTTAGCGTTCATTATCTTTGTGGTTTTTAATGCATGACATAAATAACTTAGGAGACAGTGCACATAAATGAGGCAGTGAATTAGCACAGATCACCCTTGGCTGGCAGGGCCATGAAGCAGAGTGATGCCCACTGCAGACTGTGGCAAAGTCCCCTTCCAGAGCCTCCTTGGCTCTTCCCCCAGCCACAGCTCACATCCCAGACAAAACTGGTGCCTTGCCTTCCCATGCTGACTATACACACTCTGCTGGGAGGAGGAAACAAGGGTCAGGTCCCTCCAGCCCTTCTGGGAAGCCTTCAAGCTCCATGCAGGTTTGCACTGCTCCAGGTGACTGAGGCACAAAGCTACAGAGAAAAACCCAATTCCTCAGCTGCTAAAGCTCAGCCCCGGCTTTGGAACACTCAAAAACCAGGATCCTGCTTCTGCCTCCCACAACTGCAGTTCCAAGACAAGCTTAAAAAACCTAGAAAACCAAGGGAAAGGCATTGTATCAGAGCATAGGTCTTGGCCAACAAAATACACCATGACATTTGTCCAACACAGGAGGCAACCCCCACTTTCAAATCACACATCTTTCCATAGTTTAGGGTGACGAGATTTGACGAGGTTTTCCACAAGCAGAAGTTTCAAGGCTGGTTTACCAAGGAAAACTGAGAAGTTGAATGTGGTGGAAATCTCCTCTTACATGAATTACTGCCCCCCCCCTACAAATAACACAGTTACAGCTTTCTCTGGCTGAGGCAAGAGAAAAAGTTTTCTCTGATAGACAAAACAATCTTTTGCATCTGTTTTTCTCTGCACCGAGTACTTTGGAGAGTTTTCTATTTCCCTCTAATTCCTCCAACACCCTAAAATTTGTATAGCCCTCTTTTACTACTACTCTTTCTCCATTTTAGCAGTTGCTTTTGGTTTCTTTACTACTTCCACTCTTCTTAAAATAAGTACAGGGAATATTGCATTAAAATGGAAACATCTGCTAATTCTGGATGTTCAGGTCCATGCAGAGGTATCCCAGGCCACCCGCAGTAACACCTTTCTCCTGTAAGAATCTGCTCAACAAAGCAGGCTCAGAAGGAACAAGGTATGCCCAGGTGAGCTGAGGAAAGGTCTGGCTCTGCCAGCGTGTGCAATGCAGCTCCAGGGCAGTGCCAGAGCATCCCCTGCCCTTCATCCCCCACTGCCCACCACATCTCACAGGCAGGAGGAAAAAGCCCCAAGCAGAGGATTCAATATGAGATGTGCCTCCCAATTATGCCATTTTGTGCTTTTAGCTCGGAGAAACTGGCAAATGTTACTGCCCAGGGTAATTGCTGCAGTGAGTGCCCAGAGCAGCTCCATGGAGCCACCACAAACTGGGGCCACGGAATTCCTGAGAGAGCCTCTGCTCCGGGATCCAGTGTCCTTGGAGTCAGCCACATCAGCCTCCTGCCATCACCACTGCTGCAGTCATCTCAACTTTCCTGCAAATTCCCCTTAATGAAGAAATCATCTGCCTCGGGGCTATGTACATGGCTCATATTTACATCACTATCTTGGCAACACAGGCACATCAGACATAAAACACTGTATTTCCCCCCAAACGGAGAAAACGTGCTGTGACAGGTACCGACGCTCAAAAAGAACTTTTAGGAGGTTGCTAATGGTGTGTTTTTCCTGTTAGAATATGTTGCGTTATGTTTTTGAAGAAAATAATCAAAGAACTTTGCGCTAAAAATAAAAAAAGACAGCTCTGCAATGAAAACGAAGTAAAAAAATGAGTTTTCCTGTTTATCTAAAACATCACCACAGAAAGCCTTATTGTGTGGTTAAATGACATAATTATGCATGATTTCCAAAAAACCACAAAATGGTCAGCATTTTTTCTGCCTGAAAAATACCCACAGAATTTTAGTGAGAATGTCACACTAGCAAGACATTTTTACATCCAGACTGTTTAAATTAACAGTGCAGCAGAATACACAAGCACAAAATAGGGAAGAATATATTGCTTTTACACCGCCTAAAGTATCTGAAGACACTGAACTTATTTGAATTAAAATCTAGATTTATTGTTCTCATTTACTTGGCCCAGCAGTCCCAACTTTATGCATGAAATGAAGTGGGTCTCATTCCTTGCAAAGCACATGCATTTCCCACATCTAAAACAGCTGGCACAGATATGAATATTTGGGATCATATGGCTCAAACACAGTCCTGCTCCTCCAGCAGGAAAACATCTTTTACCCTAAGCAAAAAATGACTGATTTCCTGCCTGCTCCTGGTCTGCATCCTCAAGGCTCCATGAAAAGTGTTACTAACTCTGGTAGGAGGCTGCAAGGGGCCTGAAATCACAAAGGAGCATTTGACTTTTCCTGCAAGATAGAAAGTTTAGGAAAACAACACTTACCAGAGAGGGAAGCTTAAGCACCACCAGTGAGTGATTCAGCACCCAGATAAACTAAATTGTGCTCTAATGGCATAAATACAAGCAAACAAACCCAGAGAAATTCAACCAGGCCTCCCAATTCACCTCTGATCTGGTTTTGGTGGTCACCATAGAAATGAAAGCAGAAAATAAAAGTTTCACATCATCACTGCACCTCTAGTGTTTTACGTGGAGCTGCAAAGTTTTCATTATTTCTTAGTTCACTTTTGGCTGCAATGTGGCAAAACTTCAGTGCATTAAATACTATGGAACCTTTACTAAACCAGCTGATCTTTTGCCACCTCCAGCAGTTTTCTATAACCCTAAGATTCAGCTACTGCTGAATTCCTCTTCTCAATTTAGGCAAAAGACCAATTCTAAATACAGAACATACTGCTGAGGCCTGAAACATTTTGATGGTGTATTACGAGAAAGGGTCATATTATAGAGTAAGGGCAATCAACACCCAAAACCAACAACAGAATGATATTTGTTTTGAAACACTTATGACATCAAAACGAATGTTTATTCTAAAAAAAAAAAAAAAAAAAAAAAAAAAGAGAGAGAACTGAACCACAGTGAACAGAAGAAATTCTCAACTGGCTAAAATAGAAATGCATCAATTTTTAAAGCGAACTTAACATAGAATCTAGAACAAAAAAAAAAAAGCTACAGACATGATGTGGTGACTTATTTCCTGCTAACTGCATTAGTAGAGTTTTGTTATTGCTTGGACACACTTATACAACAAACATTCTTATCTGCTAGATAAATGCAAAGCCAATTCCAGCTCAAGTACCATGAAACACACAGTAGGTTTTGACAGATAAAATAAATACAGTTCTTCCTACGAAAACAAAAACAATGAACCCCCCCTTTAGAAGTCTGATTTAGATGTATTTTAGGTTTTACCCAGCAAGCAGATGATGAAAAGAACCACTGAACAGCATCTGAAGCCAAAGCACATTGCAAGGTTTTTGTTTTAGGCGCATGACATTTCCCCACTGAAATCTGAATGAGATTCAAACAAATCTTCCAGACTAGACAAAAAAGAATGTAGTGTGCCACCAAAAACAAAAGCCCATCAACAGCTTTTTAGCAACTCCACCCTACAGGAAGGTTCATTTGAAGACCATAGGGAGAGCCATGCTTTAAACAAAGGCAAACAAAACATGCAAAATGTAACTGGTTTCTCCCACCAATTCCTCTCCACAGGAACCTGTGTCTCCAGTCTCTAGAAACTATAATTCTTATGTAGCACAAATCAAAGTATTCTTATAAGCAACAGGTCCTTCAAGACGATAAAGAACAAAATCCCAACATAGAGTCTCACATTTCTAACTTTCCCATTCATATTCTCCATTAATCACTCCATTCCTAAACAAACCAGTGAGGTGAACAACTCATAAATGAAAAGGTTTATTTTGTATCTACGGTACATTAATTGTGCCAATGGCTGCAGTGAGTGTCATCAACAGAAAAACTAAGGGAGGTAGATGGTCCTTCACCCCTTTTTCACCATATCCTGATACTTGAGGCTTAATTTTCCCATTCATTGTCTTGTGCTCATTCTGGCAGTGTGTGCAAGCAGAGTTGATAGAGCCATCTCTAATTCCCACGCAGGACAAGCTGGTCTGGCAGTGATGCTCCCTGCTGCCAGACAGAGCAGGTTCCTCCAGGCAGCTGCAGCTCACCAAGGTCAGGCAGCAGAATCCTCTCAAGAAGCCTCAGTGTCCCCAGAGGAGCAGGGAGGGACAGCCACCAGCCCAGGGAACTGCACACAAACCACTGCACTGCGGCCAGACCTCACAAAGGGCTCCAGGGTGCTGATAAAAACCGTAATTAAAGCACTCACACAACACTGAGCGGAAATTCTTAAACAGCAGGACTACCCAGCTAGGTTTCTTCAAGTCCAATTTTATCACAATCTGACCAGCATTTGCATGTCATGTTCTTCAACAAGAGAGACAAAAACAGGTCAAAGAAACCATCATGCACTTCTCTGGCACCACACTGAATGTAATTTTGTATGTATTGAGTCATCTGCATCCTCCTCAGCCACTGCTGCTGCAAGTAGTGGGAGCAGAAGGGAGAATAAAATATTTTCCCATTAGCCCCATTTGCTGCTGTAGTCCTACTCATGCAGGCTTTACCACAACAGCAACACAGAGTAAAAACCAGCAACAGGTAAAATGGAGAATAAATCCGATTTAACTGCTCTGTTAGCAAGCCACACTTTCAGGCACTAAAGCAGAGAAATAAAACCTTCCTTAAAAATGACTGCCAAATCCTGTCAGTCTTACAGACTAATTTAACAGTTAGTGTCACTGAAGTCAGCAGTCACCGGTTTTCAGCATCCCTAAGTTGTTAGTAACACCTCTGGGGGATGCTCAGGAGGTACCTCCCAGCACCTTTCCCTCCCCAACCTCCCAGCAAGGCTGAAGTGTCCTCTCCACTTCCTGGCATTTTCCAGTAAGTCAAGCTGTAAGAACACAGAGCTTATAGTATCTTTGCTATTTAAACAAAATGGGTATATATAACTGCCCTGTTCTTGTCTTGGGGTTCACACACACACTGCTGGAATACAGCACAGATCATATTTGTACGGTTTTTAAATAAAGTACAAAAAAACCCTATTGCTTCACTTATGAGAATTCTCTATTCAGCTTTTAAAAAAGAGAAGAATCAACACTACTGAACTGGCTTCATGTTCCCATCCATGTTCACAGGCTAGCCTGTGCTGGAAACCTGGCTACTCAAAACAATATTAAAACACAGTACTGTAAATCCAGTAACAAACATAAATAATTTATTAGTTTTAAGAAGTAAAGGTATATTCATAAAAATTGTCAAATATTTGGTCTGCACAGCCTCTAGTTGAACTAGCCTGCTTGGCTATTTTAAAAAGTGAAAGTTCAGTTTCATCACTATCAGAACCAGTTTGTATCCTTTAAACCCCATTTAATCCCAATTATGAGTAAACATCAAGCATCCCACAAGTACTAAAACAAGAAAAGAATTTTAATGAGAAAACAGTGAAGAATTTAAAGGAGTCCTACGGAATCCACCGGAAATTTTTGGGGTTTGTTTTTGTTTAAAGGAATTGGTGCAAAAAGTCCTTGCAATCCCAACTTTCCCAGGACTGTAACCCGAAGGACGCCTTAGATGCCATGCCTTAAAAGGCAAAAAGAGTGCAGACACTTTCCTGGTGAAAGGGAACATTAAAAGAAGAGACCACTGCCGCTGCTGCCAGGGCAGCTCCAGATCACACTGACCACACCACAATAAAATATCCCCCCTCAGCTCCAAACAGCACTGTGCTGAACGCTCCTCTACGGTACACAAAAAAGTTTCTAAGCACTAAGTGCAGTGATTAGTTTCTTTTAGAAGAGCGTGTGATCAAACAGCTGATTAATCTATTCGCAACGTTCAAGAGACAGCATCAGTTTCTAGCATGAAAACCATTTCCTGAGACAGAAGTTACTACAGATTGTTAAAGACTTGGAGAACTTAAGCATTTAAAAATATTCACAACCATGCTTCTTGCTTTCTTGCCACAAACATTTCAGTTCAAAAAATGTACAAAAGTACAGAAAATTCCTAATATGGAAATGGTCGTAGTCGATTCATAAAATAATTCAGAAAAAAACCTGCCAGACCTGTTTCGAGTAATGCTGTACCACCGGCAGATTTACAGCATTTGAAAACCCCCTGGGATTTTCAATGGAATCAGGGAAAGTCACAGCAGAAGCAGCACCTTGTGCAACTCAGACACGGCACACGACATACTCCTTGGCACTGCTGGGCTTTCAGGCTCTCCTGAACGAAGCAAACACTCCCAACCAGGTCAGCTCACCTGCAGCTCACTTCGGGGACATACCAGCCAAAGAAAATTTAAAGATGTGCAAGAATCACCACCTGATTATCAAGTTAGATATTAACGAAAGTTTAACTTGATGCTGGAATACTTGCCTAGGTAAAAATGCATCATATTCTTCCACAAGCTAAGGCATTACACACCAGAGCCTTGATTACAGTCAGGAATCTGATACTATGAGTACAGTCCCCAGTTTATTTTGCACATGGTGAGATCAAAACATCAGAGGGTCTCTGCTGAAGCCCCACTGCAGACTGTGAGTGGCCCTCTCACTCCGGGTGAGAGCTACACCAGCTCTAGGACCGCTCTGCCCATTGTCAGCAGTATTTCTGAACCATCTTTTCTCTGCTCATGGTTGGATGTTCTTACACCTATTCTACATCAGGTTGGTCTTATCCAGCTTTTGCTTCCCTCCTCCAATATGCTGGAGTCGATGTTACAAATTCCAGGGAAACCTAAACATTACTTCCACATTTTGGAAGCAACTACACAGATCATCTGGGAATTAGGTGGCTCTTCTCTCTCTCTCTTTTTTTTCTAATTAGAACGTATTTTTGATTGCAGCTCTAATAAATGGCGACTTTAGCACTACAGGACGACAGCAGTTGACCCATTGTTAAGAGGATGCCTTGGAGTGGCTCCCTGGAACAGAGGCTAGACAAGGTTAAGAGAATAAAAGCAGGTATTTATTAAAGACCTTCCATAGGTACACCTTGGGCAGTCAGAAGCCCCCAAGAGGGCCTACATCCAAGATGGATGATGGTGACCAGATTTTCAGACAATTTTAAGTTTAGTCCATTTATATATCAGGGGTTAATCCTCCCATTACAGCTTCAGGTAACGGAGTCAAACTCCCCCTGGTTTGCTCCCCCCTGTATTCACTTTCCTTTATAGTTTAAAGGGCCTGAGGCTGTAGGGTGTCCTTCAATTTCAGGCCTAAAGGGATTGTTTTGTCTGACCAAAACGTGAGGAGAGTTAACTAACTCTCTATATGGAGTTTATACACTAATGCATTGCAGGATTTGAAAAATATAAAAGATAAAATCTTAAGGCATCTATATGTCTCTTCATGGTGCATTTGGTTCTCTTTGTATGCAAAGTTTCAGTACAAAATTATTTGCTGAGGTCCTGAAGCCAGAGAGATTTTGATGAAATGCAATTTTGAGCACAGAAGGATGATGGCTACTAAAATGGCATCAGAACCAGAAGATTACTCCAACAGTGATTATGTTACAAGAAAAACACAACCTCTTAAATTTCTAGTCCTTGTCTTCTTATCTCAAGACGATAATTAAATCACTAGGGAGCCTCATCAACAAAAGACATTACCAGAGACACTATAAGAAGTAAAGGTAGCTTTCCAATTATTAATATCATGAGAACTAATTAGTGTAGTGTGTCTATTACTATTGCACTGGTTCATAATGGAAGAAAAAAAATACAGCATACTTGGTACAGATATTGTAGGACTTTCTTCTGAAATCAGAATTTAAAAGCTATCTACCATCTTAAGAAGAAATTATTAACAGGAATTTGGAGTTTACTGGCAGGAGGATATGATCCCATGGCCAGATGATAGTTAAGAGATGCCATGAAAGAAACCAAACCTACTTACCTTTCTGTGGGAAGACAGCCACAGTCATTTATTTAGTTGTTCACAGAAAAAAACAAAAAGCAAAGCTAAACAGAGTTATCTTATTATTCTTCCACAGTGAATGTTAGGATGAAAATATCACCACACAGCAATGCAGATCTACAGCCTTTACACAGAAATCTTTCTGAAGAAAAATCAAGAGTTTCAGAGACACTGAAGAGACACCTGAAGAGGATTTCTAAGCATATTTGTGCATTACAAATTTGATCCTCTCAATATGATATGATAACAGCCTTTTTTCTAAGACCAAATACCAGAGATCACCAGTATCCTCTGTGATACTCAGCATCCTCTGAACAAGCTACAAATGCTACCAAAAATCAAAGCTCAGCACATGACACAAAGAACTCCACAATGATTTCTTACAGTAACACACATTCACTGTTTGGAGAGATAAGACAATAAAAAGGTGGATGATGCAGTTCATCAGAGTGACTATAAACTGGCAGTGAGTTTATAGTCTCAACTGGGATGAGAGAGGAGAAGTGACATTGCAGAGTGGTGGGAGGCAGCCCAAAGGGCAGCAGTGCCCAGCTGTGGCTGCTGAGAGCCCCTTGTCCAGCACTGCCCAAACCCTCTGTCCTCCTCGTGCAGCAGGAACAGGGCACACAGGAACAAAGAGCTATAAATTGCCTGAACCAAATCCATAAGGGAAAGGAGGAAGGCTTCTGTCCCTTCAAAGTGCAGAATAAATGAAGAGCACTAAACCTTAAGGTGGAACTGTCACCTATGAATAAAAAAGGCAAGTACAGGGCTGCTGGGGACCCAAAGTTCCCTCTGAGGCTTGGGAGTCTCCTGCAGTGCTCTGCTGTTCACCAGGAGCACCCACCAGGGCCGATGGCCTGACTGCTGTGACCTCGCTCAGAACATCACCCCTGCCCTCTTTTAACTCCCTGGAACTGAATTAACACCCCGCTGACAGAACCCCAAACTTGGCAACAAACAATGCAAAAGCAATCCCCTTCACTCACACTGATGCAGTGGTCCCCTGGTAACTCCCTGACACAGACAGAGGTGCCTGGGAAGCAGCCACCCATTCCCAGTGGGGAATGGCACCCAGGGCACTGCAGGGCCAAAGGACAGGCAAGTCACACAGGCCCCACATGTGACACATCACACACAGGTCAGGGGCTCCATCTAATCCTCCCCTCCAGCTGAGAGCCTGAGCTCAAGACACAAGAAGGCAGCAATAATTATTGAACACCTCAGAATAGGTTTCAACCAGATTCTAACAGTCAGCAATTACCTTATTCCTTGGAACATAAATGTTATTACTCTAATTTTCTAACATAATTAACAATGAGAATTCTCAATCGTCTTATTACCCATGTAGGCATGCATTTATGGCTTTTGAATTTTATTTTTTTTATTGCACCAGAACCTGACAGCCAAGAGTTTCACTGTAGTCCTGGCCTCAGCAACCCATTTCTGAATCTGGAAATCCATAATGACAGTAAGCCACAAAACAGTTTTTTTTCAATGTTCAGCTACTCTCCATCAATGAAGATGGAACTTTTTATTCAGAAAACTGTGAACATCTGAACTGCTATTCCCATCAGATTCCATCTAGCTCGAACTGCTGCCTCCCCTGGCAATATCAAATGCTACAGACAAGACGAGAGCAAGCACAGAGTGATACTTCCCAGTGCACTCATCAGCATCTCACAGCTCAGAGACCTCCCAAGCAGAAGTATTATCTTCTTTAAAAGGAATCTCTGATGGATTTTTGTAGCATTTGGAACAAACACATGAGGAGAAGAATGTCTAGGGCTGTCTGAGCCACAGGAGCCATCACCAACCCCCACAAATGCCATTCACCATCTCTCAGCCAGCACATGCTGAGGGGTTTCTGCCTCTTGCTGCTTCTGCCAGAAGGCTGCTCTGTGATCCCACTCCTCCAGGTGAACCATTCCTAACTGCTGCCAATGTCACAGGAACTGAGCAGGCACAATTCTTCACACCCACTGGCCCAGCAACAGCTGGTGATGCTTGTTACTTTAAATCAGGTGCCTGTGCAAACCTGGCAGGATTCCCATGAGAACCAACGGGGTTCCCAACAGGATCCTGCCTGGTTTTCCTTTTCTTAAAGCCTATGAACAGTTCACCTGGAGCTACACTTCCAGAAAGACTGAGCAGCAGACAAAGGGCAGTCACAACTCGCCATGGGAATTTCAGTAGGAAATATGCCTATGCCCAGCTTGAATGGCAGTAAGATCCTTGGAAGTGCAGAATTGCAATAATAAAGGAATAATAATAATAATAATAATGCATTTTGAAAAACTGAAATGAAGAGGGGGAAAAAAAAGCAGTCTCATCTAAAATGAAACTATTTCCAGCAAAGAGGTGGTACCTGCTAACCAGCTCATCTCCTTTGCATGACAGAATGGGCCCCTCCTGACTCCTCACACAGTAAATACCTTTCTTCAGCAAGCACACTCAGGAAAAGGAGCACTGTCCTTAAGAAATTCAAGGGAATGGAGACAAAGTACTGAAATAAAACAAATCATCTGAGGACATCTACAGCAAAGTTCTCCAGCAACATCCATTTCATTATTGTACAACAGTCTCCATGGGAAGTAAAAAGCCCTCAAAAGCATGAGAAATTCATGCTAGAAAGTAATGATAATAAATTCTAAAGAACATCCCTGCTCTGCTCTCCAAGGACAGCCCCACTTCGTCTCTCTCACACTTTCCATGAGAAAAGGTACTGCTCCTTTTAAATGCCCAAAGGTCAATGAAGGCAACCTCTCCAAAGGAAAAACATTTCTTTGATTGGCACACAAGTGCCTTGGCTTCTCCTTGACCTCCCTTTTGAGTTCAAAGTCTCATTAGAACAAAACCATAAGGCACAAACCAAACACAAAAGCTCCAACTACCTTAAGTCCTCCCCTCCCATTTCCCTTTGTGCCCTTCGTGTGTCACTTCCCACCTGTCAGGTGACACCCTCAGGTGTCTCGGCCACCCCAGGAGCCCTGCACACTCCTTTTCTGAGGTGGCCCAACACTCCCCACCTTCCTCCAAGCTGCTGCTGTGAAGAGGCTGCGGCTGCATCCCCAGTACAGCAGTTCCCTCCCAGATCCCAACAAAAACACACAACTACTTCAACAGAACTCTGAGATAACAGGCAAAAGACTCTTTTCTGAAAAGCTCACCTACCTGGCAATAACATTGCCAAAATCAGGGAGATCAGTTCAAAGCTAAGCTGTCCCACATGGGCCCTTTCCCTTACTCCTCACACTGCTGTTACTGACCACTGGCAGACAGATCCAAGGACTGGTGACTCTTCAGCCTGGCCATAAAGAGGAGCTGTAAGCCCTAAACTGTACAGTTTTCCAGTCTGCAACCAAATCTAAACTTAGCAAAAACCAAGACAAGGCTCAGAAATAAGCTGCACATACAAGAAACATCATCATAACCCATTATGTTGGTGCCCTTTCAAAGGACAATTTGGGGCACATTCTCTTGAAATATTAATGAGTTAAAACTACTGTCTCCTCTAGCAGCACTTACATTACTCCATATGCCTACAATATCATCATGGTTTCCCTCTTGTAACAACTCCTTTATTTGAATCCATAAAGGTAAATCTACAACAAATTAACCGAGCCTTACACCTATTTCAAGTGATGTGGGGTTTGTTCCCTGTTCCTTCTCCTTCTGACAGTCAGAAATGAGCATTTGTACGCAGGGCCATCCAAGCCACAAAGAGCAGCACTTTTCCTTCTCACAGCACCGCAGGGCAGTTTGTGGGAAGCCCTTCAACCAAAGATTAGAACAAGCAGCAGCAATGTTTGCCTCGAGCTGATAATTTGCCTGCCAATCACTAATGTATTTTAAGACAAATCCTGATGCTAAAGGAAGCACATGCATCGTCATCTTTCCTGTAACATTCTTTTTTACTATAATACATTTAGAGACTTTTATCTTAACAAGTACTTGCCTTTTTCCTCTTTGTAATTTTTTTTGTGTGCCAGGAGCTCCTTCTTGTTTTTAAGAGATGGAGTTCTACACCACAGTAGAACTCGTTACATTTAGGTTCCTTCTGTATTTTTGTAAAGGCATTATTGATATTGTAATTGAAATAATTATACTTGGCAAATAAGCAACCCTAGTACACAGTGGAATGTGCTCTCTCTCCTTTCTTTTCCAACACTGCTCAGTTTTCCATTGGTTTGCAAATGTCATGAGTCTGCTCTTCCATTATCATGAACGAGGAGATTTTTGAGTACAACTAACCAGGCTGAGGTGGTTCACAGCCTTCCTACACTAGCTAATTTAATTTCTTCTCAACTGCTGCCCCTCTGCATTCATACACTCCTGGGAACCACAAGCAATAGCTCAGATCATTCCTATGAAAAGAGCACAAAGCATGGCTCAGTTCCACTGAAGACACTGCTCTGCAAGTATAAATCTTCCCTACGATGAACTGGGAGCAGCAGTGTCTTTGTCCAGGGACAAGGAAACCTCTCTAACTCCAGCAGAGCATGGTTTTCCCTCATCTTTCTTTACATGACTTAAAAACTTAGGAGGTGTACTCCGTATATCTTTGGGATTTGTTCCAAGCAAGTCAGATTTAATAATAAAGGATTCAGTTACGATCAGTAATTAGTCATTCTAATGACAAGTTTTTAACAAGACTTGCCACAGTTATCGGTGTACTGCAGAAAGGATCTGCAGTAGGAACTGAAACAAAAATCCCGAGGGTGGATTATTTCAGTGTATCAGGCAGCAGCACCCCAGGATTTCCACCACACGGACAGTTTTGAACAGCTCGGAGACAGGTGGATGTTGCACAGTGATGACAGATCCCTTGGCTCCGGTCCTGAACACACACAAGGCACACGCTGCTGGTCCCTGCTGCTCCTGGGCTAACACGCTCCCTGCTACCACTGGCAGAGCACAGATCACACTCCCAAATCCGGGATTTTACTGGGCATTCATAAAAAATGAATTCATCATCAGAGTCCTCTATAAATCTGTGTGCAGCTAAAGCCAGGATACTTCCAATGTGTTTTTCACGAAACCTGTATGTGCAAGTTCTGCTTTGTACTAACCAGCAGTGGTTTTAAATGCCAAAGTTATATATATGAAATATTAAAATGCTTCTGGCATCACTCTTCTCAAATAACTTGTTTATTTTAAGTTACAAGAATCCGCAGTACCCTGTAAGAAATTACTTAATCTATTTCAGGGTGATGGCCATTTTCATAAAACACCTCTTCCTAATATCCTGAAAAACACATTTGTTGACTTCAAAAATATAAATATCATAGCGACTCGGAAAGCAGATCCCATGAAGTCAAACATCAGCAGTAGCACCACAGAAACTGCTGAAATGCTCTGGTGTTTATTGCGTGTTTCACTGCTGGGGTGGTCCAAGCCTTGCACGGGCTCCATCAAACTGAACCAGCTGAGGCGTCCAAAGCACACGAACGAACGCAGTTCACGTTTAACTTCACAATGCAAAATCTCAGGTTTGGTGTTCCGGGGTTTTTTAAGGGTTTCTTTCTTTTTACTCGGCGGAATTAAGAGAACTTCACCCAGCTGAGGGCAGGGAGGCGGGCGGGTCCCCGAGGCTCGGCGGAGGCTGACCCGGCACCGCCACGGCCCGCCCGGGGCCGGAACGCGCGGCGCCGCCAGCGAGAGGCTGCGGGCTGTCCCGGCCCCGCGGCGGTGTGTCCCGGCCACCCGCGGGCACACGGCCCCGGGGAAACGCGCTCCGGCAGCCCGCACGGCCCGGCCCCGCTCCCCGCCGCGGTACTCACCACCTCGGCCAGCTTCAGCCTGCCCAAGGCGCCCCGCAGGTAGTCCGGGTCGCAGCGCAGGCCGCCCAGCCCGCGGCGCTGGCTGACGGGCTCCGTGGTGGGCTGGTAGGGGCTGCTGGCCGCCGAGATCATGGAGGCGCTGGACGCCTCCCCGTCGAAGCCCTCCAGGTCATCGCCGTTCCTCATGGTGCCGGTGCCGCCGGGAGGTGGCCGCGGGCTCCGGCCGCAGCGCCGCGCTCAGCTAAGGCAGCGAGGGCTGCTGCATGGCCGCCCCGCGCCCGCCTCAGGCGCAGCGGCGCGGGGAGCGCCCGGGCAGCATCGCGGGGAGCGGGGCCCGGAGAGGAGAGGAGCGGAGCGGGGCCCGGTGCGGTGCGGAGAGGAGCGGAGCCCCGGTGCGGTGCGGTGCGGAGAGGAGCGGAGCGGGGCCCGGTGCGGTGCGGAGAGGAGCGGGGCCCGGTGCGGTGCGGTGCGGAGAGGAGCGGAGCGGGGCCCGGTGCGGTGCGGAGAGGCGCGGAGGGAGCGCGGAGCGGAGCCGCGCTGTCCCGGTGCGGAGCCGTGCCCCGGCCGTGGGCGAGGAGCCCCGAGCGCTGCAGCCCGCCCCGCCGCTCGGAGCGGCGCTCCCCGCTCCGCTGCCCTGGTTCTGATCCCGATGCCGTTCCCGGTCCCGGTCCCGGTCCCGGCAGAGCAGCCCGGCTCCGAGCAGCGCCGCCGCGCCGCTCCTCCCCCTGCGCGGAGCGGAAAGGGCGGGCCGGCCCGCCCCGGAGGGCGCGCAGCCGGGCGGTGCCTGCGCCGTGCCCGCCCCGCGGGGAGCGCCGCGCACCTGCCCCGGAGCCGCCCTCGCTGTCCCGGAGCCGCCCTCGCTGTCCCAGAGCCATCCTCGCCGCCCCGGGAGCCGCCCTCGCTGCCCCGGAGCCGCCCTCGCTGTCCCGCCCGGCCCGCAGCCGCTCGGGTTTCGGCGGCCGCTCGGGTTTCCGCAGCCGCTGGCGCCCCGGGAGCTGCCCCGGGCTCACGGCACAGCCCCTGCGCTGACGCTGCGCCCCAGCGGCTCCAGCAGCGGAAACCTCCGCGCCGTTCATCCACGAGTGTTATGTTTCGAAGCAGTGACATTTCCAAGGTAGCTTTGACTGGCTCTGAATCAGGTTTTGGGGGTACTTTCCCTTTTGCTGTGTCACGACAAGTAAGGACAAATTGCAACATAACCTGGCAAATCCAGGTGAGAGAAATGCAGCTAAGTTATTTTTTTTAATACAGCCAGACCGCTGTGTACCACTGTGAAGTTCAAGTGTTGCGTGTTGCATCCTGTGACCTGCCGTAGTTGTCAGGCAGGCTCTGACACACCCGCGCTCCTGTTCTTGTCACTGACAGTCTACACTGTCACCTCTTCCACATTACAGGACTTTAACACATTAACAATTCTAGCATCTTCTGGCCTCCAAGAGTCTGACTGCTACCGTTCTTCTGTTTGCCGTGATCACTGGATTATCCACCTGGGGATTTCCTTTCCAGTTACCTGTGTGTTCTACTTCATGTCTCCCTTTCAGTTCCTTGAAACTCTTTTGAGCCTTCTTTTCCTATGTTCTGCCCTGTACACGTGATTTTTGATTTCAAGATATTTTTCTTCTTTTGTCTGGCCTCTGAATAAACGTCTCCAAAGAAGGAAGGCCAAGGAGACAGCTGCAGAGAGAGAACCAGGGAAAGAGTCAGGGGTTTGTTCACCACTAACAGTCGTGGCTTGGTTAACTGGAGCCTCAGCTGACAGTGCAAAGTCCTTCCACAGCTTCTCTGCTACACCTCTGGCCTGGAAGAGGCCAATATTCTCAAGCAAGGTGAAGAGCTGGGAGATAGGTAAAAGAAACTCATTGCCCTGTTCTGAAGGGTGAGTGGCAGGGAAAAAAAAAAACAAAAAAAACAAACATGAGCAGAGCATGGAGAAGGAGGGTAACTCTTGCTTGGGTCACATCAACCTGGCCTAACAATATACAATCATGGAAGGGTAAGGGGGAAATCCTGCTGTGGAACAGGGCTGGACTAATAGGTCTCTTACAGTCTCTTATTTCAGTTCTTGTATAACTGGGGAAATCAGAACTCTCACAAAGCTCTTTTTCCTGCGGGAAGTATCACGAGTATGTGGTTGTCACTTAGGAGAGTGTCTCTCGATTGTAACTTAAGGCTCCATGGCTGTTTCAGGAAACAGATTATGCATATTTACCTGCAGAGACATTTAGCCTTTATTTTGAAGAACTGCTGTGGCAGTTCTGGAAAACTATCCTGAGAAAAACAAGGAAAATGTTCCTGAAACATCCAGTGAGTGTTATTTTGGTCACTCTTTTGCAATTCTAACCAAAACCCATCAGTGTGTTGAAAGAGAATCAAAAGGTGGTGTTGAAGGACAAAGGGTTGTGTGGTTTAGCAAAAGGTGGGGTGGTAAGAGATCTTTATTCTGGCTGTTTGCTTAGTGCCTCCTGCACACCCTTCTGCAAACTTCTTAATAACTTCCTTCTCCCATGGAGTGGAGAACACGAAGTGTAAATGTATTTAAATGATGAGAGCAATCTGGGGATGCTGGGAGGTGCGGACACACCGAACCCCTCTGGTTTTGGGCAGCCAATTCCTGGGGTAGGGAGAGCACAGCGAGCTTGCTGTGCTCCAGCAGAGTGTTCTGAGGCAAGAGGAGGGCTGGTCTCAGCCTGTGCTGAGTGTCCCAGCTCCCAGGGCACTGCCAGGAGGGCCCACACCAAGGCCAGGCCATGCCAGGGATCCCTGGCGTGCTCCTGCCCGGGTGGGTGGGCTGGACTGACTTGGCAAGGCCTGCTGAGGCCGCTGCCAACATTTAACAAAGGAATCCTTTACACACATTCTTGCCTGATACGGCACCTTTTCAGCTCTGCAGCAGGGGAAGGAAAAAAATGTCTACGTTTAATATGTAAATAAAAGTAGTGATCCAGGAAAAAGGTCACTGCATTCATCCCGGGCGGATCAGATCGCTCTCAGATAACTTTGGCTTTACAAGTTTCCAGCACAGCCTGCCATTCCATTGTGTGCCTGCTCACGGAGACCAGGAAAATGGGGAACTGGGTCAGTGATCAGCACTCAAGACACCACCATAGTATCGAGCTAATCAGATCAGGGAATTCATCACTGAGTTCTTCACATCCAGCTAAAATACGACTGAAGAGTGAAAACAAGGAAGAAACAGCACTGAGGAAAAAAAACAAGTATGCTGTTCATAGACACTGCAATTAAATGATCTGTTTGTTACAGAACAGTTAGGTCAGCTTTGACAGAATTAAAAACTCCCCATCAGAAAGAATCTCCAGGACACTGGTCATAAATTAAAACCAGCTGGTGAGTTAGGTGTAAAAAGCAGTTGAAAGAGAATCTTAAATACTCTCAGTGAAGAAACTCAACAAAGAGAGCTTCATCTCTTAACCTTCAACTCAGCTATTCCTACAACTTCTCATAAACTTATGAACCAGTTGTGGGTTCTTTTCATTAAGCACATTTGAGTGCTATTTCCAAGATTAAACCTTGTGATTCTATTCCAGCAGAATAGGAATATCAATTTAAATCTAGGTTTTTAAAGTCCATTTATGTAGTTTTAACACACTTAAAAATATTTTAATGCTTAAGCATAAAATTTTGTAGATTTGAATGGTGCTTATTAGGAACGGTGGTTTAATGCAGTTAAGAGTGTAAAAGGCACAAGAATCGTAACAGGAAAGTTACATCTGTGCAAGTACCTGAAAAGAGCTGAAAGGTTCTTTAAGAAAAGGCTCTGGTATTTCCACATGACCTACCAAAGGGAAGGAGCACTGGTATGCTGCCAAATTCCAGGAGAGCTGAGCAGTGATTAGAGTTTAACTTTGGCATCAGACTGGAGGCTTTTTTCCCCTTGAAATTCTCAATGTAAAAAGTGCTGAAGCTTTTTCTCAGCTTTTCAGCTGGGGGGAAAAGAAAAAACCAAGCTCCACCCTCAAAAGCTAATAAAGAACTTGCTTTAGGAAAACATCTGGTAGCTTTGAGTGCCTTAGTGCAGGGAATTGTGCATTCTCCCAGTGTGGGAGTGTGGTGTGCACACTGGTTCTGAAGCCATGAGCAGCATGGGAGGTGGGCAAATAATTTTGCTGAGTCAGAAGTAGGAATTAATATAAGAAGAAACTGCAAGTTCTGACAAAGACTTTAAGCAGAAGGAAAACTGTCTGGGATGGTGGGGAGTCGAGAGGTCAGTCCTCTAATACTGCTGAACAGTGTGACAATTCCATGTCACCACATCCAGCCACAGCTAGGCACTACAGCCTCCCAGCCTTACACCAGCAGGAAAGGCACCTCAGGAACACCTCCAGTGAGGAGACCTGGATTCTGCAGCTGGGAGTCAAAAAACAGTCCTAGCAGCTGAGGAAAGGAGTCAAAGCACAGCCCTGCCAACTGAGGAAATGGCTCAAAGCACAGCCCTGCCAAGTGAGGAAAGTTCAGAGAGAAGCAGAGAGGAGAACAGAAAGAAGCTGAGGTGAAGGAGAACCTCTAAGAGCTTTGTGCAACTTCCACTGGCTGAGTGTACCATGTACTCTCTCTGGCTGAGAGTACCACGCCTGTTTGGCCAGGGTCTCTTGGGCACACAAGCACAGTGAGGGACTGCTGGGCTTTTCATCGGGTTAAAAAAGTGAAGCTTCAGTAGCCAAAAGTGGTAGTGAGTCCTACTCCTCAGCTACAACATTGGCCTGTGCAAACTTTCACCACCTGGATTCCAACCCTGAGGGCTTGGAAAATAAACAGAGCAGCCCTGGAGCCCCCCAGGCCTCAGCCACTGGTGACAGTCCCCTGCCCCAGGGGTGTCACCAGCTCTCACAGCTGGGACCAGAGGCGGCAGCAGCAGCTGAAGTCCCCACAGGACCCTGACAAGAAGCTGTACAGGATTAAAAGGACAGGTAAAAGTGTCACTTCTGGAACTTCACCATCACTATCAGGAAAGAGTGTTTCCCTTTCAAAAACAAACCAAAAAGAAAAAAAATCCTTCCCCTCTTGCCCCCACAAAACCAAGAAAGGCAGTACTGCCAAACGAATCAGTCAGACCCTTACCTTGCAGATATGAACATGACTTCATGTGCTTTTAACAATGAGCCATTCACAGAACCCTTTTTTTTTTTTTTTTTTTTTTACTCCAGGATTAGGGATTGACATCTCATTCTGTGTCATCTACTGGTGTAGTTTGGTGGTGAAGAAGTCACTGGCTCCTTTCACCTCCAAAAACTTCCAAGGGCATCTGCAATCTGCAAGTGCCAGAAGGAGGTTTATTGTGCAGCCACAGCTGGGCTGGACGGCAGCAGACATTCTACAGAGTACAAGGTGAAATGAATTTCTATAAACAAGAGAAGCAAAATGCCAGATTCTTAAGAAAAGTGCCAGCAGACCTTTAATGGTGCTGGGAACCAGCCAAGCCTGTGACTTACATTTATTTTGAAAGAATCCTGTATAATGAAGCTGAAAAAATATGCAGAGAGACTGACAGCAGTGTTTATTTTATTCATGGCACTACATTTATCCAGGGAACAGAGGGGGGGAAAAAAAGCCGTGGACTGAGAAAAAAGGTGGTGGTCTTCCAATAACACCATAGACCTAGAGCAGAAGGCCAGAAAACTCTTGTTCCCTCTGCATGGATATAGGGATGCTGCCCCTGCAACATCCAGTAGTTTTATAGCAAGTGATGGAGCACACAGGGTAGAGCAGACCTTGGAGGGAAAGCACCAGGGCTTATATTTTGAGGAGGTGGGAAGCTGAAGGAGAGGATGAAAAAATTGTATAGACCATGTTTTATAAGCAAAGTTTTAAAGGTCCCTTAGTAGGCTTAAAAAAAAGATGAAGTACACTCACTACATTCTTTCTTTCCACGGACAGAACGGGCCAGCGAAAACAACTGACCTCAACTGTTTGAATCCTGTGTGTGTTGTTATGCAACAACCCAGCCAGTCCCCTGCACTTCTCCTGGGAAACTGCACATGGTAGAGAAGTTCATTCTTTAATTACCCTCCTGAATTTATTTTCCTTACAGCTAACCTGCAGCTGATTGCTAACATCAGCAACCATAACAGCAGTACCAAGATTATTCCCTTTTGCAACAGCACCTAATTTCTCCATACGATAGAACTCTGTATTCAGCTAATTTGGCTCATTCCCTCAAAGAGTATTTCTTTGGTTGCATGGGTCTTCTACATGCAAGGGAAAGTTTTGGCTTTTTTGCTTTTTTTCAACAGGAAAAATAATTTCAAGTCTTCCGTCACTGGCTATAAACCCAAGGCAGGCATATGGCCCCAGCTCTCCAAAGCCTTACACAGAGGAACTAATAAATCCTGATTCCTTACAGGCTTGTCTTCTCTTCCCACCTTCCCTGCCTCACCCCTCCCACTGAGGCCACTGCCCCAGCCCCCTCCCCAGGGTCTCCTTGCACAGGCAGCAGCTTAGCTCCTATTTCTGTCCTCCCAACTACTGCTCGAGCAGAAGGAAGCCAGCGCTGCGCCAGGTTCCGTGTGTGCAGACCACAGATCTTGGTTTGGCCTGGCTCGCCTAGGAACCAGCCAAACTTCCTTGGCAATCCCTGCCTAAAGCAGAGGAAATCTTTGGATTTATCGTCTCCACCAAGCCCTTAATTTTCATACAACTAGGATTAAGTCAGCTGTCTATAAGATCTTTCTTGCCACTGAAGCTGGCCAAAAGATTTAAGTTATTTTTGAGGAGGGGGTAGAACAGGAAAGAGCACAAACGCAAAAGCAGTGGAAGCCATGCAAAAAATATTTCAAATATGACAGCGTTCTCTTAATAGTTGTACTTCTGTTCAGCTGAAAGGTGACCTGGGAGAGATTTTGACAGGCTTTTGCCTTTTAAAGTATTTTAGATCCTGCCAGTTTCCCTGGCAGTTTTTCAGCATTACAAGATACTGGTCAAAACATCCCGATTCACGCAGTTAAGCACAGCTAATTATAGTCACCTACTGACAATTCAGTGTTGTCTTGAGGCATACGTGCTCTTCCCAGGAAAACAAACCTGGGAGTAACAATTCAGGTTCACAGCATAAACAAATCCCAGTTTGAATTCAGTAGCTCTCATCTCTTGCACAAATCAAAGGCTGACATTCCATTGCTTTTTTTCCAAACCAGCCCATCACCACAGGCGCTTCCAACTCTTACCAGAGCTTGAGCCCAGCTGGAAACAGGCTCCATCACTGACCTCCACAGCTGAGCGAGAAAGAGCCACTTGTGGGTTTGGCTGGAAGTGCCCAGAGCTCTCCCTCCAGGACTTCTGCCTTCGTTTTGCATTCAAGAGATTTTCTGTGCAGTGACTGGTCTATAATGAAATGGAATTCTCTTCTGCTTCTCCCTCTCTCCCTGTAGGCACTGTAACTGTACTCTTTCAGAACATCAGAAAATTTGGAACATCTTCACTTTCTAATAATCTCCAGAGCATCATCAGTATACCAAGTCCTTAGTCGGTAATAGTTTTCCGCCCCTGGAATGGTTTTAATTTGGTGCACCCAGGTCACAGCACTGTCCTGCAGTCGCTCTCACTGAAGCCATGGACAACACACAGAGTGGATCTGATCTCAGCAGCCCTCTCCATCCATCATTTCTCAGTGGTCTCACTCCCTCTCTCCTGTCAATTAAGTCCATTCCACTCCCTCTCTAAAAGGCAAGTCCTTGGTTTTTGGAATGCTGTCAGACTGGTCAGGTGAGTGCCAGAGATCTTCAATGGCATTTTCCATTCCTCAACTTCAATATTTCACTGCACATGCTTGCAGGACTTGCAAGTCCATTTCTGGCACGTTTTGAGGGATTGTTTTTGGTTTTAAGCATTTGGCAAGCCAAAGTTAAAGAGGATATTTTTATGCCATAAAGCTACACTGAGTGTTACATACAAAACATTTGTACTGAAAACTCGGACACTTTTCAAAGGCAGTTTGTGCAAGCCAATTCAGCTTTCTTGTGGACAGATACAACTGTTAGCTTTCAGTGCAGGACACTGCTGTTTTAGCTTTTGTTCTGAAACAAACCAGTCAAACCAGCGTCATTTTAGTCAACTTGAATTTAGAAAGGAGAACAGCTTAACTCATATTAACAAAATCCACAGAACTGAATGAAATCGCTTTTCTTAGCGAAAAAATCAGCAACTCACTCTTTGGAAGATACTTAGATGATGAAAATAATCAGGAATTATTAAGGGAAGCTGACAAACAGTGCTACAGCATCTCACAATGGCACAC